>NW_004443975.1:8474481-8476597 GCF_000243295.1 Trichechus manatus latirostris | reverse complement strand
GTCTTACCCTTCACCCAAGATACCACTTATCTATTGTCTATTTAGTTCCCCCACCACCCCTCCCATCCCTTGTAACCAACAAAGATTGTTTCTTTTTGTGTGTAAACTTTTACATGAGGTTTTACAGTAGAGGTCTCATACAATATTTGTCCTTTTGTGATTGACTTATTTCACTTAGCATAATGTCCTCCAGTTTCATCCATGTCATGAGATGCTTCATAGATTCATCATTGTTCTTTATCATTGCATAATACTCCACTGTGTGTATGTACCGTAGTTTGTTTATCCATTCGTCCGTTGATGGGCACGTAGGTTGTTTCCATCTTTTTGCTACTGTGAACAGTGCTGCAATGAATACGGGTGTGCATATGTTTATTTGTGTGATGGCTCTTCTTTCTCTAGGATATATTCCTAGGAGTGGGATTGCATTTTGCAGTGTTTTTTTTTGTGGTGCTGATGTTTTCTTTGTTCCTCTTACTCTCCTGTGCTGAGTTCCTTTTGTTGGTGGAGTTTTTTTCATTTCTTTTGGTTTTGTTTTTACTGAGACTTTGTTTTTCTTATTTTGATGAGTAGGTTTGTTAACTTTCTTTGTGGTTACCTTGAAATTTACCCTTATTCCTAGATTTGAACCAGTCTGTTATTACTTGGTATTGCCTTGCCTTCCTCTCCATTAGGAGGTTCTATACCTACACCATTTATTCCCTCTTTTATTGTTCTGGTGTTGTTGTCATTTACAGATTAACCTCTCTGGTTCCCTGTTGTAATTCTTTTGGTTTTGCATAGTCCTTAAGACTTCATTTCCTGAGTTGGTATCTGGCTAGTACAATCCTGTGTACTATATTCAGCCTGTGGCCTGATGCTGTTTGTTCTCAGATCGAAGGACTCCCCTTAATACATCTTGTAAGTTAGGTTTGGTTTTTACATAGTCCCTTAATTTCTGTTTATCTGGAAATGACCTAACTTTACCATCATATCTGAATGAAAGTTTTGCAGGATATATTATTCTTGGCTGGCAATTTTTTTCTTTCAAGGTTTTATATATCTCATCCCATTGCCTTATTGCCTGTATTGTTTCTGCCAAATAATCTGAGCTTAGTCTTATTGTTTCTCCTCTGTATGTGACTTTTTGTTTTTCTCAAGCTGCTCTCAGGATTCTTTGTCTTTGGTTTTAGCAAGTGTGATTATGATATACCTTGGTGATTTTCTTTTGGGGTTTATCCTATACGGGGTTCGTTGAGCTTCTTGGATGGTCAGCTTTTCATCTTTCATGATATTGGGGAAGTTTTCTGTCAGCAAATGATCCTGTCTGTGTTTTCTGTTTTCTCCCCGTTCTGCAACTCCAATCACTCACAGATTTTTTGCTTTTGATTGTACCCCACATAATTCTCAGGGTTTTTTCATTTTTCTTTGTTCTTTTTTCTGATTTTTCCTCAAACAGAGTTGTATTCAAGTGTTTGTCTTCAATTTTGCTGATCCTATCTTCCATCATTTCAAACCCGCTCCTCAGCCCTTCTATGACACTGTCCATTTCTGAAATCTTGTTGTTTATCTTTTGGATTTCTAATTGTTGTTTTTGTATGATTTCTAGTTGGGAATTTATTTTAGCATTTTATTCCTGTATTATTTTCTTGAATCTTCCTTTTTTTTCTGTATTTTCTATGAATTTGTCTGCTTTTTCTGTGAATTTGTCTATTTTTTCCTCATTTTTGTTGCTTTTTGCTTCAACTCTTGGATAATTCTGAATATTAGAGATTTGAATTCCCTATCAGTTAGGTCTAGTGCCTTTCCTTCTACTGGAAAGTTATCTGGTGTTTTATTTTGGACACCTACTGGAACCATCCTGTCCTGTTTTTGTAAATGTTTTGATATTGTCTGCTGTCTTCGGGGCATTCAGTGGCTACTTTCCTCATTTATTGACTGTAGATTTGTTTGTTTCATCCTCCTTTTCTGTTTTATTTGGTTATGTCTGAGCAGATAAGCTGTGCATTCTTTGTTGTTTGCTTGTCTGTGGGCACAATATGTTTCACCTCCTTCTCCAATGGGTAGGGTCAGTCACTCAGATATGGTACAGCAGGGCAAGTCTAGCTGAAGGGGAGTTGCTGGGATGGGTTGTTTG
>NW_004443975.1:8467764-8474381 GCF_000243295.1 Trichechus manatus latirostris | reverse complement strand
ATGGGTTGTTTGTGGCACGTACCAGGGCTGACAGTGCGGACCGGGAATCAGTGCAGGGCAGGTTCCAGTAGGCCGTGCCTGTGCTGCTTGGGAGTGTGATGTTCAGCGCATGGTGCAGGTAGGCAGGAAGGAGGGGGTAGATTGTGATGTGTAGAGCTAAGATGGGTATGGGAAAGAGGAGAGAGAGGAGAGAGGAACAGGAGCCAAAAAACAAACAAAAAGGAGTGCTAAGGGAGCTTGCTATTGGAGTGGAGAGAAGAGAGACTGAGAAATGGGGAAAAACAAAAATGAAAAAAAGAAAAAGAGTAAAAGAAAAAATCAATAAATCAAGAAACTGAAAATGAAGAAAGATAAAAAGGGAATAAAAAAGAAAACAAAACAAAGAAACAAGAAAAAAGAAATGCCCACAGGGATGTCCCCGTGCATCTGCGCAGAGTGAGGGAGTAGCTTCCAAGCCGTGTGGTACTGCCCAGCTAGAAGGGGCTCCCAAGCCAAGAAAAGAAGAAGAAAACAAACAAACAAATCAAAACAGAACAAATCAGAGCAAACAAAGAAACAAAAAAGCCCCGGGGGTCCTACCAGCATGGCAGCACGGGCCAGGAAGCAGTTTCACAGTTGAGCAGTGTTTCCCAGCTTTTCAGGAAGAAGCAAAGATGGCACACAGAGCCAAGTATTTGAGAGAAAGGAGGGGGAGGTGGTGAGAGGTAAGGAAGAAATCTAAAGAAGTAGAAAAAAGCAACACCAGCACCCAACAAAAGACGCTCAGGGAGCCGGCCAGTGTGGGAGGGTGGAATCCAAGCGACATGGGGGTGAAGCTGGTGCTTCTCGGCCAAGAGACTGTGGCTGCAGGAAGCAGAAGAGGCTAAGTGGGGGTGAAGAAGGGTGGGGGGTGGGAAAGTGTATATCACTGGTTACCGGTTGTTCTTTCTCCTGCTGGAAGCTCCGTGAAGCTGCTTTCTTATACCCCCTGTTAGCTGATCTCCCTGTATGTTTTGCTTTTAATGGTGAAATCAACAAATATTTATTCATTCATTAAACAGTTATTTGAGCATTTATTTACCTGCCAGATACTATGTCATCACTGGAAATGTAGTGGGGAACAAGAAAAACATAATTCTTTACTCACCAAGCTTATAGTCAATTGGAAAAATCAAGGGTGGGGCACTACCTATTCTAACCAATAAACTCTACAAAAAAAAAAAAAAGAGAGAGATGAAAACGTAGCTGTTAGGGCAAAGGCAGTTGTCTTTATTTGAGACAGACAAGTTCCTTTATTGTTTTTTAAAAATAAAAGTATTAAGGGTTTTCCTATTACTTTGCAAAACAAACAAGATCTAATTCAGAACACATCAATGAGTTTCTAAATTCTCTGAAATCAGTTGGTTGTCAGTCAATCCAGGATTCTGGATTGGTACTGAAATATCATTTCTTGAAAAAAACAATTCCAAATGGAAGCATGGGGGTCTGTACTAATCATTATCACTTCCTAGGCACTTTACCAAAATAACTAAAGACCACTGTCTTAGTTATCTAGTGCTGCTATAACAGAAATACCACAAGCGGGTGGCTTAAGAAACAGAAATTTATTTTCTCACAGTTTAGGAGGCTAGAAGTCTGAATTCAGAGTGCCAGGTCTAGGGAAAGGCTTTCTCTGTTGGCTCTGGAGGAAAGTCCTTGTCTCTTCAGTTTCTCCTTCCTGGTTCCTTGGAGATCTCCATGTCTTACCCCATCTCTCCTCTGCTTGCTTGTTTAATTTCTTTTATATCTCAAAAGGATTGACTCAACATATACCCTATGCTAATCCTGTCTCATTAACGTAACAAACACAACCCATTCCCAAATGGGATTATAACCACAGGCATAGAGGTTAGGATTTACAACATATATTATTAGAGGACACAATCTGATCCATAACATTCCACCCTTTGGTCCCCCAAAATTCATGTCTTTGCTATATGAAAAACACATTCACCCCATTACATCATCTCAAAAGTCTTAAATCAACTCCAAGTCCAAAATCTCTTCGGAATCCTCTAAATCAAATATGGGTGAGACTTTAGGCATATTCCATCCTGGGACAAAAATCCTTCTCATCTGTGAACCTGAGAAATCTAGACTCTAAGTTATCTGTTTTCAAAGTACAATGGTGGAATAGACACAAGGTAGAAATTTCCATTACAAATGGGAGAAACTGGAGGAAAAGAAGGGATAACAGGCACCAAGCAAATCCAAAACCCAGCAGAACATATTACATTAGCGCTCAAGGCTTGAAAATAATCCTCTGTTCTCTGAGATCATCTGGGCAATGGCCCCACCACCCTGACTCTGGGTGTTTGCCATGTTCCCTGGATTTTGGGTGGAGGCCCCTCTGCCCTGGGCTTCAGCTCCACCTTCCAGACCCATTAGGAAGGAAACTCTGCTCCCTTGGCTTTGGGCAGCCTCATTTTCCTAGTCCATCTGAATGGCAATTCCATCCCCTCGGCCCTAGCAGGCCCCATTCTTCTGCCCCTTGGGGCTGGCAGCCCCGCCTCCTCAGCTTTCGGCAGTGGCTCCATCCTCTTGGCCAATCTGAATGGCAGCCCCACATTCTGGAACCAAGTTGGTGAATATCTGACTCTTTGAAACCTAGGAGGCCGTGGCTCTACCCTTTGACACCCCAAAGGCCAGGGCCCCACCCTTTCAGGCTGAGGCAGCTCTGCTTCCCATGCTCCTTCCAACAGCTCTGCTTACCTCTGAGCTGCTCCAGGAATGGTTCTTTCCTTTTCTTAGAGGACAACAGATGTATTTCCTTTGACCTATTTCCTGCCTTCAGAATCCCAAGACGCAGACACCGTTCTCTCCTTTCGTTCTTTCTTTGTCCCCTTCAGTCTAAGCTAATGGGTTTTATGCTGTGGTAGTTGGTTAGATCCATCAGTCACAGGCTTACTCTCTTTAACAAAAATTTGTGTAGCCTCATCCATGATGAAAATTCTAGGACACAGGCACAGAGGTTAGGATTTACAAAATATATTTTGGAGGAGACACAATTCAATTCATAACAACCATATAGGTGAAAAGAGAATGAGATTCTGAGCTAGGCACATGTTGCTGTTGTTGTTTGCTGCTGTGGAGTTGCCCCGCGACCGCAGAATGAAATGCTGCCCAGTCCTGCACCATCACTGTGATTGGGTGCAGATCAGACTATTTATGGTCTGTGGGGCTTTTCATTGGCTGATTTTTGGGAGTAGATAGTCAGGCCTTTCTTCTTAGCCCCTGTTAATCTGGAAGCTCTGCTGAAATCTATCAGCATCATAGCAACACGCAAGCCTCCACTGACAGATGGGTGATGGCTGTGCATGAGGTGCACTGGCTGAGAATTAAACCCAGGTCTACCCCATGGAAGGTGAGAATTCTACCACTGAATTACCACTGCTCCTATGGGCTAGGCACATAGTCCCTTTAATCATTGCAACAACTCTTAAAGGGAAGTAAGTAACATCTTTTTTTATTAGATGAGAAAACAGGCTTAGAAAGTGAAGTAACTTGATTAAAGTCATGTTGCTAGTAGTAAATCAGGATTAAAACCTAAGTTTGAGTGGCTTCATGACCTCATTGTTTTTACTACACAGGGCTTTCTCCAGTAAGGGAAAGCTTTGAAGCTGTGTTTACTGAAGTCTGTTCTGTGGAACACTAATGAGGCAAGAAGTTCCACAAGAGTAAATGGAGTCTATGGCCAAACAACTTTGGGAAATGCCAAGCATAGTAAAGGCAGTGAAATACTACACAAATGCTCAATTTTATTTAAATAGCTTTCCCTCAAACTTGTTTGACCCACCAAACCTTTTTTTAATTTAATACTTGTTAACACACCTCTCGAAACTAATAAAAACAATCTGGCATATGCTTAGTTAAATGATTGAAAGAAGAAAAGGGGTTAGATGAGAGTTTTAAATTGGAAATTCAGTTTACAAAGCAATTAAAAACAAAAACAAAATAAACTAGCAGGCATGGGGTAAGCATACAGTTCGTGCTCCCAGTGTAGCTAGGAGATGGGGATGATGGGAAATGGAGGGAGCCAGAAGCAAAAAGGGAAATGCCTACAATATTGTCTGTGCAAGTTTTTAGTGATTAATGTGGGCTGAAGTTGAAGGCAAGATTTGGGGGAGAAAAGGGACCTGAGATGGACCCTGAAGGATGTAAAGCTTTAGACAAGGGGCTGCGAGGCACTGAATGGCAAAACATGTTCGGAGGAGAGTGAAGAAATGGTTTCTAAGGAACTACACAGGGAAATAAGATAGCACAGGAAGGTTGGTCCAGATTATAGACAATCATACAGAAATCATTCTGTTGGTAATGATGGAAAGAAATATTAAAATCAGAAAGATCATCTAGAAGGCCCATTAATCTGGATGTTAAGTATGATGAGATAGACTTCTGAATTTTAAAACTGGAAGCAATCTTAGGAGAAAGCTAATAAACATCTATGTGATGACCAGTTGATCCTCTAAACTAGTTTCCCTTGCTCTACAGATCTGAAATCTGAATTCCGGTGGGGGCAGGGGTGTCACTTGATTTTCCTAAAGTCACACAGTGCACTAGCAGCACACTTGAGTTGAGAACTCAGGTCTTTTGATTACCAAGAAGTAGAGTGCTCATAAACAGCATAAAATGAGGCCAAAAAAAGGAAATGTAGAATGTAGAGCCAGTTAAAGACACAAATCAGCACCTCTGATAGAGGAATGGTTTGTTTGAAGAGGTCTACTTAAAATAATTTTTAAAAAACCTCCTATGGCAAAAGCTGTGCTCTTTTAACTTGCTCCCTGCGACACCTTACCACAGTACCTTGTACAAATAAACACAAGGTGCTGTTGAAAGAAACAAAAATCATAGAAAAAACAAAAGAAATTAAATTTCTGAAAGGCACTATCTCAGAAAGTATATGGGAGAGGCAAACAGAAAAGGAAAAACTTTCCCAGTAAAGGAAAGCAACCTGTTAGAATCCACCCTCTACCTTGTGACAATTCTTTTATTTACTATTTACTGTTGTTGTTGTGAAAACCCTGGTGGCATAGTGGTTAAGAACTACACTGCTAACCAAAAGGTCGCAGTTCGAATCCACCAGGCACTCCTTGGAAACCCTGTGGGGCAGTTCCACTCTGTTCTATAGGGTCACTATGAGTTGGAATCAACTCGATGGCAACAGGTTTGGTTTTTTGGTTTTGGTATTGTTGTTGCTGAAGGCCTGGTGGTGCAGTGGTTAAGAGCTGGGCTGCTAACCAAAAGGTCGGCAGTTTAAATTCACCAGCCGCTCATTAGAAATCCTATGGGGCAGTTCTACTCTGTCCTAGAGGTTTGTTATGAGTCGGAATCAACTCGATGGCAATGAGTTTGTGTGTTTTTTTTCTTTTCCTATTGTTGTTGTTAGGTGTCATTGAGTTGTTTCTGACTCATAGTGACCCTATGTACAAGATAATGAAACACTGCCCGGTCCTGCACCATCCTCACAATCGTGGCTACGTTTGAGCCCGTTGTTGCAGCCACCGTGTCAGTCCATCTTGTTGAGGGTCTTTCTCTTTTTCGTTGACCCTCTACCTTACCAGGCATGATGTTATCAGGGACTGGTCCTTCCTGATAACATGTCCAAAGTACAAGAGACAAGTCTCGCCATCCTTGCTTCCAAGCAGCACCCTGGCTGTACTTCTTCCAAGACGGACTTGTTATTCTGGAATTCCATGGTATACTCAACATTCTTCGCCAACACCATAATTAATTCAAAGGCATCAATTCTTCTTTGGTCTTCCTTATTCATTGGCAGCTTTCGCACACATATGAGGAAACTGAAAATAGCCTGGCTTGGGTCAGGCACACCTTAGTCCTCAAAGTGCCCAATGTAATATGTCGTTTGATTTCTTGACTGCTGCTTCTCTCACAGTCTAGTAGGCTAGAAGTCCTAATTCAGGGCATCGGCTCCAGGGGAAGGCCTTCTGTCTGTTGGCTCTGCAGGAAGGTCCTTGTCATCAATCTTCCTCGGTCGAAGAGCTTCTCAGAGCAGGGACCCTGGGTCCAAAGGATGTGCTACTCTCCTGGCTCTTGTTTCTTGGTAGTGTGAGGTAACCATGCCTCTCTGCTTGCTTCTCTCTTTTGTATCTCAAAAGTGACTGGCTCAAGACACAAGCCAATCTTGTAGATCGGGTCCTGCCTCATTAACATAACTGCCGCTAATCCCATCTCATGAACACCATAGAGATAGGATTTACAACACATAGGAAAATCACATCAGATGACAAAATGGTGGATAACCACACAATACTGGGAATCATGGCCTAGCCAAGTTGATACACATATTTGTGGGGGACACAATTCACTCCATGACACTCAGTATAAAGATTGAATAAATATGGTGAAAAGATGTAACCCTGACACACACCTTTCTTGATTTTAAAACACGTAGTATTCTATTGTTCTGTTCGAATGACTGCCTCTTGGTCTAAGTATAGGTTCCTCATGAGCACAATTAAGTGTTCTGGAATTCTCATTCTTCACAATGTTATCCATAATTTGTTATGATCCACACAGTCAAATGCCTTTGGATAGTCAATAAAACACAGGTAAACATCTTTCTGGTATTCTCTGCTTTC
>NW_004443975.1:8380007-8467664 GCF_000243295.1 Trichechus manatus latirostris | reverse complement strand
ATTCTCTGCTTTCAGCCAATATCCATCTGACATCAGCAATGATATCCCTTGTTCCACATCTTCTTCTGAATCCAGCTTGAATTTCTGGCAGTTCCCTGTTGATGTAGCCATTGCAACTGCTTTTGCTTACCCTCAGCAAAATTTTACTCATGTGTGATGTCAATGATATGTTCAATAATATCCACATTCCATTCCATCACCTTTCTTTGGAATGGGCACGAATATGGATCTCCTGCAGTTGGTTCACGAGGTAGCCATCTTCCAAATTTCCTAGCATAGATGAGTGAGCACCTCCACAGCTGCATCAGTTTGTTGAAACGTCTCATTTGCTATTCTGTCAATTCCTGGAGCCTTGTATTTTGCCAATGCCTTCAGTGCTGCTTGGACTTCTTCCTTCAGTACCATTGGTTCCTGATCATACGCTACCTCCTGAAATAGTTGAACACTGACCAGGTCTTTTTGGCGTAGTGACTCTGTGTATTCCTTCCATCTTCTTTTGATGCTTCCTGTGTTGTTCAATCATTTGTCCATATAATCCTTCAAAATCGCCACTTGAGGCGTGAATTTTTCTTCAGTTCTTTCAGCTTGAGAAATGCTGTGGGTGTTCTTCCTTTTTGGTTTTCTATCTCCAGATCTTTGCACATTTCATTATGATACTTTACTTTGTCTTCTCAGCTGCCCTTTGAAATCTTCAGTTCAGCTCTTCATCATTTCTTCCATTCAGTTAGCTACTCTACCTGCAAGAGCAAGTTTCAGAGTCTCTTCTGACATCCATTTTGGTCTTTATCATTACAGACTACTAACCCATTGTCGTCAAGCCGATTCCAACTCATAGCCACCCTACAGGACAGAGAACTGCCCCATAGGGTTTTCACTAAATCTTTACAGAAGCCGACTGGTGGGTTCTCCCACGGAGCGGCTGGTGGGTTTCAACAGCCCAAAGAACAGTCGACCTTTCCGTTAGCAGCGTTTTAACTACTGTGCCACCAGGGCTCTTTTTACAGACTACTAATATAGACTATGCCGTATCTATTTTGTTTGAAACGTGTTTAGTGCTTGGACTAGCTTCAAAGGAAGATCCTAACAACAAATAAAAGAAATTCCACAATGCAACCCCAGGGGGACCAAAATGTAATATGGAGTTGGGGTAGTTTTGACGAAAAAGATTAGGCTAGGCAGCGTGAGCATATGCGGACACGAAAGCACGCTGGGTTATTGAAAAAATACGGGAGGGGAAAAAAGCGTTTCCCCAGAAGTCTGGGACTCACTTTTGGCTTGAAAAGGTCGGAGAATAGAACGAAAAACACCGGAGAGCAAACGTGGCTGCCATGGGGAGAAAGATTATCACTCGGCCGCCAGGAGTCAGCGCCAGATGATAACTTGGAGACTCTCCCGCCAAACCGCACGCCGGAAGGTGGCAGCTCTCGCGGGTAGAACCACCTCCGCCTCCCCGAACTCCGCGACAGGCTGAGGGCGGGGCCGCCGGAGGGACTTAACCCGCAAAGCATTCTGGGATTCGTAGTGTTTCTCCCTCATCAGCTCGTCCAGGCAGGGAGGCCTTACTTTATGTAAATGACCCGCCGTTCCCGACTCTGCTTCCCTTTCCTCCCTTTCCTCCCCCCAACCTTTTTTCCGGGACAGTTTGAAAATTCCCGCGGAGCCGGGGCCGAAGGCCGGAACACTCGCGAGAACTCAGGTTCCCGCAGCCGCGATCTGCTTTCATTCTCCCCTCCCTCTCCACCCTCCTTGTTCCCTCCTCTCCTTTTCTTTCCCCTCCCCTCCCGGCTATGTAGGACTCGGTCTGTCTGCCCAGGGTAATGCGCAAAGCAGGGCCAACCCTGCTGGAGCTCAGGAGGTCGAGTTGCGAGGAGCAGGACCCGGCACCGCGGCGCGGACAGCGGCTGCATTGTAACCGCTGAGGGGTCTGCCAGCTTGCAATCGGCGAAGGCACCCTCGGGGGTGTGGATCTGAGACAGGCAGGGTCGGGGGAGGCCGGATCCGAGAGAAGCAGCTTCCGCGGGGCGGAGGTGTGTGCATACAGGCTGTGGCGGCCGTGTCTCCTGGGAGATGCTGTGACGGATCCGTGCGGGAGGAGCTCTCGCCTCGCCTCGCGCCCCACTGGACTTGGTGGCCGCGGCGGCTCGGTCACCCCCTTCTGAGGTAGGGGGAAGGGAGAAGGGGGGTTGGGCCGGCGTGGCGGAGGAGGGGTCGGCGCGGCCTGGGATGCGAGCTGCGTCCGGCTGCGCCCTCTGTGCCGCGCCGCGCCCGCCCGGCCTCCGCGCGCCTGGCCTAGGCCCGGCTTCTGCGCGCCGGCGAGCAGCCGCGGCCCGCCTCGCGCATGGTGCTCGAGGGGGCGAACTCGAGCGATGCTGGGTGCTGCACGCTCTAGGGCTCGGGGGTTGCGTTATATAACCAACTCCCGGGAGAAACGGCGGCACATGGCGGCGGAGACGCTTCGCGGGGTTCACCCCCCGCGCCGGCCTCCGGGTCGCCTCTGGCCCTGGGCGGGCCTGGACCGCGGTGCCCCTTCGCCACTGTTGTTCTCCGGTGCGGTTGAAACCTTGGCGGGTCTTTCTGTTAGAGAAGCCGCTTGTACTTTGAGTTCATCTTCCGTTGGAGTGTGCTCCACATGGTCATGGGCCTGGCTAGGGTGAGTCCAGGGCGGGGAAGAAGTTGCAGTTTGACTCGTGATTTGAAACGTGAGGCACGTATTCAGTGAATTGATCAGTAGAGGAGATTTAAAATAAAAATTCGTGTGGGGTGGGTGTATCATTTTGCCTTATTTGTCCCCACTTGGAAATTGAAGTCAGTTACTTCTGTTGTTGGCTGACTGCTTTTTGTGGGGGATAGGTTAATTTTGTTCTCAAAACCAGTGAGGTTCATATTAGATGTGTACGGTTATGTAAAATGAGCGTTGTTTATTTATTTTATTTTATTTTGTACTAAATAGAGTTTTGGAAGAACTTTGATCTTTTTTAGAACAAAATATAGTCTTTTGTCAGTTCTAAACTTCGATTTATTCTCAGAATACCACAAAGAGCCTGTAGATTTTAAGAACCGTCTTTCATCAGCTCTCACAGATTTGGGTCTGAAAGGAGAAAGGAAATTAGTGTAAGTTTACTTATTTTGGAGGATTTGACCAGGGATGACAAGCTCAGCTCAAGTTAATACTTGAGGGGTGCTCTAAGTGTGCTAGGATGCTCTACACATTTTCTCTGTACTGTGATTTTTTTTTAATCTTAATTTTCCAATAATCCAGTACCAAAGTGTCACCAATTCTCAAAGAAACAATAATTATTTCAAAAAAAATTTTAAGAACATTGTGATCAGTCACATAACAATGTATGTATAAATTTTTGTATCGGAAAACATTTTTAAAAAAGAGTATTGTCATCAGCAATTTCAGGGCATATATAACTTGATTTAAGAGAATACATTGTTTCTGGCTTTCACTCATAATTGTAATCGTGAACATTTCCGAGGACTCTTTTTTTTTTTCAGAATAAAATGAAACCTAAATTCCCTTAGGTTAGCTAAGAGGTATCTACAATAAGTCGATTCTGCTATATAGCCTCATCTATCCACAAATTTTATGCTTCAGCTATTCCAGACTATTCACCAATCCTGGACCCATTTTCTTGAAGATGGATTTTGATGTTCCTTTGCTTCTGTCCTTCATCCTGGAGTACCATCTCTGCCTTTTTCAAATTCTCAAATTTCAAATCCTCCTTAGCCTAAAGCCGCCTTTTCTATGTAGTCTTTCATTTCTCTTTATCTCACTTCTTCCCTGGGATCTCACAGCATGTACCTTTATTGTAGCATTTATTTCTTTGTGACTGATATTCTAGTGGTTGATTATATATCTCCTCGTCCAGAATGTAAACTCCTTTTCTAGATTGTAAACTTCTTGAGGTCAGGAATCTTTCTGCCCTTGCATTCCCTTCTCAAGACAGTATTTTAGAAGTAACCAAAACCAAACCAGGCCCATTCCTGTCAAGTCAGTTCTGACTCATAGCAACCCTGCAGGACAGAGTAGAACTGCCTAGTAGGATTTCCAAGGGGCGGCTGGTGGATTCGAGCTGCCGACCTTTTGGTTAGCAGCCTGAGCGCTTAACCATTGTGCCCCCAGAGCTCCATTTTAGAAGTAATGGGTGATTAATAAATGTTTGAATTAAAGAACAAGTAAAAGGCTGGAAGTTTCTGGGTCTACTGATAGTTTACCCTTAAATCATAATACTTAGGGTCTTTTTTTTTATTAGTCAAAAAGAAAAAAGTTAAAATTATATACAAAATATTTGCTCAGAATGTGTTGGAATATAATTATTGAGCAACTAGATTGGAGGTCCATTTTCTGCATTTAAAGGCAGCTACTTCAGGGTTGTGTGTTTTTCACACAGTAAACTGATTTACAGTGTTCTGTTTTGATATCTTTCCTAGTAATTTTATGAGTTTTGCTTTTGCGTCTTAATACTGAACAATTGTATACTTAAAAATAAGTAGGGACTAAGATTAAGTTTTTAAAAATCGATTTTATTGTTTAACATGCTTATCCCATTTCCCTGTTAGTACCCCGATACTATCCTGCTATCCTAATTTACCACGTTTAGGATCTCTTAGTTGCAAGACCCTGTGGAATGCTCAAGAATAAGACATGATGATTTTTGTCTTTTAGGAATTCATAGTGTAGTGGTGAAGATAGAAGCAGACACAAGTAATGATTTTTAAAAATGGGATTTAGGATTGGTAACATGAAAGTGGAAAAGGGTGAGCTCAGAGGTGAGACTAAGTAGGAAAAGATTGATCTACCCAGAACATACTAGGAGGCTAGTCCATGAATGATGGTGGAGCTTTGGCAGATGGAGATTGAGGAGGGACCAGCATAAATAGAAGAGTGAAAGTGCAAGCTGGTGAAGGAAGTGGTTTTAGGAGACAGAGCTTTGTTGAAAGTCTGCCACTGCCAAGTTGAGGAGGGCCTAGAATGTCTATAGTAGAAGTGTTTGTTTTTACGTGTAGTAGGGAGTCATTGAAGGTTTTTGAGGAGAGGAATGGCATAATGCGTTTGTGCTTTATCAAGAAAATGACCAGTTTTTTCTATTGACAACTGGCAGAATGTTCCTGCCCTGCCTATCTAAACCATAGGAATGAGTTGAAACTTGGTTAATTTTCTTTTCAGAGGTTGCCAATCCTGGCCTGTCGTAAAGGCTACAATACTGAACATAACTGCTTAATGTGCATTTTTGCATATATATACCTTTATGTGAGATATTCTTTTCTAATAATAGTTATTAGAAGTTCTCTTCAGTATGCTTAAAATGTTAAATTTTACCCTAAATTTGGGATTTGAGAGGTTTTGAAACCAATTTTTTGCCCTGTAAATTCAATGACTAACTCCTAAATTTGGAAACTTTTTTCTTTTATTCATTGAACATTTTTTGAACTCCCATGTGCTAGCTACCATGGTAAGCCTGAAGTCAGAGATATAATATTCTCCTGTTGTAGCAGCCTAACTGTGAAAGGAGGAAAGACAATATAGAAGTACAAGATTACATGTGTATACTAGTAGTTGGTGGAACCTGGATTCAGAGCCATTTCTCTCTGATTCAAGTTTGTGCCCTTTCCAGTACTCTGGATGGAACCCATGATTATTGTAGTACTTAGTGTTTCGCAGACACCAAGGGCTTTGAGAATATTTTTTCCCTCTTGAAATAGGCATCAATATATTATGGACATTTGAAAACATTTAATTCCAGTGGAATTAAATAATTACCAGAAAGTAAGTAAATTTCAGTGGCTTTGTGAAGCCAAGTCAAATTGACTTGAAGGACCCACAAGTGAATTATAATTGAGACAATTTAATAAAAAGGGGGTGAGATAAAGGTAGGGGAACACTTAGAAGGGGGCCGATTCACTGAAAGTGGAAAACCACCTGTGGATTCTGCCTGTCATTTTATGCATTCAGCATTTTGTTGTTGTTTGGTGCCGTGAGTCAGTTCCCACCCTATGTACAACAGCTCTAACCCAGACATAGCGAGCCTGTGTACAACAGAACGAAACACATCCTCACAATCGTTGTATGCTTAAGCCCATCGTTGAAGCCACTGTGTCAGTCCATTTCTTTGAGTGTCTTCCTCTTTTTTGCCGGCCCTCTGCTTTACCAAGCATGATGTCCTTCTCCAGGGACTGATCCCCCCGATAACATGTCCAAAGTATGTGAGACATAGTCTTGCCATCCTTGCTTCTAAGGAGCATTCTGGTTGTACTTCTTCGGAGACAGATTTGTCCAGCTTTCACATGCATATGAGGCGATTGAAAACACCATGGCTTGGGTCAGGTGCGCCTTAGTCTTCAAGGTGACGTCTTTTCTTTTCAACACTTTTAAAGAGGTCTTTTGCAGCAGATTTGCCAAATGCATTGCGTCCTTTGATTTCTTGACTGCTGCTTCCATGGGTATTAATTGTGGATCCAAGTAAAATGAAATCCCTGACAACTTCAGTCTTTTCTCCATTTATCATGATGTTCCTTATTGGTCCAGTTGTGATGATTTTTGTTTTCTTTATGTTGAGGTGTAATCCATACTGAAGGCTGTGGTCTTTGGTCTTCATCAGTAAGTGCTTCAAGTCCTCTCCACTTTGAGCAAGCAAGGTTGTGTCATCTGCATAATGCAGGTTGTTAATGGGTCATCAGCATTTTAGCATATAGTAAACACTTACTGTCTATGTGAATTCCGAAATACTCAGAATTGATAAACTGGTTATTCATTGATAAACTGGGAGGTAAGAAAGGAGTGGGATCACTGAGGAAATTTTAACAGCTTCAAGGAACATTGGTGGCACAGTGGTTAAGTGCTTGGCTACTAACCGGAATGTTGGTGGTTCGAACCTACCAGCTGCTTCACGGGAGAAAGATGTGGCAGTCTGCTTCCGTAAAGAGTACAGCCTTGGAAACCCCGTGGGGCAGTTCTGCTCTGTCCTGTAGGGTCTCTATCAGTCTGAATCGACTTTATAGCACACAACAACATAATCTTTAAATCCAAGTTTCAAAGGATAGCACTGAGTTAACATTGTTATAGTGTTAACCTTTTAGGGAACTATCTGGACCATAGCTCAGATCTTTTGGAGTACTTGGGACTTTTTAACATATGAAAACATGATAAAAATTTGATGTCCATGGTCCCTACAGCTTTGGGTTCCATTTCTGATGGATTAATATTTGTTAAATTTGTTTCTCTTAGGTTGATTCATCAAAATTCTTAATTTCCATGATGATTTGAAATGTTACCTTTGTCATAAGTAAAATAGTTCAGTTTATTTCTCTTAGGTTTATTAATCAATTCTTAATTTCCATAATGATTTGAAATGTTATCTTTGTCGTAAGTAAAATAGTTCAGTTCCTGGTCTCTTGCTTTCATCGATCTGTTTTTCGGCGTCAATACAGTATGTGATGTTTTGATCTTCTCAAAGAACCTCCTTTTGATTTCATTAATTTCCTTAGCTTTTGTTTTCTGTTTCTTTGATTTCAGCTCTTTATTATTTCTTCTGCTTATTTTGGGTTTGATTTGCTCTTTTCCTAGTTTTTTAAGGTAGAAGCTAGGTCATTGATAAAAAATTTTATCAGTATTTAGTGCTGTAAATTTCCTCTAAGCATTGCTTTAGCTGCGTCTCACAAATTTTGATGTGTCCTGTTTTTATTTCATTCAGTTCAAAATATTTTTTAATTTTTCATTTCTTTTTTGATCCATGGGTCATTTAGAAGTGTGTTACTTAGTTTCCAAATACTTGGAAAAGTTCCGCGTTATCGATTGTTAATTTATTCCATTGTGGTTAGAGAACTACTTTGTATGATTTGAATCCTTTTAAATCTACTGAGACTTCTTTTATGGCCCAGAATATGGTGTATCTTGGTAAATCATCTGTGTGCATATGAAAAGAATCAGTAATCTACTGCTGTTAGGAGGAATGTTCTATAAATTTCAGTTAGGTCAAGTTGGCTGACTGTTATTTACGTCTTCTTTATCCTTACTGCTTTTCTGTCTAGCTGTTCCATCAATTATGGAGAGAGGGGTATGGAAATCTCCAATCATAATGTTTCTTCCTTCAGTCCTATCAGTTTTTGCTTCATGCATTTTGAAGCTATATTATTAGATACATAAACTTATTATTATTAGATACATAACCCTTAGGATGGTTAATGTCCTTGTGAAATGAGCTTCTGTATCTATCCTTGTAATGTTCTTTGCTCTGAATTCTGCTTTGTCTGATAGCCGCTGTCACCATGATGTATCTTCCATTGTTTTACTTTCAACCTGTCTAGTTTTTTTATATATACTGGGTCTTGCTTTTTTTTAAAAATTCAATCTGCTTTTTAATTAGAATGTTTACATCATTCCATTTAATGTTGTTGCGGATGTAATATGGTTAAGTTTAAATCTACTATCTTCCTACTTATTTTTTAATTTTCCCATCTGTTTTCTCTCTTTCTGTTATCTTTGGATTTACTTTTTTTAATGATGTTATTTTATCTCTTTCATTGGCTTATTAACTGTGTCTTTTTTTTTTTTTTAAGTGCTTGTTCTAAGGTTTATAGTACAGGCAATTACCGGGTTACAAATGTCCGATTTAATAGACAGCTCGTGCTTACTAACGGACTGCAGTAAAGCCTATTATATTAAAATTTTGAATTAAATACATACAGTGGTCTGTAATAACAAACACAAGCACTACTTTATGACACTTGTGAAAACATTGTGGGTTTGGAAGTGTTTCTTCAGTGTTTTATATACATTACCCTTTGCCATCTTCAATTCCGACCCATAGCAACCCCAGAGGACAGAGTAGAACTGCCCCACAGGGTTTCCAAGAGCGACTGGTGGATTTGAACTGCTGATCTTCTGGTTAGCAGCCATATCACTTAACCACTGCACCACCAGGGCTCCAATTTATATGTATAGAAAGGTAATATATATACTGTATACTAAGACAAACGTTTGACTAACTGATGGTAAATAAGAACCCTATGTACCTGTTCTGACTTACCTACAAATTCAGCTTAAAGACAGACTTAGGAACAGATCTCATTCCTAATCCAGGAGCTACCTATATACATCTTTAAATTATCATGGTCTACAAATATCATTATAAGATTTCATGTATAGTATAGGAACCTTGTAAAAATTTGTTTCCATTTCTTCTCTCTAGGCTTCTGTGCTATTGTCATGTTTTACTTGCACATTGTAAATTCCTCAATATCAAATAGAGTTATCTTTAAAAGAGATGAACAATAAGAAAAAAAAAAAATCTTTACTTAAACATGCTATTTTTGGTGCTCTTCATTTGGTACTCTGGATCTTCATAGATCCAGATTCCATCTCGTATCATTTACCTTCTGCCTGAGGAACTTTACATTTCTTGTAGTACAGGTCTGCTGGTGTAAAAATGGCGTGGGGGTGTTGTCTGACCTCCTCTAACTTCACCAGGGGGAAGGAGAGTCTCAATCAACAGCCCAAGGCTGATTCCTATAAGGCAGAGGTCAGACATGCCTCCTCTCTCTGCTATCTTTACCAATTCTGACACCAGCTGTCCCTCCCACAGCACTCTGTACTTCTCTGCTGGGTTTGATAATTCATTGCAGTGGCCATACAGAACTCACAGACAATTCTCACAATTATGTGGTTTATTAGGGAAGTAACAGATTACAGTTAAGGTTCAGGAACAGTCAAGGATACAGTTCTTCCATCAGGACAGACTTTTCCCAGCCGGGTACGCCTCTCTCTGGCCCTTGGCCTCGTCCCAGAGGCACTCAGATTTCTCTCTCTTTGGGCAGGGAAGCCCACTAGGCCATCTCCGCTGCCACTTCTCTGCCACCACTTCTCAAGCTCTCTCTCTCCTGGTTCTAGGAGCTTCTCAGTGAAGAAGTCCCAGGTGCAAGGGATGTGCTAGCTCCTGGCTGTTCTTCCTTGGTGGTAATAGAATCTTCTCTTTCCCACCTCTGGGTTAGCTCACCTCAAGCCCAGCAGGATGGCAAAACTGACCAGTCCATTTGGTGGGCCACGTTTACCCTATCACACAGTCCTGCCCAATCACCTGGATGGGAGTTACAAGACTATAGTGAGAAAGGCCTAACAAAAGTGATCCATCACACTGCAGCTGATAATCAAGTCTTTCAGCTTTTGTATATCTTTAAAGGTCTTTATTTTGCCTTCATTTTTAAAGTATTTATTTTTTCCTGATACAGGATTCTAGATTGACAGCTTTTTGTTTTTCCCTTTCAGACTATGAATATGTTGTTCTCCTGTCTTCTGGCTTGCATTGTTTCCAACAAGAAGTCTCCTTTCATTCTTATCTTTGTTATTTTATGCAACATGCCTTTTTTCTCTGGCTACTTTTAAGGTTTCCTTTTTATCTATTGATGTTAATGTAGTTTCATCATGTTTCTTGGGCTTGGGATTCATTGAGATTTTCGATAGTTACCATCAAATTTGGGAAAATTCTGACCATTTTTTCAGTTATTTTTCTGTCCCTCTCCCGTTTTGAAGACTCCCATGACCCATTAAACCACTTGAGGTTGTCCCATAGCTCACTGATGCTCTGTTCTTTTTTTATATCTTCCACCTCTCTCCTTAGCATGCTCATGCTTTCCTCTGTTTCTTGAACTTATGAATTATAACTAGAATAACTGATTTAATGTCCTTATCTGTATTTCTATCTACTGTGTCGTTTCTAGGTCTGTTACTGTTGACTCATTTTTCTCCTCATTATGGACCATGTTTTCCTGCTTCTTGTGCATGCCTAATGATTTTTTATTAGATGCCAGGCATTGTGAATTTTAACCTTGTTAGGGTACTGAATCTCCCCCGCCCCCCACTTTATGTACTCTTGAGCTTTGTTTTGGGACTTAGCTAAGTTACGTAGAAACAGTTTGGTCCTTTTTAGGCTTGCTTTTAGGCTTTCTTCAGCAGAACTAGAGCAGCCTTTAGACTAGGACTAATTTTTCTCCCCATTACTGAAGCAATCGATACTTTTCTGAGTACTCTACTTAGTACCCCATTTATTATGAGGTTTTTCCACTCTGGAGCTATTCTTGGCCCTATGTAAGCTCTGGGGATTGTTTCTCCTAGTCTTTTCCAGTGATTCTTTCCCTGGCCTTTGGTAGTTTCCTTACATGCTTACGATGATCACATGAAATTCAGGAACCCACTCTAGATCTCTGGAGTTCTTGGTATAGCTCTCTGTGTAGCTTTTTGTTCTGCAGTTCTCTGTGAATTCCAGCTACCTTTGGCTCTGTGAAACTCTCAACTCTGTCACCTCAACTCAGAGAGATCCCCTGAGCTCTGTTTGGGTTCCCTTTCTTCGCACTGTTGTGGAAACTGTCTACACAGTAAGCTGGACAGTCACAGAGGTTACTGTTTGTTTTCTTTCTCTCAGGGACTACTGTCCTGTGCTACCTATTGTCCAATGTCAGAATACCCTTTTTCATATATGTTGTCTATTTTTTTAGTTGGGAAGGTAAATCTGGGATGGAAATTATAATTCTCTTTTAAATATTATAACTCTATTCTGTGTTTGATAATCAGTTTGAGCCAGTACTTCCACATCATAATCTTCCTTTTGTATTTAAAGCAGCATAACAACAAAACCAGTCAGCTTAAGAACTAGAATATTTATTATATTTCATTACAAAAATTACTTAGTTGTGCATTATTCTTTCAAACAGACTTTAGAATCACCTTGTGAAAATCATTCACTAAGAAATTCTGTTGGGGTCATCTTGATTGAATTATAATGATCATGGAACTTTTTTGCTTCATATCTATTATGTCTGTTACCATATTATATATATTAGCATTCCCTTGAATATACTTTGGAAATAGCCACCATATAGAATTCTGAAATGACGTAGGTTTTAAGCTTTAATAGGAAAAATGTGTTAACTTCAGCTTACCATTAAACTGGTTTATCAAGTTGTTACGGATTGAATTGTGGCACCCGACCCCCACCCCAAATATGTGCTGTAAATCCTAACCCCTATATCTGTCTGTAGGTGTGATCCCATTTGGGAATAGGGTTTCTTTGTTATGTTAATGAGGTCATACCACTATAGGGTGTGTTTTAAATCACTTAGGAGATATAAAAGGAGCATATTAGGCACAGAAGGAAGGCAAGCAGGAATAAGGGAAAGATAGCTGCCAGGTGGAGGTGTCTTGGAAGTGTCCAGGTAAAGAATGGTTTAGTGTTATCTGTCACTTTGGAAAGCGTTGTGGTTTTGCCATTATGTGGTACTTGAAGCCGATGGAATCCCAACTGATTGCCATCGAGTTCTGACTCATGGTGACCACATGTGTGTCAGAGTTAAACTGTGCTGATTTTCAGAAGTAGATCATCAAGCCTTTGTTCCAGGGTGACTCTGGGTAGACTCAAACCTCTAACTTTTCAGTTAGCAGTTGAGCACAATAACGATTTGCACAACCAGGAATTCCAAAGCCCGGGGGTGACGGGAATTTTATGAGGATAATCTGAATGAGTGGGATGGAGGATGGAAGTCTTTTACCTATAGAAGATAATAGTTCTGGAATTGCCAAATCAGAAGGTTTGCCTGTATAAAATTATGATCTGGCAAATTATCCTCCAAAAAGGCTATAGCTGTTCATGCTATACAAGAGTATGAGCATGTTTGGTTCCCTGTACCTTCAACTGATGATTGACAAAATGTAATCTCATAATTTAATTTGGCTTTTTTTTGTTAGTGAACATTAAGTTAATTCACATCTTCCACCCTGAGATTACGTATTTATGTACTTTTAAAGTTTAATTTTTATTTTAGGTTTTTTTTTTAATTCTTTACCTTTTTAGTAATTGTTGTTTTTATTAGGTGCCTTCGAGTCGATTCCAACTCATAGTGACCCTGTGTACAATAGAACAAACCATTGCCCGGTCCTGTGCCATCCTCACAATTGTTGCTGTATTTGAGCCCATGGTTGCAGCCACTGTGTCAGTCCATCTTGTTGAGGGTCTTCCTTTTTTTCATTGACCCTCTACTTTACCAAGCATGATGTCCTTCTCCAGGAACTGATCCCTCCTGATGACATGTCCAAAGTATGTGAGACCAAGTCTTGTCATTCTTGCTTCTAATGAGCATTCTGGCTGTGCTTCCGAGACAGGTTTATTCGTTTAGTCATTACTTTTGATTTATAAAAATAAAAAATATTTAGAAAAATCCAAGCTGTACTGAAAAATAAAAAGAACAAATCTGCTTAAATTTGAATCACACAGAAATAAATAGTACTAACTAGTTTTGTGACTATTTCAAACATCTCTATACAGATATACAGATGGAAGAATTCATAGAGAGAGACTAATGTTATAAGATCAACTACAAATGCTGTTTTTTAAAAAAATAATTTTATTGGAAAAATAAACTGAAATTAAAGGAATTGCTAAACTTCTGACAATTCTTTAACACAACAGATATTTCTTTGTATATATACATATATATGTGTATTTTTTAATAAAGTAGAAAGAAATCCCTGAAGAGTTTTTAGCTGTTGTGTAGTTGTTTGCCACAAGATTCAACTTGATATTACTGATTGACTTTCTTCCATGTGAACGGCTTGGGCTGAATCCAATTAAGTATAGTCCTTGCTGGGAGGGGCCTGAAAAACTGTGAAATAATTTGTGCCTGGGGTCACTCTTGGCAGGAGTGTATTCTACTCATCTGGGCTTTTAATATCTTTCTCCCAAGAAAGTGGCACAGTGTCCTGGAAAACAGCAAGCCTTGGAAACCATTTCTGCCTTTGCTGAGATACCATAGTGTAGTATGTAGTTAGAGGCTTCAAGATGGATCTCGGCTGAAAGCAGAGAATACCAAGCAGGTATTTACCTGTGTTTTATTGACTATGCAAAGGCATTGGACTGTGTGGATCATAACAAATTATGGATAACATTGCGATGAATGGGAATTCCAGAACACTTACTTGTGCTCATTCGGAACCTGTACATAGACCAAGAGACAGTCTGAACAGAACAAGGGGATACTGTCTGGTTTAAAATCAGGAAAGGTGTCCATCAGGGTTATATTCTTTCACCATACTTATTCTGTATGCTGAGCAAATAATCCGAGAAGCTGGACTATACGAAGAGGAACACGGCATCAGGGTTGGAGGAAGACTTGTTAATGATCTGCGATATACAGAAGACACAAGTTTGCTTACCGAAAGGGATGAGTACTTGAAGAATTTACTGATGAAGAGCAGAGACTACAGTCTTAAGTATGGATTACACCTCAACATAAAGAAAACAAAAATCCTCAAAACTGAACCAATAAGCAACATCATGATAAATGGAAACAATATTGAAGTTGTCAGGGATTTCATTTTACTTGGATTCAGAATCAACGCCCAATGAAGCAGCAGCCAGGAAATCAAATGACATAGTGCATTGGGCAAATCTGCTGCAAAAGACCTCTTTAGAGTGTTGAAAAACAAAGATGTTACTTTGAGGACTAATGTGCGCTGACCCAAGCCATGGTCTTTTCAGTTACCTCGTATACATGTGAAAGCTGGGCAGTGAATAAGCTTAAGACTGAAGAATTGATGCCTTGAATTATGGTATCGGTGAAGAACATGGAATATACTATGGAATTCTAGAAGAACGAACAAGTCTGTCTTGGAAGAAGTACAGCCAGAGTGCTTCTTGGAAGCGAGGATGGCGAAACTGTCTCACATACTTTGGACATGTATCAGGAGGGACCAGTCCCTAGAGAAGGACATCATGCTTGGTAAGGTAGAGGGTCAGTAAAAAAGAGGAAGACCATCAGCGAGGTGGATTGACACAGTGGCTGCAATGATGGTCTCAGATATAGCAGCGATTGTGAGGA
This sequence comes from Trichechus manatus latirostris, assembly GCF_000243295.1. Taxonomy (NCBI): domain Eukaryota; kingdom Metazoa; phylum Chordata; class Mammalia; order Sirenia; family Trichechidae; genus Trichechus; species Trichechus manatus. The sequence goes on along the minus strand of NW_004443975.1, from coordinate 8,452,796 downwards.
TGGCGCAGGACCAGGCAGTGTTTCGTTCTGTTGTACATTGGGTCGCTATGACGGCACCTAACAACAACAGTAACAAGACATGGAATTTTCCCGTGAGTTTTCCTAGGGTTACTTGTTGACCCCTTCAGTTTACTTTTCTCCACACCAAAGGGTGTTAGAGAGTATTTTCTGGGTTTTGTGAACTCACCTTTCTTATGTACTGTTTCTTGTATATGTATACTTTTATTCATTTGCTAGATTGTAGAGAATGGATGTGTAGTGTGTGTGTATATTATGTACAACTTCTTGCTCCAAATGAGTAGCACATCATACCAATAATGTTTATTTGATAGTTCACACTTCCTATATGATTTGAAATAGCCAAATATGCTTTTTATCATCTGCTGATTTTTTTTTTTTTTCTGGTTCATTGGTCTGTTTGTCCCTAGCCTGCATCACATCATTTTAATTATTATCATTTATAGTGTGTTTTTATGATTTGGTGAAGCAAGTTTTCCTCTTCTTTCTCTTGTTTGGTTATTTTTAGTATTTTACTACTAAGAATAATACTGATATATATGTTCTTGTGTATGTCTTTTCCTGTATATATTTTTAACATAGATATGTAACAGTCTAAAATAAACCCATCTATCTTTATTCTCCTCTCAGACAGTAAGAGGACTACAGATGCTTTATTTAAATCCCATATACCCACCATTGTTATTGTTGTTGTTCTGTGTAGTCACTATTGTTTAGTTTTTTCCATATATTTACCAGTGCTTTGACCCATCCTTCTTCTTGCGTCTCAGACCTTCTATCTGAAAATTTTTCCTTCTACCTGAAGTCTTCTTCTACACTGAATCCTTAGAATTCCCTTTTAGGGAGAGTCTCTTGATGGTAAAGTCAGTTTTTGTTTATCTGAAAATATATTTATTTCATATTTGCTCTTAAGCATAATTTTAATGAATATATCATTATATGTTGACAGTTATTTTTGTTTGAATTTTGAAGATATTCCAGACTGTTGGCTTCTACTGTTGCTGTTGAAAAGTCTTTTTCTTTTTTTTTTTTTAGTTTAATCTGCCTAGGATTTACTGGGCTTCCTGATTTCAGGGCATTGGTTTGTCTCTACAAATCTGGGAAATATCTCTTAGAATATTGTTTCTTCGTTACTATTAGTATTATATTCTTTGAGAATTCTTATTAGACAAATGTTAGGTCTTCTCCCTCTTTTGTCTCTAGCTTTTTAACTATTCACATCTTTGTCTCTCCGCAGTACATTCTGGATGATTTTTTTTGAGCTCTTTCTGCTCCATTCTTTTGCATATCCTTTGAGTTTGTATTTGTTGAATAGGTACAAAAGAACATTTGTAAGGTGTAAAGAACTGTGATACAACGAACACCTATGTACTCACACCTAAATTCAGAAAAAGAACATTACCTTTACCTTGGACTCCTTTGTGTATTCCTCCCCATCCCTTTTCCCTCCCTGGTGGCGTGGAAACCCTGGTAGCATAGTGGTTAAGAGCTACGGCTGCTAACCAGAAGGTTGGCAGTTTGAATCCACCAAATGCTCCTTGGAAACCCTATGGGGCAGTTCTACCCTGTCCTATAGGGTCGTTATGAGTCGGAATCGACTTGAGGGCAACAGGTTTGGTTGTTTTGTTTTGTTTTTTGGTTTAGGGTAACTACTATTGTGGATTTTGTGTTTATTATTTCCTGGTTTTTTTCCATAGTTTTGCCAAGTATGTTTGTATTGATAGGCCGTATTTTTATTTTTGCATGTGTTTCAACTTTATATAAGTAATCATTCTGCATTTATTTTTCTGTTACTTTTATTGTTTAACATTATATTCTGTCATATCGTTGCATGTAGCTGTAATTCATTTTCATTGCTCAATTGAGTTTAAATTTTATTTATTTTATTTTTCATTTCTAGAAGTTCTGTTTTTTCCAAAATCTGCTCAGCCATTTTTCTTTATAATTTTTGAAGTTTTCATTATCTATAAATCTTTATGCTTATTTTATATTCTCTGATATTTGTAATATCTTTAGTTTTTCATAGTTTGATTCTGCTGGCTGTTGATCATGGTATCCTTGTATATTTTGTTATTTTGACTGTGAGCTCATTTTATTTGGAATTTTATCTTTGAGAATTATTTGCATTTCTAAAGTATATTTGGTTTTTCCATGGGTTGCTTAGAGCACTCCAAACCAGAAAACCCACTGCTGATGAGTCGGTTCCAACTCATAGCAACTCTGTAGGATAGAGTAGAACTGCCCCATAGGGTTTCCAAGGCTGTAAATCTTTATGGAAGCAGACTGCCACATTTTTGTCCTGTGGAGTGGCTGGTGGGTTCAAACCACCGACCAGTTTGGATTGCGGCTGAGTACTTTAACCACTGCACCACTAGGGCTTCCCTTGGAGCATTGCCAACCTGAAAATACGTCATAATAAATTCCTCATTTGAGGTTTTTCAGGTAAATTAGCTTGAATTCTAGTAACAAACTTGTGTGAAGGGAAGTTTTCTTTTTCTGAGTAGACTCAGAGCCATGGTCAAGATGGACAGCTTTATTGCTGCCCATTCTGCACAATGGATGTTTATCTCTAACTCACCTTCATGCTGATGATATGGCCCTCTGGAGTTTAGTGGATGGGGGGAGGCTACTAGCTTGCATTAGCTCCCATTAGCCCTAAGCTTTATCTTCTGCCTCTGTGAACCTCAGAGTTCTCAAAACAAGATCAGTGTTAACCAGGATTGGATTTGATAACTAACCCTCCAGGCTAAAGCCAGTTTACATTTCTCCCAGAATTCCTACCTTCTCTTCAAAAAGGTACCTTTGTATTTTAATCATTTTTGGTTGATTACAATGGAAGAGTCATTCTGTATGTTGAAAATGAAAGACAGTTGCATTTTTTTTTTCCTATATTCAGTTAATGTCAGGTACCAAACTCAGTTTCTAAAGTTACTGTGGGTTTGTACATTTTTCATGGGCTTCCCCAAAGAGATAATTTTTCTTAACATATCAGTTTTTCGTGTGTGTATGAAGTCTCTTTAAGAGTAGGTTGAGCAATAAGATGAATTGCATTGAACTAGTTTTCAAAGAATCTAGGGAGTAATGTATTTCCTTAGAACGACTGGCTTGATGAATATTTCCTAAGGCTGTTTGGGAAATATTTTCTTAGAAGAGAGAATGCCTGGGACCCAGATGTGTATATAGTATGTATTTTATAGTCAGGTTTTAATTTTAGTTATGTTACTTTTGTGAGTTGACTTTTTTCTTTTTTCTGATTGGAGATGATTAATCAAGTGTACTATAGTATAGGTATATCATTAACAATGTTATCTTTTTAAAATATTTACAGTGGAAGTATGCGAGACTTAACAGCACAAGTGACTAGTGGTCTCCTGCAATTCCCAGAAGTGACTATTCAAGCCCTTGGAGAAGATGAAATAACACTAGAATCTGTGCTTCGTGGAAAGTTTGCTACAGGTAAAATAATGTTGCTGAAAATTTAGTAATATTTAAGGTAAACAGTAATAAGTATGTATTGCAGTTTCTCTAATGTGGAAGAAAAAAGCAGAACTTGGGTAGAGTGGTCCCATATAAATATATGACATCTATGACCTTTTATAATCTAGAACACATTTTCAATGACTCTTTGGTTGGGGCTGTTACAGTTCATTTTTTGTTACTAAAAATCTGGATATATTTTGTGCTTTTTAGTATTAAGTATCTGTATTTGGGAAGTAGAAATGGTACACAACTGGCTCTTGTTGAATCAGTCGATAAGGTTTATTGGGGATGAGTTGGGATTAGAACCTAAACAGTCTTAACAAGTAGAAAAATCTGATTGTAGGACTCTAGGTTAAAAAAAAAATTTTTTTTATAGTCTTATTTTTTTATTCCATTAGTCTGAACTATGGCCTAGATGGTATAATATAGCAGAGAACCATACCAAAGAGGCCATTATATTAGGATTTCAGTCTAGTGAAAGATACTATAGAAGAGTTTTCTGAAAATCAGTTTTTTAGCTATCCTTCTCCGCAGGAAGGCAGCAAAGCATATCTATCAGTCATTTAGCCATTTTCAATGCTATTCTCTTGAATATTAAAAGTAGTAACAACATTTACTATATACCAAGCGTTGTGACAACTTTTCATTGAGGTAGGTATTTGAATTTTCTCAGTAAGCAGTCTTCTACTTAGCCAAGTCTCTCTGTAACTTGATCCCAGGTACACAGATAGCAATGGCAGAAATGCACTTTGAACTCAGGCAGTCTGGATCCCCAGTGTGCCATGCTACTTCCTTAAACTGTATAGCCTCTCTCAGCTGTAATTTAGTAGATCCACCTGTCTACTTGATATTTTCACTTGGGTACATGATATATATTTGAAATTTAATAGTATAAGTTACTCCAGCAAAAATTCAGGATTCGTTCTTGATTCTTCTCTTTTGCTTAGCTTCTCATATCTAATTTACCAGCCAGTAAATCCCTTTAGTTCTACCTCTAAGATGAATCTACAGTCAGTCCACTTCTAGCTATCCAGTCACGGGTATCTTCTTCCTACTTCTACTCTGTGCTTCCCCCTATTGTGCATTGTCTGCATAGGAGCTGGTGTAACATTTAAAAAATAAGTCAGATTGTCACGTCCCTGCTTAAATCTCTGGTGATTTTAAGTTGCATGCAGAATAAAATGCAAACACACTAGTAAGAGGCCAGAAGGGCTTCTGATACTTCTAGTGTTGCACTAGTTATGTCTTGTCTTCTCAATTAGATTGTAAACTCTTCAGGAAAAGAATTATGTGTTACAACTACCATAGCTCCTAGTTTAAATTCTTTAAGGTATAATGTAGTTAAAGTATGAGTTTTGGAGTTAAACTTAGGATCCACTTTGGCTTTCCTGCTTTGTAGCTGTGTGACTTTGAGCAAGTTATTTAACCATCTTAAGCTTTAGTTGCTTTATCTCTATGTTGAAGTGTGATAAGGAATAAATGACATAGTATATTTAAGCATATAGTATGGTGCCTGTACTGAATGATTATTTTCATTATCGTAATATTACTTGCTCATTTTTTTGACTAATTGACGGCCACTCTTTATAAATGCTTAGATTTCAATTTGGGGATAACACGTGAAATTTTATATAATCAGCTATATACTGTATATTTCAAGGAGCCCTGGTGGCACAGTGGTTAAAGCGATTGACTGCTAACCGAAAAGTCAGCGATTTGAAACCACCATTGGCTGTGCGGGAGAAAGATGTGGCAGTCTGTTTCCATAGAGATTTACAGCTTTGGAAACCTTATGGGGTCACTATGAGTTGGAATTGATTTGATGGCAGTGGGTTTGGTTTATACTATATATATGTAAAAGAGCTAACTGCTATTTAGTTTTGTGTGTGCATACAATATTAAAATAAGTTGTTTTTTTGCTTTTTTTTTTCCTTCTAGGGAAAAGTGGACTTGCTTGCTTGGCTTGTGGTCCACAACTTGAGGTAGTAAACTCTGTAACAGGAGAGCGCTTGTCTGCGTATAGATTTAATGGCGTAAATGATCAGCCTCCTATAGTCCTAGCAGTGAAAGAATTCTCTTGGCAGAAGAGAACTGGATTGTTAATTGGATTGGAAGAAGCAGAAGGGAGTGTTCTCTGTCTTTATGACCTTGGCATATCAAGAGTGGTTAAAGCAGTTGTTCTTCCAGGAAGGGTAGGTATTGTTTAAGGCAACTAGACATTTCTGTTGTTAAATCTGAACACTTACTGGTTACATGGGTGTGTTTACTTTGAAAATCCAATGAGTTGTTATTATAATTAATGTATGTTTATGTATGTTATTCTTCAAGAAAAAGTTTTTTACAAAGAGGTTAAACTCATAATATGTTACAAGGGAGTTGACATTTAAAATACAGCTTTCTTCTTGGTTAGAAAATTCCAAAGTAAAAGTAATGATGACATGACATGTAGTGTTCTAATACTCTTTTATATGAAGGGAATCATCTGAGTCACATTCTTATCTCCAGTTGTGTTTTATGGGGACACTGAAAGTTTATAAAAACATACTATATTCATTACAATGGTATTTTTAAAGTGTGTCTTTTTTCCTTTGCGACTATAGCCAGATATCTGGAAAACATGTCTTCACTGCTGTTTAAGGTTTTAGTAATATATTTAAATAATGGATTCATTAATAATTGCCATTTATTAATTCTGATATATGTATGCTTTCTGTATGTCAGACACCTATTAATAGTAACATAGAAGTACTTTGAATTCTGGATTGTTTCGTCAGCGAGTTTATTGCTGCTCTTCCTGTACATGAGAGAAAAAAGTATACACTTAAATACATACACATAAAATCATATAAGAATAAAATTCTTTCTATACACGATGTACACGTTCTTTCTATACATGATATGTAAAAGGTATATACTTACATACAAATACGTATGTATGCATGTTTGCATATGTTTGTATATGTATATATATATAATCGTAGAAGAATAGAATTTTTAAAGTTAAAAGGGATCTAATGACAAAATAACATGTTTTTATAGATGAGGAAACTGAGGTTGAGTGAGATAATGGGGTAGACTGAAATAGTTTATAGCCTGATATATGTATTATACTTGCCAGTGGTGATAGACTAGAGTGAAAAAAGAGATTTTAGACGCAGAATTAATTTAGCAATTTATTAATGCTTACTATGAATTGGAGCCCTGGTGGCACAGAGGTTAAGAACTATGGCTGCTAACCAAAAGATCAGTTCAGACCCACCAGCTGATCCTTGGAAACCCTATGAGGCAGCTCTACTCTGTCCTATAGGATTGCTATGAGTCAGAATTGGGTTCGCTTTTGGTTGGTACTGTGAATCAAGCTATGTGCTAGATTCTGGGGATACATAGATGAATTGAAGTTGGTCCGTACTTCCCAAGAGCTTGTAGTCAAGTGGGAAAAAACAGATTACAGCATAAATATGATAAGTACTTTGATAGATTTAAGGACTTCGAACAGGGAGAAAACCTGGATAATTTCTGCTTGAAAGGGTTGGGCATTTCCGGCAAAGAGTAGCATGTACAAAGTCACACTAACACGAAGCATTTGGGAAACTTCAGGCTTAATTTAGAATGGCTGGAGGCAGGGTAAGAGGGAGAGTGGGGGTCAGAGATGGTGAAGATTCAAATTGTGAATGACCTTGTTTGCACTTAGGGGCCTCTTCCTAAAGTCTGTGGTGAAGTCATTTTACATTTTAAGCAGAACTCTAGTGTGTAAAATGCTCCTTAGATTGGAATGTGAAAATAGAAGCAAGGAGACTGGTAGTTTGGGCAAACAGTGAGAGGAACTGAACCAGGGAAATGACAGAAATGGAGAACGTGGTCCAGATTCAGAATACATTCAGGAAGTAATGTGGACAGTGCTTGGGGATCATTTGGATAAGGTTAACTGAAAAGTATCAAGAGTTAATAAGTTTCTGGCTGCTCATTTGGGTGAATGGTTAGTTTCATTATTATGGAAGAAGGCATATAAGACAAGGAAAAAATTGGGTGAGTAGTAATAGATACATTGAAAAGAAATTCAGCCAGCCAGCTAGCTATTTTTTTTACTAAGACAATAGTACCTCTTCAGTTTGTTTGCTTTATACTGCCTTATTCTAAAATTAGGTAGCATTGTCAGTCATTTCATATAATTTGTATAAGGGATGCAAACAGACATATTCCTTATCCCTCACAGAGGCAATTGGAAAGAATATACTTTATTATAATTTATAGACATTATTGCCATAATATAGAAAAGGAAGAAAATCCATGAAATTACAGCTTTCAGATTAGTGTCAGTGATCTAGAAGCTGCCAAAACTTTGTGTGAAATCCATTATTATATAAACCTTTTAAAGAAGGCTAGACCTCTGTAGGCTTTAAGACATAAACAGGACTTAAGCATCTTGTGTTTAGAGATTTTTTTTCTTTTAAGGGTAAACAGTAAATTTTTCTGGAGTGAATCGTTTTTATTCTTCCTTAAGAGTAGAGGCAATATAATCATAGAGTGGCTGGTTAAGAGCTTTAATGTTGGAAGAATTTAGGTTTGAGTTTTAACTTCATGACTGCATGACTTCAGTAACTCAGCTAACCTTTCTAAGTCTCAGATAGTTCCATCTTTATCACAGATAATTACATAATACACCTGTTCCTCACCAGCTATCTCTTTACACGACATTTAGCATTTATGACAATAGTAAAAAATCTGCTGTCCGACTATTTTGCACGTTAACAATATACGGCTGGCAGTAATGAACGCTGAGGTGCGAGGTGAAAGTAATGCTGGCTATGATGGTTACGTGTCCACTTGACTGGGCCGTGATTCTCAGTGGTTTGGCAGTTATGTAATGGTATAGGCATCCTCCATTTTGTGATCTGGTGTGGTCATCCTAAATTTTCACATAATGCCAATTTTCGAGTAACAACCTGGTCTTTGGAACCTAACCATGTCGGTAAGTGAGGAGTGGATGTAGTCCAATATCAAAGGGTTATCGTAAACATTAAATGAGCCAGTTAGCACAATGCTGGGCACATAATAAGATCTCAGTAAACATAATTTATTATTTCTGATTGTGTAGTGTTTTTATATATTGATAATAGTGCAATTCCTAATACATCTGATGGTTTCATGATGTTATTCAGATTAACAGTATTAAATGCAAATTTATGGTTCTATATTTGAAAATAACTGTATTTGAAAATGGAGCCCTGGTGGTGCAGTGGTTAAGCACTCAGCTGCTAACCAATAGGTTGACAGTTCCAATCCACCAGCTGCTCCTTGGAAACCCTATGGGGCAGTTTTACTCTGTCCTATAGGGTCTCTATGAGTTGGAATCAACTCAGTGGCAGTGGGTTTGGGGGGTTTTTTTGGTTATATTTGAAAATAGCAGTATTTGAAAAGCTGTTAACTGATAATCTGACTTAATTTCAAAATTTGTTGTGTTTTTACTTTTATCACTTCATAGAAGAAAAGCAAATCATATATTCTGCCTTTTAGGTAACCGCTATAGAACCTATAATTAATCATGGAGGAGCCAGCGCAAGCACTCAGCATTTACACCCAAGTCTGCGATGGCTTTTCGGTGTGGCGGCTGTGGTAACTGATGTTGGACAGATCCTTCTTATTGACCTGTGTTTGGATGACTTGTCATGCAGTCAGAATGAAATAGAGGCATCAGGTAATTAGTCATTCTTGAAACAAAAAGTTGAGTACCTGAAAATTCTGTTACAATGGATTGGTTTTAAAAAATAATCGAAACATTTTATGTGGAAGCTTGTTTATGGATTTCTGATTCTTTTATTGTTTGAACTGGGCACTAAGGTAGCTTTTGCATGAATTATTCTTTATTGATGAAGTATGCATACACTAAAGTAAATCATAAAAGAGGTAGGGGTTTTTTGTATTTCCAGATATTCATTCGAATAAGATCTATTATTAAATGAATGCCTCAAGAAGAACTAAAGGTATAAAATTTTGATCTTTATCAGCCAATACAAAATTATTCAACCATATAGGATCTAATGTAGTGTTTTTGGTATACTGTTTATGTTCTGTGGTAAGACCAAGATAGAAATAAAGTTATTTAATGGGAACTAACAGTGTAGTGTTCCTAAAGTTGAATGTTTTCCTCACAAAATAACACCTTAGAATGCTACTCAGATTGAAAGAAAGTAAAGAGACAAATTTTTCCTCTTTAACACTAATACTTGTATTTATGAGTCTACTCTTGTCAAATGCTTTCAGTTTTTTGTTTATTTAAATTATTATTGGACTCTTGATTGGTTTATGTAGAAAGAGCTAACCTAAAAACTCTTAAAAAAATCGTTGTGTTTTTACAAGTTTTCAGACAAAGCAGAAAAGGACCATTTTACCATGAAAAGGTGTTGACCCTGAGGACTTCCTTGACTGTTAAAGCAGTCCTGGAATATCCATGGGGATCTGTTCACTTAGGGATCAGCCAAGAAATAGACACAAACTATCAGTATTTTATCCAGTTTATAATGAATGAACTAGTAGAAATTATCTAAACCTGGTTAATTAAAACTACAGGTGGTAAAAAAATTGCATTTGACCAGAAGTTGACTGAGGAATCAAATCATCTGAACAGAATTTAAATCTGCAAAATACAACCCAAAAAAATTTGATTTGGCAGACAGTAATGACCATACATACACTTAAAAAGAAATGGTGAGTGGTAGAAACTATAATCTGTAAATTTTGGTATGTATAAATTCTGGATGAAGTTGAAATGGAAGGAGAACTGACTAATGAAAACAACAGTTAACTAAAAATGAATTTGGAAAATATTAGAAAATAGCTTAACTGCTTTTTATAGAAAATAGGTCGAGGAATTACATGGGCTTACTGGAGTTTTATTCTAGAGTGTGCTTTGTCAGTGATATTACAAATGTAAGGCTAATTAAAATGCTTGTATTCAAAAAAATAAATAAAAATTTTAAAAAATGCTTGTATTCATAATTAAAACTTTTCAGATCAAAAATGGTAGAATTAAAACATCCTTTTTAAAAAAAAAATCCTTTACTTCAGAAGTCACTAATCAGTAGGTGAATTCAGCATAAGGATAAATTTATAATGGTAGTCTCTAGATTGTGATCAAAAACATTTGAGAATTATTAAGCCATTGAATTTTATAGCATAAAAAAATTGAGTTTTGGGGTTTAATTCAAAATTTACCTTTTTTGTTTACAAAAGTAATTATGATTGCAGGGGTTCAAACTTGACTTAAAAGCACATTACATAGAAAAAAGTTCCTAACATGTATTCTGCAATAAATACAGTTTTGCAACTTTTCCAAACTTAACATCATTTCTTATACGTATTTCCACATCAATGCATATAGATTTACTTTCTTATTTTGAATAGGTTTATAGTATTCCACTATATTCCATAAATATGAACTGTTTGGCAAAATTTAATCACTTACTGAAAAAAGCAACCAGAAGCAGAAGGAATTGGGAGGGTAACAATTCAAGTACAACGTGTTACGTTTTTTTCTTCTTTTTAACAGCATTCAGGAAACCTGCACTTGCGTGTGTTACGTATATTGCATATAGACCTGAATTTTTTTATTATAAAGATTTCAAACATCCGCAAGTAGATAGAAGAGTACAGAATTCTCACATACACATCACTCAAATTCAAGTTAGTTTTCAAGATATATCGTATGTGCTTCATGCATCCCCCTCTGTTTTCCTGCATTTCCCTTCCTCTCTCTTTCTCTCTTTTTTTCCTGCATTATTTAAAATGAATATGGTTATTTTATTACATAATCATAATTCCATTATCACTTCTAACAACATTGAAGATAATTCTTGGTATTGTCTAATATCCAGTCCATAATCTAATTTGCCATGATTGTCTCTAAGACATCTCTTTTTGTTTAGTTTGTTTGAATTGGAATCCAAACAAGGTCCACACATTATATTTGATAGTTATGTTTCAAGTCTCCTTGAATGCAGAATAATCGTCTCTCTACCCTTTCCTTTTTTGTTATTTCTGATGCCACTGACTTAACCCAAGAAACTGACTATCTGGTAAAGTGTCCCACATTCTGGAGTTATCTACATGTTTTCATATGGCGTCAATTATATTTTGTATTTCTGTAAAATGTAAGTTAGCTCTGATAAGATTAGGTTTAACATTTTGGCAAGAATACTTCAGAGGTGCTGAGTACCTTTATATTGTATCATATGCGGAGGTATATGGCATCTGGTTGTTTCACATTTAGTGATAAGTGGGTTCAGATGATGTCAGTATCATCCTCCTGTTTTTATCTTTAAGCCAGTGGTTCTCAACCAGGGGTGGTTTTTACCCTCTAGGTGTTTGGCAATGTCTGGAGACACTTTAACAGTAGTGGTTACTCCACAGCAAAGAATGTCAGTAGTGTGGAGATTTAGAAATCCTACTTTTATAAACTAATGGTTTTATCCATTGGAAATGTTGCCCTGATTAAGCTCTTATTTCATTAAGGACTGCAGAATGACAATTTTTAAATTCTGTCAATCTAAGGAAAAATTTCCTCATTAACTAGGACTGTTTGGTTACTCTGAGATACAGTGTGTACAGAAAAGGCAGGATAAATGCTTACTATTTCTTTAAGTACTAATTTTCTGAGTAAGAAATTAGTACCAAGTTACTTCCGGCAGGGTGTGGGAAGGTAAAAGTTTACATAGCAAATTAGGCTCCCATTTGAACTATGACTACACAGATTGTTCAGTTACATTGGTTACATTATTCACATTGATTAACATTCTCGTTAATTCCTTTCTAAATGTTCCATTTTCAGTAGTCTAGTTTCCCTGTTCCTTTACCCTTTCATCTTCGCTTTAGAGTAGTTGTTGATCCTTTGGTCTCATGTAGATGATTTTTTAAAGGTACACAGTACTCACGGGTGATATTCTTTATTATTTTGTGAGCCAATCTGTTATTAAAAGGTGACCTCAGGATGATTTTGGTTCAAAGTTTAAAGAATATTTCTATCTCAAGGTGATAGTTTTGGGAAGTCTTCTAGTTTCAACTGGTCCAGTAAGTCTGGACTTTTTTTTAAGAATTTGAGTTCTGTTCCATGTTTTTCTCCCATTCTGTCAGGATCCATCTATTGTGGCCCTGATCAGAATGGTCCTTAGTGGTAGCTGGACACTATCTAGTTCTTCTGGTCTCAGGGTAGATGTGGCAGTGGTTCATGTAGACCGTTATCCTATAGACTAATTTCTTCTCTGAGTCTTTGGTTTCATTCTTTCTCTTTTGCTCCAGATGAGTAGAGACTGACATTTGTATCTTAGATGGCCACTTGAAAGCTTTTAAGACCTCAGATGCTACTCACCAAACTAGGATGTAGACCATAAACTTTATGAACTATACTATGCCAACTGACAGAGTTGTCCTACAAGACTATAATCCTAAACCTTCAAACCCAGAAAACCAGTCTCAAAAGATGTTTGGTTGTGTCTAAAAAGTATCCATAACTGTGCCCCCATGTGATTAGTTACATATATGGATGTACATGCATGCACACACATAACGTACATACACATACATATAGATACATGTATTTGTGCCCACAGGTACACATAATAACCTGTTGCCGTCAGGTGATTCTGACTCATAGTGACCTTATAGGACAGAGTAGAAATGCCCCGTAGGGTTTCCATGGAGTGACTGATGGATTCGAACTGCCAACCTTTTGGTTAGCAGCCAAGTTCTTAATTACTGTGCAACTGGGGCTCTGTACACATAATACTTAGCCATAAAACCAAGAAAACCAAACCCACCGCCATCAAGTTGATTCCGACTGATAGCAACCCTATAGGACTGAGTAAAAGTACAATGTAGAGTTTCCTAGGCTGAAGTCTTTGCAGAAGCAGACTGCCACATCTTTCTCCTGTAGAACAGTGGGTGGGTTCAAACCACCGACCTTTTGGTTAGCAGCCAAGTGCTTTAAACACTATACCACCAAGGCTCCTTTACATACATATGCGTATCTACATACATACATAACTACACACATGTTTTTTTGGTTGTTGTTGGCATCCCCTTTAGTCATTAGCTTCCTAGGTTTCTGGCAAAAGATGTGCTAGGCTCATCTTGTGTATTTCTTGCCCCAGACCTAGAATCAGCCATTCCTCCAAGTAGAGTTTTTAGATTGTAGTTCTGTATTTGAAAAAATAAATTATCAGTTTTATTATGATTAGGGAAATTGTTTAACCCTTAAAAAAATTCTACCTTAGATAATATTTGAGGTGTCCTGTGAGATAATTTTTTTTTAACTACAGACTTCTATGTATTTTGAAAGTTAGAGCATTTAGATAGACCAGGATGGCTATTTTACAGTTCGACATGCTTTGTTATCACTCATCTTTATTTTAATTGATTCCATTGGTCGTTATTTGTTTTTCTTTTTGCTGTTTATAGTTTGTTAATTTTATTTGAATTATTTTTGTTTTTAGACCTTGAAGTTGTAACTGGTATCCCGGCTGAAGTACCGCACATCAGAGAAAATGTGATGCGAGAAGGGCGCCATCTGTGTCTCCAGTTAGTGAGCCCTTCAGGAACAGCCGTTTCAACTCTCAGTTACATCAGCAGGACAAATCAGCTCGCTGTAGGCTTTTCTGATGGCTGTCTAGCACTTTGGAATATGAAAAGCATGAAAAGAGAGTAAGTGTAACTTTTCTCATTTAATTATTGGTAGTTTCTTTCTGAATGTAACTTGTGTGCGATTATTAATATTTGAAAATTAGCATAAAGAGAATAGGGCAGGGAAGATGAATGAGTATGAATAATTCCTAATTGCATTAAATCATAGTTTGATATTATAAAGAAATGACTTAGCACATGAATTCAGGTTGAGTCTTTCAGTGTTTCTTTAAAAGGCATTTCAGTTATTGTGGTACACCATTTGCTCTTAAAATATGACTCTATAAAGACAAAACTACATGTTTATGGAGTATGAGTTCTTTTAAAAGTGCTTTTCCCCATAATCTTCTATATAAAATAGCAGTGATAAAGTGTGCTCAGCTGACAGAAAAACAAAGGATTTTTAAAAGTCAAAGTTAAAAATACTTGTGTTTTTGAATTTTTATACTGTCAATATCTCTCCCAAATATAATTATATTGCTACTTTTTATTAATATCTATAGAGTAAAATTGCTGAGGACATAACCCTTTATTGAGGGAGGTAGCAGATAGGCATTATAAATTTTTTATGTTAATCTCTAAAGTAGATGCCTGTTGTCGATTTGATGTTTATTTCTTTTTTCAAGGCATGTTGGTAGTTTTTCTTAAGTAATCTATTATGAATACGAGTGAATGAAATAAAATAATCTTCCCAAACTTTCTGCTCAATTAGTTGAGCCAACAAATTAGTACCAACTTACCTGAATCTGGTGATAAATGTCTGCCCAAGGTTGAAGTGAAGAAAGAAAGAGAAATGGAAAATAGCAAGTAAATTCCTTCATCTCAAACCAGAGCCATTTTTCCTTCTGAGTTATTAATGTTAGTTACTATTAGAGTACTACTATTCAATATTAGAATACCATAAAATAAACACTGAATGTCCCTGGACTTCTCAGATTCACAATTTTTCTCCAAAATACTAGTGTTGAAGTACCTGTTCTCTCGCTTAGTAGCTCCCTATGAGAAGTTCATTTGAACTTTCTTTGCTGATATCCTTGTTAGTTCATCAGCTCGTGTTTAAATTGGTCCTAAGGTATGTCTGGAGAACCTGACTTCTACAGCAACGTTTTCTCTAGCTACTGTCATTTCTTGGCTAATGAATCTTTTCAAGAGGATTATTCTTCAGGGTTTCTTAACTCTTCTGTCTAAGTAGTAGGAAAACTGGCTCTGAACCTAAGTGGCTGAAATGGAGTGTTATGGCAGAATTTCATCTCTTTCTAGGGCGCCTCTTATTGGGGAACAGTGCTTAGTGACATATGTTTATGTGAGTGGAAGAATTAGTTTACATATACATATATACTACGGCCATAGCCTTGATGCTTTGCGCCCTGTGTATTTCTGAAGATAAAACTACTCAGTCACGTTCCCCGAATCAGTCCATTTTGGGGATCGTATGAATAGTGGTTACTCTAACCCAAATTCTTACATCAAGTCCCTCCTGTCCTTCCTTTTTCATAAAATTATAACTTAAAATATGAAATGTACTATTTTTTATACCTGTTATAGATACTTCACACAGCTGGAAGGTGGAAGAGTTCCTGTATATGCTGTTACTTTTCAAGAACCTGAGAATGATCCTCGTAATTGCTGTTATTTGTGGGCTGTTCAGTCTACACAAGATAGGTAAGTGTGATACATGTGGTTTTAAAAAATATTTGTCAAAATGGAGTAGTGGTTATTATTATTATTATTTGAAGGCTTTGTTTGTACTTTGTTGTCCCTTTTAGTGAAAGAAACATAATTCTTTTAGTGAATTAATGAATGGTAGTTAAAGTGATTTTAATGGTTAAATTATTGTTTCTGTCTGTTTGGATAGTGTGGTACGAGGAACATTAACAGTGTGTGGTACACTGGAAGCCAAGTAAAAGAAGTGTTTTAAGAAGGATCAACTAGTAAGAGTCAGAATTCAGATTCAGACAATGTGGCTCTTGAATCTGCTCTTAACACTTAACTGCGTGCTGTACTTGAGTAATACAGGGTTGATTTTGTATCTTTGCTTAATGTCCTTATTGTATAGACCTCATCTTCATGATCCAGGACAACATCTTCATCCTAGTCAGAAGCATAGCAAGATGGAGGAAGGGACCAGATAGAAGGAGCAAAGGACATGCTGTCCATTAGAGTGGTTCCCTGTAGTTGCCCTGGGATAATTGTGCTTACATCCCCTTGGCCAGAACTTGACCATGGGGTGGCCACAATTAGCTGCAAAGGAAACTGGGACGTGTAGTATACATTTTGGGCAAACAAGTGCCTAACTGTAACATACATATTGAAGAAGGGGAGAAAGAATATTGGGTAAACACTTATAATAGTCTCTGCCACATAATGTGGCACCTAAACTATGCAACAATACCAGCTTAATTTAATTAGAATGATAAAAAGTAAAAATCTGTTACTGTTTCAAAGGACTATATTTTATGAAAACAACAAAAGAAAACTAATTTCTTCACAGTGACTTTAGTTTTGTCACATGCACTCAATGTTGTACCAACTAAATTTATGTGGGGAATAAGAGATGTTTAATGTATTAATATGATACGTAGCATATCTCCTTAGTTAATTTGTGTTTCTTTCAGTGAAGGGGATGTTTTGAGTTTACATCTGCTCCAGCTGGCCTTTGGTGATAGAAAGTGTTTGGCATCAGGACAAATCTTATATGAGGTAATAGTAACGGTAATACGAGTTCATATTACTGTTTTATTCATTATTTACCTATTGTGTTATCCTTGTTTTAAGATATTAAAAAGTTATTCTTATATTCAAGGAAATACCGTATTCATAATTTCGTAGAAAAAAGCTTAGGGACCAGGAGATTAGCTGTTTTACCTGGGTAGCATTCTTAACGTCTCTAGGTATCATTTTCCTTTAAAATTAGTGGTTTAATTGGTAGCTGGAAAAAAATACTGCACATTGTTGCTTGAATTTAGCATATCAAGCAGTAAGCCATGGGGTGGCTTTATAAATAGTCTTGCCATTTACAGTTGTAAAAGAGGGTAAATGAATCCAGTCTTTCAGATGGCTACCTTTTTTTTTTTTTCCTGGCTTAATTTCTGAGGAAAGAGTGGAATGCTGCTAATAGCCATATTTTACCAACTCTCACAACAGTATCTGTCTCTAGAACAAGAGTTTTTTAACCTACTATTTGAGGGATATATGAGTGGTTTTTGGGGAATCCATAAAGTCCCTGAAATTATATATAAAACTTTTCTGATTAAGCATTTTCCTGGGGAAGGACTCATAGATTTTGTCAGATTCTTAATGGAATTGATGTGTAAAAAAAAGTTTAAGAACTACTTAGTATTCTAGAGCAAGAATTTCTGTGAGACCACAGAAATAGGATGGCTGGCCTAGCAATGTAATGTAATTGCATTATGTAAATGTTATGTTATTACAATATAATGTCATTGCAGATGCTTATGGAATTTCAATGGTTATTCCAGTTGACACCAGCCAGCATTATGAGGGTCCCCATATTTAATAACACCTTTAGAAAACATGTTGGGAATTGTTCGTGAGAGACTCAGTCTAGCTTTGTGTTTGTGTTTTATGGAGCCTTTTTTGGTAATTTGTTCTCCAATCTTTAACTTTCTAGTTTTAAAACAGATTTTGTTTTCTTTGTATTGTGTGAAAACCTTTACATTTGGAGAATGTTTAATTGTAGCCTGGCTTTTTGCCTAGAATCCTACTAAAATATAAAAGTTGTGGACATTTGATGTTTCAGGGATTAGAGTACTGTGAAGAAAGGTACACACTGGACCTTACAGGCGACATGTTTCCCTTGAGAGGACAAACTAGTAATACCAAACTGTTGGCCTGCCAGAGTATAGAGAAATTTCGATCTCATGGCGACAGGGAGGAAGGCATGAATGAAGGTTGGTTAAATGTACTCTTATGGTATCATGTATACTGTTAATTTAAGATTATGACACATTATGGGTTTCTGGAGCTCATACTCCTGGAAGTTAAAAAATTACCACAATTATTAAGGAATTTATTGAGGACTTTATGAGATACTAGGTATTTTTTGCTCTCTTGATGGCTGTGTAGAATTCAATAATTGCATAGATTAGGGTAATGAGGGACCCTTGTATTTTAGTCCAGCTCTCTCCACAGACAGACAAAATTGGTGTCTTGTCCTAACTAGTGTGAAATAACAAGCAGAACATTTCTGCTGAAACTCTGTATCATCCTGTTTGTACTAAGAGGATTACAGTAAGAGGCTGAGGAGTACCTCTTACTCTCTGAATAATTTTTTTCTCTGTATTTTTTGAGCCATATATGGCAAACATGTCTTGGTTGCCTTGAATTTTTTCTCTGTCTCCTTTAGTGTCATCCTTTCTTTCTGGGAAGCATCCTAGCATAGTAAAAATTACATAGATTTTGGAATCCAATGTGGATTCATATCCCAGCCTTATTACTAGCTGTGACCTTTGACAAGCCTCTGTTTCCCCATCTGTAAATCGGATGTTAAGTTATACCTTTTTCAAAGGGTGGTTGTGAGGATTTAATGAAATAATGTTATCATGCCTGCCATCTACTAGGCGCATTCAGTTCTGTAAATACTCACCAGGACTGTGGCTGTGTTTGTGTTCTTACTGCGATTTGTTGTCTTGGTGAGCTCATCCATCCCAGAGATCCCTCTATCCTAGTTCCCACATATGTCTTTGTGGTTCAGTTTTCACATCCAATTAAACATGTCAAAAACAGGTTGCATCATGCTCTGTCTCTTTTTGTTCCCTATCCATATCTTTATTCTATTTCCCATTGGTAGTGTCTCACATTTTTATTTCCTCCATCTCTTTCATCCCCTGTATTTTATCTGGTTCTTTTGTTGTGTCTCAGTCTGTTCCTTTCTTTCCATTCCCACAGCCACCATCCAGATACTTGTCTTTTTTCTCCCGTAACCATATAACTGGGGCCCTCCTGGCTCAGTGGTTAAGCATTTGGCTTGTAACCAAAAGGTCGGCGGTTCAAATCCACCAGACGCTCCTTGGAAACCCTATGGGGGCAGTTCTTCTCTGTCCTGTAGGGTTGCGATGAGTCGAAATGGACTCCACTGCAACAGGTTTGGGTTTTTTTTGGAACCATATAACTAGATCGGTCCTTCTCAACTAAGGTTCTACTGAAGAATAAAACCCTAGTGTCCTAGGCAACCATTGGTCCTAGCTGAGTACCATCCTTGGGATTATATTCATTCAAATCACTTATTTTCTTTCCACCTCCACTACCTCAAAGTTGCTAAAGTGTTAACCTAGAACAAGCCTAGTATAACATTAGCTTTCTGATTTGTACTTTTTAATAGATCTTCTTAAAATGGAAAACCAATCAGGATACAAATGAACGATCCTAGATACAGCTGAATCTCTTATGTGACAAATATAGAAACGTGTTTTGAAAAATCAAATAAAATAAGAATCAGACCTCTTAATTTGTAGGAAAATCTTGCTATAATTCTTTTGGAGGGATTTTGAGATTTTTTATTCTATTAAAATTTTTTTTTCCTTTCAGCTCTGTCTCCTGACACAAGTGTTTCAGTCTTTACCTGGCAGGTGAATATATACGGACAGGGAAAGCCTTCAATATATTTGGGGCTTTTTGACATAAATCGTTGGTATCATGCACAAATGCCAGATTCATTAAGGTATATTTGCTGTTTTTCTTTTTTTTTTTTTTGGTATTTGTGTATGTTAACAGGTTGATGACTTAGTACATTCTGTAACATTTTATTTTATAGATCAGGAGAATATCTGCATAATTGCTCATATTTTGCACTGTGGTCATTGGATTCGGTTGTAAGTAGGACATCTCCACATTACATCTTGGATATATTAGTACATGAGAGAAGTTTAAGTCGAGGAGTTCCTCCTTTGTATCCACCTCCTGAGCAGTTTTTTAACCCAAGTACTTATAATTTTGGTATGTATATCTGTAACATCTTTTGAGAAAAGTAACATGCAAAAACTGTAGATGTTTGTGTGTGTGTTTGTGTGTAGTTTGTATATATATATAGTATTATCTGTTCATCTCTCACTACTATACTGCTGTTATCATTTGGATAAGTTAGAAAATTAATTAGATACATGTACTTGGGAAATTTAATACTTATAAAGAATTTAATACTTCATAAAGAGATTATCACTATTTTGAATTTGCTGGAAGAGATATTAGCTATTTTACAATAGTACATTTGTAATAAAGTTTATTATTTAATTAAGTTAGGATGGGACTACCTGGAAAAAATAGTGGTGTACTGTTGTTAAGTTTGCTCCTTGCCTAGCAATCTGTTATTAAGATGAATTTTGTGCCGTTAATGCCATTTAAGTGTAATATGTAAGTGGATTTTTAATCTTTTTTTTTTAGATGCCACTTGTTTGTTAAACTCAGGAGTTGTTCATATAACTTGTACTGGCTTTCAGAAAGAGGTAGGTAACAGCTATCAACATGGGCCGAGTGTAATTGAACTGAAGTCAGATCTTGGAGTAGTACAGTGACTCATTAATATAAACTTCATTAGTGTTAATTATATAAACTATTATTTCAGCTTAAACGATAGCTTCTGCTAAGTTTAGGAGATTACCACCTAGTAGCATCAGCCTGCCAGAGGAGACATTGGAATGTTTTTTAGCAACTTTACATGCATGTTAGCTACTTGAACCCTAAGGAAAAAAGCAAAGTAGGTCAGTGTCTTTCTACATCCCTTTTTGTCCTTCTTAGTCTTCTCTCTCTCTCAGAAAGCTATTACTCTTATGAGTAAATGAAGTAATGCAAATAAGGAACCTAGCAGTGGCACAGTGTCTGGCACAGAATGACTGAAGACAGTATGTTGAAAGGATAATTTTCTAGGGAAACGTGAGGTGGCAGATCTCTTAATGGTAATTTCTGAGTGCCATATTTTTACGTCATTTGCTTCTTTCACATTAGATCAAGAGGAATAAACTGTGGGTTTTGTTTTTTGCTTTGTCAATTTTTCAAGATCTGTCACCGAGTTTATCAGCTTTAGAGAAGGTAATAAGGTTACCTTTCATAAAAACATGTATGCTGCCTAAAGTACCTTAATCAGTAAGTATTATCATTTATAACTAGCAAGCATTGGTTTATATCAAGATAAACCAATAAATTGAAGAACTTACAAACCGTTTTCCTTGCAAGAAGCTCAGTTTTTAATCAGTATATTATAGTTTATTTCAGAATGTTAAATGTAAAGTAGGGTAATGTGTTTAATTATTGTTCTCAAATTTGATTATTTAAATTGAGTATTGATAGATGTCATATCAATTTACCTGTTACAGACTTTGACTTTTTTAAAGAAATCAGGACCATCTCTCAATGAAGTCATTCCCGACGGTTATAATCGCTGTCTTGTGGCTGGCCTTCTCTCACCAAGACTTATTGATATTCAGCCTTCCAGTTTAAGTCAAGTGAGATGATTTTCAACTCTGTTTCTTTTAAATCAGTTGTTATTAGCTTTGTATTATAATAAAAATCAACTAGATAATTTCTAAAAAGGTAGGTAAAGTAGTGTAACACCCACTCTGCATAATCAGTAGGTGTGGTCTTGGGTTTGGCTTAAAATTCATACTCCCAGGACCCAGTAGGCCATAGCCTGGCACCAGGTGCACTGAGCTGTGTGACAGGTATTGGACAGGAAACAGCATGGCACCTACCTAAGGTGCATCATGAGTGTAAGTTTTTATAGCAGTTCAGGGGCTATGTTCCAGCCGCAGAGGTGCAAGAGAATGAGACTGCATAAGAGGAAGCCATCTTGGCTGAGGTGCGTCTCGTGCTCTCTACAATAAAGTGTGATCCTCGGAGTCAGCATCTCATGGATACTTGTTAGAAATGCAAGTTACTGGCTCCCACCCCAGACCTACTGAATCAGAAACTGGATGTTGAGCATTGAAATCTGTGTTTTAACAAGTCCTTGATGTGATTCTGATGCAGTGATTTGAGAACCAGTGGTCCATGGAAACCAATATCTTGTGAAAGCCTGTTAGTAAAGATTCCAGCTTCCTGAAACAAAAGTCATGATCAGTTATAGGAGGCAAACTCAGTCATGGGAGCCAAAATCTTAACTTCCCAATAAATATAGTCCACTCACAGTCTTCTAGTCCCAGTTCATTTTACCACTTGGAAGACATTCTTAAAATAAACAGTGTTACCTGGTGACACAGCTAATAATTTACATTTTTTTAAACTCAGTATTTGCCTGTGAAATAGTACTAGGAGAAGGAAAACCCCAGGTCATTTTCCCATGGAGAAAGAGAAAAGGTTTTGTAAACTCTTTCTCCCAAGTATTGTTTGTGTTAGGTTATTTAAATAACTACAAAAATATAACTTAAGGATTTCCTGGGAAAAGTTCCTTTTAGATACCATAGGAGATTTTCATTAACATACTCTTGAGTTGGGCGGTGGTATTAGGAATTTTTACTGTCCTACATCTACCTATGGGCTGTTTATTTCCAGCCATATGTATTTAGACTTAGTAGGCATCCCTCCCTTCCTCTCCCCCCAAGAAAAGCATAGAAAAAAATTTAATTCAAAATGGCTTCTTGCAGCTCTGACTTAGGTTCATTAAAAGACCTCAAGCAATTGTTGCCCTGGAGGCCCAGCTTATTGGGCTTCTGGGGACAGAGATCGAAACAGATAGCTCATCCTGCCAAAGGTTCCAGATTGGTGATGGCTGGGGTGCTCTTAGGTGCTCCATATCATTTTTTTACTTCAGAGAACTTAATACTGATTTTTTTTCTAATTATATATTTTAAAACAGCAATACTCTCTAAAAATTTTTAAAGAAAAATGAAAACGAGAAAAAATAAACTAATTTCATCGATGTTGATTAAAAACAGCATTTTATCTTTTTCTGTGAATATTTAAATTTAGTAAGCTGAATACTTTAAACTTGGTAATCTTTGTTTTACATGTATCATTGGATTTTTTTTTTATGTAAATAATACACAAATAGTTTGCGTTCAGAAAATTAGTAAGTGTATGGAAGCACTTAATATTTTGTTCCCCAGTTTTTCCTGCATCTCTTTATGTATCCCTCTATGTACATGAGAAGGATGTCATTTATGCAGTTTCATATTTATTGGCCAATCAGGGTTTACTCTCCTATTAATTACATATTCGTATGTTTTACTTTTTTTAAGTTGGATTTTCTTATGGAAATTCTTTGTAAAAATATGGATACTTGCCTTTTCTGTTGTAGATGGTATCTTTTGCCACATACAAATTTTATTTTTGTTGTCAAATATATTTAATTGCTTGTGGTTTAAAAAATTTTCCTACCACTTAGGTTTCTTTAACATTTAAGGCTTTAATTCATCTTTATCTATCAAGTCAGGTAAAGGTTCTGTTTTTCTTTTTCCCAGATAATTAGTCAGCTGTGCTAGCACTACATTTATGCAGTAGAACATAGAAATCCTTTCTCATGCTACTGAAATATCACTTTTATCATATATGAACATATGTACTAGGATCTACTTCTAGATTTTTATTTTGTTCCACTGATAAGTTTATCTATTTCTTTGCCATTTTAATATACTGCTTTGATATTTGGTAGTGCAATCCTCTTTTGTATAATTTTTTTTGGCAATTCTGTATTAATTATGATTGTATCCAGTGCTCTCACTGGAATTCTTTTTCAGTGTTATTACTATATGTATATGTTAATTTAAACTGAGAACTGTCGTTTTTATGATCGTAAATCTTTCCAATCTGAGAACTGTCATTTTTATGATCTTAAATCTTCCCACCCATATGTAAATGATAATATCTTCCCATTCAGGTTTTGTTTTATATCAGGAAGAGTCTGTAGTTACTTTCTTATGGATTTCTTTCTGTTTTTATCCCTAAATATTTTATGGTTTCTGTTGTTCATTAATGGAACATTTTTCACATATTCATTTCTAGATGGATATTGCTAGTACATAAATGCAATTGATTTTTGTATTCTTACTTAATATCTATTTACCTAAATTAGAATCTCTTGAATTTTCTGTGTGCGTAGTCATATCGGAGCCCTGGTGGCACAGTGGTTAAGAGCTCGGCTGCTAACCAGAAAGATTGGCAGTTGGAGTCCACCAGCTGCTCCTTAAAAACCCTGTGGGTCAGTTCTACTCTGTCCTGTAGGGTTGCTATGAGTTGGAATCGACTCGACAGCAATGGGTTTCAGGTTTTTTTTTATAGTCATATCAGCAAAAACAGGCTTTTACTTTTTTCCATTTTTGCCTAGTACTTAATTTTCTCATTGCATCTGATGGAGCCTCTAAAATCAGCAGAGTAATAATGGTAACAGCAGACATCCTTGTTTTGTCCCAATTTCAATAGGAATAGCTTCAGTGAGTCTCTGTTTAGAATCATGGTTTTCTTAGTTTTTTGGGGACCTTTATATTGTACGGAGCCTTGGTAGCACAGTGGTTAAGAGCTCAGCTGCTAACTGAAAGTTCGGCAGTTCGAATCCACCAACTGCTCCTTGGAATTTCTATGGGGCAGTTCTACTCTGTCCTGTAGGGCCACTATGAGTTAGAATGGACTCAACGGAAATGGATTCTTTTTTTTTTAATATTGTATAGCTGCTTGTATTCCTCTTTGACTTAAACCTATTTATCTATTCCTGTGACTCCTTTTTAAGTCTTAAATTTGCTACTGTAATGATTGAAACCATAGAGTTATCAGATATTAAATCAAATTCATAATGATTTTTTAATAAAAACTTATTTGAGATGTAATTTACATACCATACAATTCAGCTATTTGACTTAATGTATAGAATTCAGTGATTTTCAGTATATTTACAGAGTTGTGCAACTATCACCACAGTAAGTTTTTATCAGCTCCCAAAAAAACCCGTATCCACTAGCATTCATTCAACTTTCCTCCCCCACCCCTAGGTAACCACTAATTACTTTCTATCTCTATAGATTTGCCTCTTCTGAATATTTTATATAAATGGAATCATACAATATGCAGTCTTTTGTGACTGGCTTCTTTCCCTTAGTATGCTTTCAAGGTTCATCTGTGTTATAGCATATATCAGTACTTTATTCCTTTTTATTGTGACATAATATTCCATTGTATGGATATACCACATTTTGTTTATCCATTCATCAGTTGGTGAACTTTTAGGTTGTTTCTACTTTTTGGCTATTATGAGTAACATACACATAAAGGTTTTGTGTTGATAAATGTTTTAATTTCTCTTGGGTATTTACCTAAGAGTGGAATTGCTGGGTCATGTGGAAACTGTATATTTAACATTTATATATATATTTAACATTTTGAGGAACTGCTGGACTGTTTTCCAAAGTGACTGCATCATTTTACATTCCTACCAGCAGGGTCTGAGGGTTCCAGTTTTTCCACATCCTCCTCAAGGCTTGTTATTATCTGACTTTTTGATTATAGCCATCCTAGTGGGTCATAATGATTTTTAAGCCTTTAAAATTTTATATTCTGAATTAGAACTTGCTGCCTCTGAGTCTGATATGATCTCATATCTTTGTATTCTTATCTTTTGTGTTCTTTTTTTAACGTATGGATTAGGAAGAACAGTTAGAAGCTATATTGTCAGCAGCAGTTCACACAAGTTCTCTGGGACTTTTGACTGGATGTATCAAAAGGTGGATAACAGAAGGTAAGATTCTAATTTCTAACAAAATTTGTTTTATAGTTTTAAATTATCAATTCACTGTTTCTGTTTTTAGTTAAATTTTTTATTTTAATATAATAGCAGATTCACATGCAGTTGTAAGACATTATAGAGAGATCCCTTGTACCAAGCTTTCTCCATGGTAACATCTTGCAAAACTCTAGTACAATATCACAGTGATACAGTTAAGATACGGAACATTTCCATCACCACAGGCATCCCTATGTTGTCCTTTTATAGCCACTCTGTCTCTCATACATGTACACGCATTTTTTGTTCTGAACCATTTGAGAATAAGTTGAAGACATCATGCTTCTCTACCCTTAAATATTTCAGTATGTGTTTCCTTCTACCCATAAGGGCATTTACTTACAAAACCACTTTTTAATTATAAAAATCAAGATGATTAACAGTGATATGCTACTTCATAGACCTTACTGAAATCTCATCAACTGTTGCAGTAATGTCCTTCAGAGCTATTTTTTTTTTCCCCTCGGGGCCGGGGGAGGAGGAGGAAAGCCAGAATCATGCTTTGCATTTAGTTTTCATGTCTTTGAGTCTCCCTTAATATGGTACAGTTTCTTAGGCTTTATCTTTGGAGAAACTTACGTTTTTTAAAGACTACACACCTGTTATTGTGTAAACTGCCCTTCAGTTTGTGTTTATTGATCTTTCTTCATGATTAGAGTCAAGCTTTACATTTTTGGTAGGAGTACTGCATGAAGTGCTCTGTGCCCTGATGTGGTGCACTGAGAAGGATGCATGCTATCAGTTTGTCTCCATTATCAGTGACATTAACTTCATTCACTTGGTTAGGGTGGTGCCTGCCAGGTTTCTGCACTGTAAAGTTAACTAGGTTTCTGTTTGTAATTAGTAAATAATCATTCTTTATTTTTTCCTTTTATATTTACAAATAAGAACAACCAAATTCTGCTGCTAATTTGCGCTTTGTTCTCGAATGGACATGGAATAAAGTGATTCTCACAAAAGAGGAATTTGACAGACTATGTAAGTGTTATAAGTCTAGGGATTAAGTGAAAGATTTAATATATAAGAAAACTAATCCTTAGTTTATGTTTTAAGTACATAGTAAAATAATACGTAATGTTTTGAAGTTGTAAACCCTTACAATTTAAAGAAGTTGCAGAAGAAAACTGTTTCTTCTTACGTTAAAGTGACAAAGTTAATTTTTGACCACGATTTTGCAACAGATTCTTAAACTGGCAGTGTGCTGATAATTGCACTATAAGTCAAAGTGAAATTTAAGTTTTTTTTTAGAAGTGTAAGTTCTGTGTCATGAAGAATGAACAAATGAACTTTTGAAAACATTTGGCTATAGATAGTTTTTCACAGTTTAAGTTATTTTCAAGGAGCCCTGGTGGTGCAGCGGTTAAGCTGAAAGGTCCACGGTTTGAATCTACCAGCTGCTTCACGGGAGAAAGATGCGGCAGGCTGCTTCTGTAAAGATTACAGCCTTGAAAACCTTATGGGTCAGTTCTGCTCTGTCCTATAGGGTCGCTATAAGTTGGAATTGACTAGATGACATACAACAACAAGTTATTTTCAAAGAATTTCTAAAGCAACAAAATCTGATGGAAAGATATTAGTGTCTGCAGTATTTTTAGGGCATGCTTGTAAAAATATAAACATGAAATAATTTAGTTTTAAATATTTTCTTATTCAGTTAATACAGCTGAAGTCCAGAACACCTAATAATTCAAGAACAAAACGGGGTAAAACAGTTTTTAAGAGGAAAATGTTTTTGCAGAGCTGATTACTGTATTTTTACGCAAATAATGTACACCTTCTACATTTGTTTGCCAACCGCTCCCTCCCTCTGCGATAGTTCCCTAAGTGTGCTATGCTAATTTTTTTTTTTTTTTTTTTACAGCAACATGTTTTAAAAAAAATGGCATAGAGGCGCTTACGAAAATACTTCCCGGGGGGAGGGAGCGATTGGCAAAGAAGCGTGGAAGGTGCGCGTTATTTGGGTAAAAATATGCTATATAAGTTATGTAAGGAAAGAAAATAATTAGTCATAAATTGTGGGATCATTATTGATCATTGTGTGATTCCAGCATAATTTGTTTCAAGGTTAAACTTGGCAATTCAGCTGTTGTTGCTGTCTTGAGCCTCCTTACTGGTTAATGGAGTGTTTTTTTTAAAAAAAAAAACTATAAGAATAATTAAAATACAAAGCATAATAAGTGGTTTAAGTATATTTGAGAGCAAAGCAAATGAGAATTTGATTTGAGGGGAAGGGTTTTAGAATTAAGAAATTAGAATTTTAGAATTAAAAAATTGTTTTCTGTACAAATTACACATAAATATTAAAACAATGAAATTGGTCATTACAAGTAACTGTCCTAATCTTTTGATGTGTAGTGGTTATGAGGATGGGCTCTAGATCTAGATAGATTACTTCAGTTCAAATCCTCACTCTGCCTCATACTAGTTTTATACTGAAAGCAGTCACCTAACTCTGTCCCTCAAATTGTTTATCTGTAAAATGGAATAGTAGTAGTACCTGCCTCATAGAGTAGTCATGAAGATGTAAATTAGTTAATTAATCTATGTAAAGTGCTCCTGGCAAGTAATAAATTCTCAGCACTTATTACTGTTTTTAACCCAATTTTACTTTGTCCTATTGGTTCACGACCTTAAGGCATATGAGAACCACCTGAGGAACTTTTTCAGAACACAGTTAGTCCTTACCCAGCTACCTTCCCAACTACTAAAACTATGGCTCTCTATTTTTTTTTTACCAGATTTTAAATGAAACTTTACTTAAATTGGAGTTTTTCCCATGAAAATGTCCCCGACTTAAAGACTGTTTTGTATACTTTTCTAAAAGGTGTAACCATGAGTAACTAAAACACCTTTTTTCTCCAGAAAAAATTTGTCAAACTCAACTTGAAATGAAATGTCAAGCTCATTTGAAATGAAAGGACAGCAGCAGGGTCTACAAGCATGCAGTTTTATTGTAATAAGTCTTTATGTGTATCTTCATTTTAGTGTCTCCCTTTTTAAAAACTAGAAGAAACAAGTGTAATTATAAAATGTATGAAAGATCTCATATAAAAGTAAATTTATTTGAAGGAGAATCATTTTATGAATGTAACTTATCTAGTGAATATGAAGTGGAATCTGTATCACCTTCCTCTGGGCTCATTGCTTACCTCATTCTGTATTTTTTATAATAATTTATATCTGTCCTTTCTAGTTGCCTTGAATTTATTTGCCATTTTGTCTTTGTAAATCTCATAATTTATAGAATAATGTTGTAGTAGGAATTAGAGAAATTTTGCATTTGTGATTCTAATTCATTCCGATTTACTCTGTGGAAACTAATCTTGTATTTTGTCCTTGAAAGGTACTCCATTATTTGATGGTTCGTGTCGTTTCATCGATCCACAAACCATACAGTCTATCCAGCAGTGTCATTTGCTTCTTAGCAACCTTAATACAGTCTTAAGCTGTTTTGCAACAGAGGCCCAGGAGGTCACTGAGAGAGGTGTGCTCTTTGTTTTATATAAATGTGTGTTTTATTACTTTTTACTTCTTAACTTAGGGAAAGAATAAAGTCCTATGTCTTGGATGGGTCATTGTGTAAAGAGGCCATTATTTCTCAGTTGCTGGGTTTTTTTTTTTTTTTTTTTTTTTTAAATGAAAAACTATAAAATGTTATTAGACATTCCATGAGCCAAGCTTAAATAAGCTTGGGAAATTCTGGAATTAAACTAACTGGTTGTTAAGATACTGTACTCCTAGCAGAATTTCAAAATTTTAAATTATATATGTATTTTTATTCATAGAGGCCATTTTCTCCCCCTTTCTTTTTTATCATTTAAACAAAACAAAAACTATTTTCATATAAAGGCCTGATTGGAACAGTTTATATTAATCATACAGTGTTCAGTTTGTATTAATGTATCGATTGGACTCCTGAAATTAGCTAAATGGAAGTGTAGCTGAGATGGAATTGTATTTACGTAAAACGTCTCCTTACTAGTCAGTGACTTATTTATTCTAGCATTTTGGATATATTTACTTGGCATCATTTTGGACCTAAGTAAAATAAATGCAAGCTGGATTTGTTAAAAAAATATATATACATTATTGTTAAAAATCACCAAGTAATTAGTTTTTGAGAACTGTTGAGTATTTTGGTTTTTCATTTCTGGCTGATTAATTGAAAGTTAAGGAAGTGATTGATGTTAAACTCTCCTCTACAGGTCTGATGGACTTAAGCAATAAGCATATGGTTACCCAGCTCATCTGTCAATATGCACAAATGGTTCTTTGGTTCTCTCATTCCGGGCTTTTACCAGAGGGCTTAGGTAAAATATTTACTTAATCTATTAATGTTAATTGAAACCCTCTTAAATCTTTATAATGCTTCAGGTTTTCTTTCTTTCACCCCACTTATTTTTTCTTCTGTTCTTACCTTCTTCCTTACTTTGTATCTTCAGTGCATCAGCCCGTGCCTGATACTCAGAAGGTGCTCCATACATGTTTACTGAATTAATAACACGCAGGAGGAAAGCTAATTTGAGAAAACATGGCTTCTGAAAATGTGTTCAACTGTATTATCAGCTGTAATTTAGATCTATAGAACTTTGATTTTTATCATTTAATTTGCTGATCTCTTTCTCTTTAAGGGCTCTTTTAATGTGGTTATTAACTAACATTATTTGCCATCACTTATTACCCCCTTTTATCTAACAATTTATGCCAATACCGGGAATTAGAGGACTTCCTTTTACTATGTTTGTTTAGAGCACACTTCTGAAGCCTCCAGCTTCTTGCAACAGGAAGCACGTTAGATTTTATTTGGAAGTGCCTCTGTCACTGTGCATGTAATTGCTGTTGATCATAGTTTTTCATAGTTTCCTTAGATCCTGACTTGAATAAATAATGAACATTGCTTGCTTCAAATTATCATTCGTGCCTAAGACTTAATGTCATTATCTAGATAAGCCCTTCAAGGGCTTTGAGCCAGCGTCCTTGTTGGTTATAGGCTTCATGAGAGACTCAGTTTTCTCGTTTGTGTATCTGTAAATAAAAGTACGTGTAGTGTTCTTTTATTAATTAAATCCAGCAATCCTGTGAATTATACAAGTTTATAAAATTGTAGTAAAGTATCAATGTGTGTAACTTTAAGTATTGTTGGCATATTTTGGAAATACTACTAGCTTTTTTCTCCTAAAAAAAATCTAGATGATGCGGTGCAGTTGTCAAGGTTATGCTACAACTACCCTGTAATTCAGAACTACTACACCAGTCGTCGACAGAAGTGTGAGCGTTTGTCAAGGTATAGTACCTCCAGAGCCTTCGAAACACATTTTAGAAAATTATTTCTGTAAGAAGTCAAGGCTTTCTCATAGAAACTGGTTATTAGAGTTCATCATGTCACAAAACATTTAAATAGGTGGAATTCTTGGTAAAGTATCAGAATTTAGTAGAATTACTATTTTAGTTATAATGTTTGTCCTGACCGAGTGGTTACATGTTTCTTTAGAATTTGAGGATAGCTACTTATTATTTTCTAAATGAAATTCTTAAAAGTGATTTATTATAGGAGATTCTATAATTTAAGCATTTTTCCCTGATAATTCTTGTTCGGTAAAAGACTAGAGAAGCTACTGTTCATCGAAAAGGCATAAAATATATGACCAGTTAAAGTTATTTTACTTTCTTTCCATAACAGTTACATTTCAACAATTTATTCACTTTGTTCTTTTTTGTTTTTCTCTTTAAAATGCATAAATATTAGCCTAATTGGTTCCTTTGAAATAAACAAGTTGAAGTAATAGAAGAATACTTTTTGTTGCATTGGCCATACCTCTGGAATTAAACAGCCTTCTTTCTCAAGTTGCAATAATAAAATTACAGAGTGGCATACAGCATTTAGAGCAATGATGCACAGAACTGATTCCCAGTTCGTGACATCACCTGGGAATCAGTACTTTTAATAGCTGTGCCTACTGCACCTGTTATGCATTTGTCAAAACCCTAAGACTGTACAACACAAAGGAACCATAATGTGAACTATGCACTCTAGTTAATAATAATGTATCACTATTGGTTCATCATTTGTAACAAATGCAAAATGGTAATATTGGGAGAAACAGTGTCTAGGAGAAGGAGGAGTTATGGGAACTTTGTACTTTCTGCACAATTTTTCTATAAGTGTCAAACAACTCTAAAAAATAAAAAACTCTGCCAAATGTAACTACGATACATGGCAAGTTTTGGGAACCAGGTACTTTAGAAGACCTAATGTAGGATGGTGAGCATTGACTTGGGAGATTGATTAAGAGTTATTTTAAGATTCTGGATCTATTATTTACTAAGTGTATGTCCTTGGGCAGGTTTACTAGCTAAGCTTTCTAATCCTTTTTGTTCACATAAGTTACAAAGTCAATATAAGATTAAATAACATACACAAGGCACCCAGTGTTGCATGACTTATAGGAAAAGCTCAGTAAATAGTAACTGCTGCTGCTCTTGTTTTAGATGATGGAACAGATATCTGCTTATCACACTGTTGGTGCTCATTTGTGTATTTTTTTGAACGAAGGAGTAACTGGGGTTAAATGACTAGCCCAAGTGATGAAACAAGCTATAACTCTGACTTTGAACTGAAGTATTATTTTCACTGCACTTGGCTGTCATACTTGATGGTAATTTAATCAGGATGGTGAAAAATACATAGTCTTGGGCATTTGGCTGGCTGGACTACTTTCTCCACAGAGACTTGACGTTGATTGGCTTACTGATGACAGAACTTGAGACAACTTTGGGGTTTATCCACTAACTCTTCCTCGATGTCTGGAGTTCTCATGATGTTAAATGCAGTCCAGTTCTCAGTTTTTCTCCCACTAATAATTGGGATCATTACTTTTAAGATTTTAGTGTTTGTTGTTTTGGTAATGGTAATTAACCCTTCTATTAAATCCTAATTTTGCCCTTATTGCAGAGGGAAGTGGAACCCCGATTGCTTGATGATTGATGGAATGGTTTCTCAGTTAGGAGAGCAAGTTGAGAAGTTGTGGAAACGAGATGAAGGAGGCACAGGAAAATACCCTCCTACTAGTCTACATGTAGGTTTGCAGTAATGATATCCTTAAAGCTACCAAGGCTATACAACAAAACTGAGGTGGGATGAAGCATGCTTAGCTGTATTTTTCACATTTGGCACAGGCTTGGGAAAAACAAGGAATCTGAACGAATGAATAAATGAATCTATAAAATGCAGTGAAGCTTTTATCCCTTCTTTTTGTAGGCACTGCTTGACATATACCTACTAGACAATGTTACTGAAGCAATCAAACATTCTGTTGTATCCTTTTAAAGTTTATCAAATAATTCATGTATTACCAAAATTATAAGATTTCAGAGTATTAGGGACGTAACATATCGTTTAAAACCATTGTAATTTCATGCTTAAGTTTCCTTGAAGATAAGGGTTCTTAACCCAGGATCCTTTGGTTGGGTTCAGATGGTCTATGGTTAACCCAAAACTGTATGGAAAATTTTGTTTTGTTTAAATTCATGTTTATTTTTCTAGAAATAGGGTCTGTGGCTTTCCTCAGATTCTAAAATGTGTCCACATCACTCAAAAGTTAAAAGCAACTGCTCTAAAACATTGCTGGCAAGTGGTTATTCTCATTGTGGTTAACTTGTGTGTTGAATAAGAATACATTATGAATTACCTTAATATTACCTTTGGTGTTGCGTTTGACCCTTGTGGTCTTTGAGATAAGGTTTTTATGCTTTTGCCAGTTTCTGAGTCTAATACTGCATAGTTACATTCGTAATTCACAAGACACATGATGTGCCTGCTTGAGCTGCCAGCTTTTGCTAGATAACTGGATTTTTGTCTATAGCTGTGTTTCTTAAATTTGCTAAGCTAGTGACTTTATGAAGAAAGCATGCTTTAATTGTCTCTTTTTTGGTGGTATTTACTGTTGGGAAAAGAATGAAGTTAGTTGTGGGACTTTCTGTACCCACATTTTATATAACTTTATTTCCATAGCTGGATATCCAGGATGGCTTTTTTAATGCTATAAAGAAGTCTTTCAAGCCTCTTTTATGCTGCATTATTTTGCTACCTATTCTAAACATATATGTAGGAGTTTTTTGTTTTTGTTTATTATCCTTAATCCTCTTTTTTTCTTTTAAAAAAAAAAGACCATTTATTTGCTGCTTGATATTATGTATTCCTTTCCAAACAAAACGGATACTTCAATTGAATCTTTTCCAACTGCCTTTGCCATTTCTTGGGGCCAAGTTAAACTCATTCAGGGCTTTTGGCTGCTAGATCATAATGACTATGAGGTAGGTCTGTTGGTTTACTTAGAATGTGAACTTTTGTAAATTATTAGAATTTTAGGAAAAAAATACATAACTAGATTAAATTTGTTATTAAAGATGTGATGCAGTCTACTTCTGGAGGTCATTTAAGAAGGACTTAGTTTAATCAGTACCATTCACCAACCATTTCAGAAAGCCAGGTTCCTTACTGTCTAAAGAAGGAAACAAACAAACAGTTACTAATAGTGTGAATATAATTGTTATATTAGAAATACGTTTGGGGTGTTGAGTGGACCATAGAAGGCAGGATTTGGCATTGATGTATGGAATTGATAATGGGAAGATTTTATGTACTCAAGAGGTCTCAAAATGGAAGGCTTTTGATAAGGCTTTTATTCGTGAAAATAAAATACACCATAGATTAAAGTAGATCTTTTCAGTTTATGTTTAAACTGGCTTTCTCTTAATTTTTGTATTATCCATTGTGGTTTTAGTATTGCCTGTATTCTTAGACATTAACTACTTTGGCTAAATGCAAAGGATTGTATTTGTGTTTAACACTTTTCATGTCATATTTGCAGAGTGCTTTGGATCTTTTATTTCACCCAGCTACTGCAAAACCTGTGCCATGGCAACATTCAAAGATAATTCAAGCGTTCATGACTCAGGGCGAACATAGACAAGCCCTCAGATATATTCAGACAATGAAGCCGCCAGTGGCCAGTGGTAATGATGTTATCCTTCACCTCACTGTTTTGCTTTTTAACAGGTAACTATGTAGCTTTTTAATTTTTGTGTGCTGAAAAATGTGTAACAAAATATTTGCCATTTCAGAAGTGTTTATGTGTCCAATTCAGTGACGTTAATTATGTTCCCTGTGTTGTACAGCCATCATCACAGATCTTTTCATCACCCTG
Organism: Trichechus manatus latirostris; assembly: GCF_000243295.1. Classification (NCBI taxonomy): domain Eukaryota; kingdom Metazoa; phylum Chordata; class Mammalia; order Sirenia; family Trichechidae; genus Trichechus; species Trichechus manatus. The sequence goes on along the minus strand of NW_004443975.1, from coordinate 8,417,702 downwards.
AACAGAAACTCCCTTCTCCTTAAGCAGCGCCTCCCAAGTACATTCTTTTAAAGTGCAGTCAAACTCTTGATCATATATGTTAATATTTCTGAATTGGTGAAAAAGACAGTAGCAGCCTATATGTTTGTTAATGGGTTGTAATGTAATGGTTGTAAAATGTAAAATAGTTGTGATATGTAACGGGTGGCATTACATATTACAATTTTTGATCTTTCAACATTCAAAAAATTGTAGAGCACCTTTTATCTAGAATAAGATGAATAAGAAGTACCTTGAGTAAATGGGGAAGCCACACTGGGGATTTGAAATTAGATCTGTTGATAGTTGGCAACATTGACAGTCTCCTGAATGGAGAATTGAGAGGAAGAATGAAGTCAAATAGAGTTTATAAATTAGATGTCCCAGTGATGGTGCTCTGATATTTTTATGTTAATATTGGTTGTTTTGGGTATTGCAGTTACTTGCATTTGATTTTTGTCATTGCATTTGCCACTGCATTCTCATAGAAAGGAAATCTTGAAGCATCTGTTTAAATGATTGACAAAAGTGTTGAGTTTCAAGTCCATTTTTCAAGGCTTTTTCTTATCTATTTAAATGCATAAATATTTACAGATTATGTTTGTTTGTTTTTTGTGTTCACTATTCATACTGTTTTATATTTGCTTTTTTTATTTAACAATATATCATGATTGCCCAAGTTAATATATAGCTGCCTCAAGGCCTACATTATAGTCCATTGTATCACTTTATATTCTTGTACATAAGTCTTTATGCATTGTTTCCATTTCTCTGCACTATATTCCTTGCAGTGGGATTGTTGGGTCATAGTGTATATATAGTTTTACTACTACTATCATTGAGGTATGAGAGTTGAACATTGGTGTTTTATTTAAAGCTCCCAGAATCCCTGACTGATTCTGAAAGACTCCTCTATTAAGAAATATGATTTCATTTAAATGATCTCCTCATTGCCCACGGAAGAAGTCTCAATGTCCCCTCATATTTAATTTGACACAAGTTTGCCAGTCAACTCTTGCTGCAGATCATCCAAAATCATCTACTATAAAACTGTACCCTCCGTGTCCTCATAAACACATTATGCTTACTTCTACCTATGGGCCATTGCTCATTTTCTTTTCTACTCTTCTGATGCTGAATGTCATTTCCTTGAAAAACGGACTTTTCTCTGTTCCACCCGACCAGTGTTTCAGTTCCTGGATATGCTGTCGAGATTAATTTGTTGTCTTCTTTGAAGTCCTGTGTACTTGCTTTCCTATTATTTTACACTTAAAATCTGAAATGATAGTATAGACCAGCATATAATTAAATTTTAGAGATCCTTTGTCTTGCTTTGACATTATTAGCAAGATATATTATGCAGTGATTAATATTCACTAGATTTTTAAGGTACTTTTAAACTACATGTACAAGTATCTTTCAGATTCTTTAGATGAATTACTTGTTTTACACATTTTTAATGGATTTTCTGAAACTAACTGCTGCTTTCAGGTGCATGGTTGAGGCCTGGACTTTATTGCGACATCATTCTAATCGATTGAATGTAGAGGAGTTACTAAAGCATACGTATGAAGTCTGTCAGGAAATGGGCTTAATGGAGGATTTACTGAAGTTACCATTTACAGACACTGAGCAGGTAATGACATATCAATGTAAACATACCAGAAATTCAAGAAAAATCAGTAGCTTACAAATCTGTTTTATTCTTCTAGGAATGTTTAGTGAAATTCTTGCAGTCCAGTGCCAGTGTTCAGAATCATGAATTCCTTTTAGTTCACCATTTGCAGCGTGCCAATTATATTCCTGCCTTGAGGCTGAACCAAACTCTGAAGATTAATCTTATGGTATGGTTACAGTTGTTTTGTTATGGGAGACAAGAGAGTAAGGAAAACTGGAGACTTTTTTTTTGTTTTGTTTTGTTTTAATTGTTATATAAGATCTTATAGTTTGGTAACCATTGTGCCCTATATAATCTTGATCTTGGAAATGTGAGACCCTTCTCACCTTCCTGTAGCAGAATTGGGAACAGGGTATTATTATTTACCTGCTTCTTATATATATGCCATTTCTATTCATATGTCTGCCCATAGTCTTACCAGACTAATGACTTCACTCAGGGAAAACAAGAAGAGGTAGAGGATCCAGTAGGGGTAATATACTGGAAAGAGAATGGGATCCAGGGGTCACACACGGTTCTTAATATGCTCTGTGCACTTGAGACACCTCATTCTACCTCTGTGAGCCTTGGTTTCCTCATCTGTAAAATAATAATAGACTCCTCTTGAGGTTGTTGTGTGGTTACAGAGAGGTGTATGTGAAGCAACATGTTGCCTGACACATGTAGATGTTTAGTAAATGATAGCCATTGCTTTTATTAGTTGTGAAGAATTGAGGCTTATTAGGAGAGACTTGGAATTTACTGGTAAAGCAATTAAGTTTGTGTATGAGGTCCTTGATTTGGAAGAATGGATATGTAGGGAAAAAGAAGATACTGTATATTCATAATTATAATTTAAATAGTAAATATGTAAACCTAGAACTTAACATTTTTTAAGATTAAATTTTCACCAATTATGATATGTTCAATAGAATGATCGTGATCCTCGTTTACGTGAGAGATCAGTGGCTCGAAATTCTATATTAGACCAATATGGGAAAATCCTTCCTAGAGTCCAGCGAAAATTAGCCATTGAACGAGCTAAGCCTTACCATCTGACAACATCATCAGTTTTTCGAGAAGGTAGGATTTCATTGAAGAATGTCATCAATTATTGTGCTAGAAAAAATACTGGTTATGTTTCTGATACCAGCGTAATCTTACATTTAGTTCACCTTGGCTGCTATGTACTCAGATCCATCACAGCAGTACTTTTTTACTGACTGCTCTTTCCCAACAAGTGCAGGGCTTTCTTGGAAGTTTTTACGGTTTATTTAGTAATGTGTTGTTAGCTGCCGTCACTTGGCCCCTGACTCATGGAGACTCCATGCACAACAGAACAAAACACTGCCTGGTCCTTTGCCATCACTGTGGTCGGTTGGGTGTCAGACCTTTGTGAACCACCGGGTTTTTATTGGCTGATTTTTGGAAGTAGATCACCAGTCCTTTCTTCCTAATTTACTAATGTAGTGCAAAATAAAATAACTCTTTCCTTCCGTTAAGACTCTTGTCCAACTTTTAGAGAACGTATAATTTTATCACCATTTCCTATAAGTCCTAATTATTAAATTTCTACTTAACTCTTGCTAAACCAAATATAATTCTGACTACTCTTATCTTATGATCTTTATTTCCAACCATTCTTTCATATTAATTCTTCTGTTAATAAATTCCTTGGTGGTTAGAGATGAAATTAAATGCTACATTCTTTGTCTTACAGTTTCTAAACCCAGACCATTATCAGCAGTTCCAAAGCAAGCTGTAACAGGGACTGTGTTAACAAGATCTGCATTCATCAATAATGTGTTATCTAAAATTGGAGAAGTTTGGGCAAGCAATGAATCTAAAAACGGCATTTCTCCCTACGTTGGGTATGTCTGTCTTCATGCTGCTTACTAATGTCTTCCTGGACGTGAGCAACATTCATAAACAAGCCAACCTAGTTGTCCTAGTTTATTAGTGTATATAAAAAGCAAAAACTTTTTTTTTGTATTAGCTACTTTTCTTACAAGAATGTTTTTTATCTTTAAATTTAAGTGATATATGTTCATTGTTATTTGTAAATAATGCAGAAGTGTACAGAGTAAAAGATGAAAGCCCTTTCCTCTTCCATCTGATCCTACCTTCTTACAGCACTTTTTAATTTAATGTCCCTTTTGATACATAATCAAAAGTTAAATTCTTAATTTTCTTTGTAGTCCTAACATAGAAGAACCATCTCCTATAGTATATTCTCTCCCAGACCCAGAGCTGCCTGAGGCATTTGTTGGAACACCAATTTCAAAAGCATCACAAAAAATTTCTAGGTAAGAATTTATTCAATCACTCTTAAAGATGCAGTGTTAGATGATAATTACAACTATAATTTTTAATTATCTTTAAAATTTTACAAACACTGTTTTAAATTTCTGAATGATTCCCCAACCCCCACTATTACTAGACTGTTTTTTAGAGTAGTTTCAGGTTTACAGAAAAACTGTTGTATAAGGTACAGAGAGTTCCCATATTGTCCCCTTCTCCCTTTGAATGATTTTTTTTTTTTAATGCTTGGCTTTTGTTTTAATTTGAGCAGTAGTGTAGTAATTTTAGGAAATTTTGCATCAACTGGTATTCTACCTGAAATTTTACTCAAAGAAGATTTCAGACTGCTTAGAGGAAAGAAGCAAACTTGGAACTGTTAACTTTCTTTGTTTAGCTCCTTGTCAGTTGACCCCTAAGTTATTTGGTTTTATAGTTAATTCCTAGTTAAATTTGGTTGGCTCATTTTGAAGTTTCTCCTGTGCAACAAAAGCTACTACTAGAATGTCTTAAGTGGCTTATGATGCAGTAATACTTTTATATCTTACCTATGAGATAGAAAAGTAAATAGTTAAGTTCAAATTTTACATCCAAGATGAAAGTGTGAATGTAAGTATTTATTTAAGAACCTTAGATGGTTGAAAAGTGTTCATAATCATCAATAGCAGAGAGCAAACAAGTGTCTGTTGATGTATTGGTCCTTTATCCTTAATAACATATCTGTGATTGTTGTAAATTTTTAATCAAGTTTTATCAAGTACAAAAATACATTATTTTGTAGGAATAAAATTATTTGAATTTTTGATACTAAGGATAAGATATATTTGGTAGGTTAACTATTTACAAACAATTGAGTCCAGAGCCATTTAAAAAGTAGCTAATTGGTGTATTTTCAAAAAGAGATTTTCTCTTTTTTTGGATTTTATTTAGTTGTTGTTCTTTAATTATTCTTATGAGATAGTAAGAAACTAATTTTAAATGGAAATCATTATTAATGACTTTTTTTTTTTTCCTATCAATAGTTGTAATTTTTTTCAGAGTTACTTTTTCTTGGTCTTTATGTACTTGAGTAGATGTGGGATTTTTAAGGGAGGCCCGGGACATTTTAAAAGTTTTTAGGATTTTTACTAATAGCCTAAGGGCTTGATTAAGAAGTATATTATGTGTCCAGTGAGAACCCTTTAAAGCCAATATTAGCTCAGATAGAAGAAAACTGATTGCAGTAAGAATATTTTATCTTTTGTAAAAAATTATTCTGTCCCCTAATTCTGTATTTTCAAACTGGTTTGCAGTAGTGAGTAGTAAGTTTGATGGGTTCTGACTAGCATATTTTTCAATGAAATAGGATAGTATAGATAATATCAGTGGACACTGCATATAATAAAGGTAGGTGCTGTTTTGTGTAATTTCTGTTTTGTTTATGTGCGTGATCCAAAATGAACTTCTTATGTGGATCATGGTCAAAAAAGTTTTTTAGTCAATTGTGGAAAACCTAAGATCTAATGCAGTATTTAAAATTTCCTTTAGAAAGTACCTTAATCAAAAATATTTTGTCTTGATAAGTTTTTTAGTATAACTTAAATAATAGTAATTTTGCTTTTGTTAGTATAATGATTTTGCTTTTACTTAGAACATGCTTTTCATTGCACAGGCTCTGCTTTGGGAAGCAGTCATGCATAAATAGGCACCTCAGACATAATATTTACACGTTGGAAAGCATTTAACCAACTTTCCATTTGGTTCCATATTGGATAGCTCAGTATAAAAGTGAGCAGTTTATGTATACAGAATTTGAATACAAATGAGGTAGAAAAGAAGAAGAATTGGAACAGAAAATGAATGTCTAACAGCATGTTTCTAGAAGAGTATCTGGATTTCTTCGTTGTTTCATGGAAATCTCTAAGCTGTGCTTGGGACACAATAACAAGCGGATAGAACCCTATATTAAGAAAATGCTTCCTATAAATATTTCTCCAAATAGATTGGGTCTTGAAGCAGCTGTGGTCTGTGTTGGTCTGCCACCCCTAATAGCGAAAAAAATCTCCTCTGAACATAGAAAGTAGAATAAAGAAGGCACAGCAACTGGGCATTTTTATTTCTGGGTACTAAAGCATGCTGTATTTTTCTGGTTATGCTGTACCAAGTCACACTGGCATTTAGGGAAAGTAAAAAGGTATTGTTTCTCACTAGAAAATAGAACCATAAAATAGAACTACTAGGAAATTGAGGAAGGAGAAGTGACCTGTACAAATGATCCAGCGCAAATTGTAATCTGAAAATTTCACTATAGTGTTTAAATTATTTACCTGTAAATTAAGTTTTTAAGCTTATTTAGACTATGCATGTTTTTATGTAAGTCATCAATGAGATCAGTGTCGTCATTTTATATGAAGTGGATTTGGGACATTATGGGAAACCATTCAGTAGATAATAAGTATCCAGGATTTTTCTATTCATATGTATGCTCTGATTACAGACTGCTGGATTTGGTTCGTCCTGTCCCCCAGCCGTCTCAGTATTTGAATTTTATTCAGCAAACCCCTTCCACAAGATCTCCTTTGTACCTAGCATCCAGTCCATTGCCATTAAGTCAATTAAAAGGGTCACATCAAAACACCTCTAGAGCATCAGAATTGCATTTACTTGAAACTCCTCTTATTGTTAAGGTAAGTATTACATATCCAGCATATGAAGCTAGGGAATTCATATTTTCAAGTCAGAAGATAAGCTTTTTATAACTGATATTTCTGGGTGATCGATAGCTTTAATCTGCTGCTGCTGCTTTTTTTTAAATACTCGTCTTCCTAAAATGCTTACATTTTATATTTTTACATCTTCTTAAACAGAGCTTACTAAATTTACCCTTCTCTGCTTAGCTAGCATTAAACTTAAGGTTATCAATCACTCTGTTGTCTTGAATGTATTCTAAGGCTCTGTGTAAGTTACCATAAATTGGCCTTTGTCCTTTGCAAAATGCTTTTAAGCTTCTTGGGTTTGTTTACTTGCTTGCTTGCTTGCTTGCTTCCTTTCTCTCTCTCTCTAACTCCATTGCTGATACCATTAAGCCGTTATTTCTTCCATCTATCAAGTGCTTTTGAGTTCTTAGGTTTATTTTATTTATCTTTATTTTATGACTCCGTTGATGAGACTTTGAACTGTTACTCCTTCCTACTGTCAGTGTATCTGTCTTTAAATTGCTGTTACTAAACTTGAGATAACTGGGCACAATGATCTTAATGCCTTCCCATTTTCAAAGTGTTTTTACAGATGTTATCTCTTTTAACTCCTTGTCCAGTGTTCTGAATTGAATCCCAGAAGCTTTCTTCTTCTTCTTCTTTTTTTTTTTTAATTGTTTCTAGGTTATCTTTCTGGATCTCCTCCAGCATTTATAGTGAACAAGGGAATTATTGTTCAAGTTGAATAAAAGATACTTCAATAAATGCTAGTCCTCAGATAGTTATTAAAGCAAGTTAATTAGATTCCTAACACTTAATTTCAGTCTTACTAATTGGCACTTTATTTTTGAAGTTGAATTTACAGTGGAAATAACCAAAGCCTTTAGAATGGTTATGAATGCAATTTTATGTTTGTAGCCTTACATAAAAGAGCTCTGGTGGTACAATGGTTAAGCACTCAGCTGCTAGCTAACCGAGAGGTTTGCAGTTCAAACCCATCAGCAGCTCCACAAGAGAAAGATATGGCAGTCTGCTCCCAGAAAGGTTACAGCCTAGGAAACCCTATGGGGCAGTTCTGCTCTGTCACATAGGGTTACTATGAGTCAGAATCGACTCGACAGCACACAACAGCAGCCTGTGTATAGAAAGCTCTGAGTAGAATTTTGTAATTTGTTTTCAGTGCTCTGGTATAAAAATGTTTATTCATGGCTTGTGTTATATAGGGTTAAATGTGTTCATTGGAGATGAGAATGTAGCTACTGCTGTGACTATTGATTGACCCAGTCTGCCCTTATTTAAAGTGACATTTACAAACACTAACGGTGGAATTTCATTTGCTCTTTGTCATAGAAAGCTAAAACTTTGGCCATGTCGGTTACTTCCTCTGGATTTGCTGAGTTCACTCCTCAATCCATCCTAAGGTCTGGACTTCGGACAACACCTTTAGCTTCTCCCTCTCTGTCACCTGGAAGGTCTCTTACTCCTCCTTTACGACTTAAAGAAACTAGAATTTCATTCGTGGAAGAAGGTGTGAACACAAAATGGACTGCTGGAGTAAGTTTAATAATTAGAAAAAAATTAAAATGTAATAATATATTAGCTCATATCAAGTAAAAAGTTAGGTAAATCAATTTAAATAATATCACTGTAGATTTTTGTTATACAGTCTTGCAGTCATGAAATCAGAAAACATTAGATCTGATAGAGGTAGAATCCAGACCTCTTAATGCTTAGTCTGTTTTTGTTTTTTTTTTAAACCTGTATCGTGTTGTTTCTCTTACTAAGTTCCTTACTGGTTATCTATTTAAGATGTGTTTTCAGAGCTCCACTGTAGTTAATAGGAGCCCATTTAGTGATTGTTGGTGATCTTGCTTATTCTATGTTTAGTCTAAATTTTAAAAATACCAATTTATTACCAATTAGGGAAACACTAACACCCATCAATGTTTAATCATGTATCTGAAGAGAATGGATTTAGGACAAGTGAATTTTGATGAGGAAAAGAAATATGGAGTGTAGAAAGGGTGGGTATGATTGGGATGGATAGCTTAGACTAAACCTGACTGATTTTTACTAATGAAATTTAAAAAAAAAATTTTTTTTTTTTTAATCTTACTTTACAGGTTACAGATGACAGCAAAACAAAAGTATTTATTACTACATCTTTCCATAAATGTGGAGTTCCAGCAGAAACTGAATGGGTGAAGAGCAAAGATAAGGCCACATCCTTTTCCCCGACTAGTCCTGAGAAGAACCATCAAGAAATGGATATGAGGTCACTGGATACACCCTCTCATAGTTTGGAGAAACTGGATACGAGCAAAGAAAACAGCATTGCTTCAACCAGATCAGACCAGACTACCTTGGAGTATCAGGATGCGCCAGCACCAGAAGACTTTGAAGATATTTTCATAACCACTAAACCAACAAGCTCTTCCACTGAACTGATCACTAATTTAACTGAACAAACTGAGAAGGAAGGTGATAAAGATGTGTTTGAGTCAGAAGTAACTCCTCCAGACCTAGAGAAACAAACTGGTAAAAACTTACTTTCAGAGTATTCAAAATTGCCATTAATGTCTGTCAATAAAATACATAATAGAATTTTTTTCCACCATAAGGAAAGCATCAAGGTCAAATAACTGTATGGTATTCTTTCAGCTTACTAGTATGGCAGATGGACATTGTTCCACTGGGTATAAGTAGGTATGAGATTTGGGGGAGGGGAACTTGTGTGTGTTACCCTTTTTATTTGGCCATGAAATTTGGAAAAGAACAGTAATGTTTAAGAAGGGAAATTTAAGATGCCATAGTTAGATTTCTGATTACTGTTTTCTTTTTAAGGGCTTCCTATCACTATGAGAAATAATAATACTGACTTTACAGACTAGATTGATGGTATAATTTTTATCTTATTCAGCAGCCTCAGCTTTCTTTAATGCTGCTCAGAAACTAGGAAGTTTATTCTGTTCTCCATGCCCACCTCCAAAATAATTGTTGTGCAATCAAAATAAATGTCCAAAGGCCCATAAATTTGTTTTCTTTATATTCATTTATCTGTTAACAGTTTTTTCAGCCCTCAATGTATGTACAGCAGGTAAGCCCCTACTGTATGCATGCTAGGTATTGAGGATCAAGTAATGAGTAAAGTACCTGTCCACATATAATTTGGATCTTAGTGGACTGTATAGACAAACAGGTAATTATAATGCAGTATAATAAATGCTATTCTGGATGTCATAGAAGAGACTAGGGGAACAGCAGGAAGGAGATAGACTTGGCTTAGAATTGGTGGATCAGAAAACTTAGCCTATTTTTATGTTGCTTACTCCAGATATAATTTTACTTGTTTATTTAAAAGTAACCCCTAACTTTAAATCTGTAAAACCTAAAGCTTATATAAACATCTGTGTCATAAGTGGTTCCTTTTGGGAAATGTTTTTTTGTCAAGGCTGAACTAACTAAGATTTCTTAAAATGTGAGTCCAGTGAACTAATGTTTTTGTTTAATAAACATAGGTATTAATTGCTCTGAGAATGTTAGGACTATGTGCATACTAACATATCTAGAAATTTACATTGCTTTTTTGATGTGCTATGTTGTAATAAAATACTTGAATGGTAAATATTAGATGAAAATGTCCATGGCAGTAGCTTTATTGGTTATTCTTAACAGTTAGGCAGTTTCAAATAAAAATTTTTATTGTTTTTGTGAGGGATCATATGTACAGCACAAACTCTAGACCCACACAGACTAGATTTGAATCCTAGCCCAGCTACTTACTAGCTTTGTGATCTGGGATAAGCAACGTAACCTCGGTTATGTAACTTCGGTTTTCTCATCTATAAAATGGTGATAATAGTCTGCTTCTTCAGATGTTGAGGATTGAGTCAATATGTATAAAGCACTTGAAACAGTGCCCGTTAAACCAGAAGTGAGAAGTGGGAGGTGATGGGAGTCTCTTGGGCTGGACTCAGAGAATTAAAAGACAGAACTGCTGGCAGTCTGATGCCAAGAGACTAAACCTAAAGAACAGAAAAGCAGACCCAAGAGCTTTTAAAACAGTGATAGTCCACGACCATGAGTAATCTCAAAATGTTTGGCATACATAATTGTAAGTATCCTTATCTTTATGATTTATAGGCACTTTAGAAGATGCAGAAACAAAAGACCTCCTAGTTCCAAAGGAGACACTTTCAGAATTTCAGAATCACTTAAGCCCCATTCAAGGAGTTGAAGCTGCTTCTTGTGCACCATCAAACCATGAAGGGTAGGTTAATGGAGAAAAACTCAAATGTCCAAAAAAAAAAGTTTAATGAAACTGGGTACCAGCAGTAAAATAGTCTATGGATAGATTCAGTCTTATTTAGATCTGTGAGATTTCCATTTTGGTAATGTTCTCCGTTATTAAAGAAGTTCAGTTTTACAACTGTGTGATTATTTAGTAATTATCATAAAGCCTTAGAATTTCCTGAATATACAGAGACATGATGAATTGAGGTAGAACTCTTGTATTCTTTAGTGATTCTAATTTTGCTGAAGGCCAAAATTTTCACTCATAGCCCTGCATTCCTCCATGCCCTCCCCGTTTCTGTGGTGTCAGGATGATAGGTACAGGTCTCCTGTAGCACCATGGTGGAGCCTGGGGGAGATGGCTGGGAGATGTTTGGTTCCCTGCCATTTGGTTAATACAAGACTCTAGTTAAGTTTTGGTTTTTTAATGACTAATTGATCTGTTTTGCTCCTAATTAGTCAATGATATTGAGCACTTTGTGCCAGGAAAGGTGTACTGTACGAGATGATGCAGGGGAGTGTGACTCAAATTGTAGTATGTTGGATTGATGTCTGTTCCCAAACTATTTAAGCAGCTTGCATTAGAAGTACACTACTTCCTTTACTGAAAGCCAGCTGAACCTAAACAGTATGATTTAGTGAAGTAATTGATTTACATTCTGTCACAATCATTGCAAGACTGGATACAAACAGTTTGCGTATCAACACTTTGAGAGTAGCACTGTTATAGAGGATATAAAAAAAGTGACAGCTTCAATTATCAAGAAATAGTAAAGGTAATTTATTAAGATTGATAATTTAAGGCATTGTAAATGTTTCATTACTTCGTAAGTAATAATAAGAATGACTTAACATACTACCCACAAAAATCAGTATCATAATAGTCAACTCTTAAACATTGAACTTTATCATACACTTCAGCTCTGAGAAGAGAAATCCAGATTAGCTAGAATCCTTGCAAAGCCTTCGTAGAAAAAGCAGGAGAAACTAATATAAAAAGATTATCCAAATTGTTTTATTGTTTAGTTCTAATGTTTTGTGAGTTTTAATGAAAACTAATGTTATTTATTACAATGAGTTTAATGGATAATTTCAACAATCACAAAGCAAAGAGCAATCATGTGAAAAGAAACTTTGTGAGCACCAGTGATAATCTAGGTGAATATTCAGCTTCTTGGCAGGGTGGTTCCTTTTTAAATATAAATTTATTTGAAATTTTGTGGGAATTTATTGTTGTTTCTCAGTTATCGTTAGCCTTATTATAAGTACTGTGACTGAGATAGTTTTTAACAAACATATCTGTAAATAAGTAAATGTGTATATTCCAGATACATGCATTTTCTTGAATTTACTTTGTAAGTGTCCTGTTTTTAAAAATCAGCATATTACTTTAGTTGAGTTTGGGGGATAGACCAGCACGAAATAGTCAGTGGCCACCATCCAACTTATTTTCAGAACTTATTTTCATACATGGATAAATACACTCCTCCCATTGGTCTCCCATTCTAAGTCATTCATTATACTCTTCCTGGGCAGTAGTAAAATATTGAACCTTACTCTGCTGAATACATAGGAAATATTCCTTAATACTCTGACAGGCTTATTTGAAGAATTTGGCTACAGATTATTAAAAATTGGTCTGAGTGTGTAATTTATCTAGACTGACAGCACTGTAAGATAATTTTGTTTGTAGTTTGTGCCATTCTTGCCAAAAAAGTAAAATAGCAGAAAATAGGAAAAACAAGTACAGCATTGTTTCTAAATTCACTTGTAAATTTTATAATGCTGTGTAAAATGAACTTGAATAGCATTAATTTCTCTGAACCTCAGTTTTCATCAGCAAATAACAAAATAGAGGAACAAGTAGGGTTAGAGAGGGTTAGAGCAGAATAGGATCTTTTTACACTAAAGTATGTAATTCTGTTTCTAAAGGAAAATCCTCTTTCCGGAATCCAAGGTACCAGTTTTGGATGAAGGACTAGTATCTGTTGAAAACTGCGCCTCTACTAGTAGCACAGATAACAGTAAGTGTAAGTATTATTTTTTTAACTTCAGGACTATTGCATTTTAGTGTTTTGAGTAACGAGTTTTCTAGGAACAAAAGAGTCTGTTATCCAGATGTCTTTTCTCAGTTCTTCCTCTCTCAATCTGGTCAGCTTCCCTGGCATAATAGTAGCCTTCTAAGGAGGTGTATCAGCTATCACAACAGTGCATTGCTTGGAAAGCACTCTGTGACTCTAATAGTTTTCTGATGGTTTTCATGGACATATTTTACTTTGAAACACCCAAAAGGAGCTAAGTAAATTACCCGCCTATAGCTAGACTGCATATTGCCATTTGATCTACTGGGACTTGCATATCTACATGGGGCAGCTTCCCAAGAATGACTTTTCAGTATTAGAAACGGCTCAGAAATGACTGGATTTACTCCAGGGAAACTAACAACTATATGGAATTCATTTAATTTTTTATCCAGTGATTTTTTTTTTTTTTTTTTTTTTTTTTTGAGTGCCTACTGTTAGCTGTTGTTGTGGAGTGCCATCGAGTCAATTCTGACTCATAGCAACCCCATGTGACAGAGTAGAACTGCCCCATAGGGTTTTATTGGCTGTAATCTTTATGGAAGCTGATTGCCAGGTCTTTCTCCCGCGGAGCCGCTAGGAGAGTTTGAACCGCCAACCTTTTGGTTAGGAGCTGAGCACTTAACTGTTGTGCTACCTGGGCTCCTTGCTACATCCTGGTTATTACAGAGATGGAGAAGATACATTTTCCTCAAGGAGCTCACATTTGGGTTTAGGGAAAGCAGACACCTTGAATGCCTGTTGAATGCCCAGAACTTGTCCAAGGATTTCACATGTATGAATTTACTTAATCTTCACAACTATGCTATGAGGGAGTTGCCATCTGACCTAGAACGCATGCTCTTAACTGTGATATCTTTCTGCCTGTTCCATTATGAATAGGGCTTAAGACAGGGTTGAGCAAACCTGGGTTTTTTCCCTGATTAAGAATGTAATATATGTTTATTGTAAAATAGGAGAGAATTATCTTGACATGTAAAGTAAAAATCCCCCACAACCTGGTTACCCATTTTAGGGATTCATTATTAACAATTAAAAGCGTCTTTTTTTTTTCCTATGCATACTTTCTCCAGATTGTCAAAGAGGAGATATATATGGTAGCTAAAGAGCACAGGGACTTGAGCCAGACTTCTTGGGTCATAACCAGTTCTGCACTGAATAACTATAAGACTTTGGGTAGTTTCTTCAGCACTGCCTCTGTTTCTTTGTAAAATGGGAATATTAAGGGTACTCATTTGGTAGTTAATTTGAGCAAGTTGCATGTAAAATGTTTAGAGCAGTGCTAGGCACTTAATAAAAGCTCAGTAAGTGTTAGCTATTATTATCAATTATCATTTATTATTATCAAAAAACAACTTGCATTTTTCACTTAACAGTGTATTTAAGACATCTTTCCACGTCAGTAATCTAGCTTGAATCTGTTATTTCTAATGGCTGTAGTAGTATCCCACAATATGGAGATTCTATGATATATTTAACTAATTGCTTATTGGTAGATATTTGAGCTGGTCACCATTTTTGTTGTTTGTTTGTTTATTTTGCTATTTCAGTTCTTCAGTGAATATTCCTGTATATTTATGTTTGCACATTCTGTGTCAGTATTCTGTTGGGTAGATTCCTAAACATGGACTTGCTTGGTCAAGGAATATGCACAGACACCTAGTATTTTATTGTTTCTTCTTGTGAAGGTTGTATACTACTTTCATACATTGATTGTTGGAAGTTACTTTTTTGAAGTGATAGGGTACATTTGTGGCCATTTGGATGCTTTGTGCCAAAAGAGAATCATCCAGTACTTTTCACACGCAGTTCAAAGCTGAGATTGCGTGTCCCTCGTGTAATTCTATAATGGCTCAACAAGGATAGCTGTTTGCCTATTAGTCACCTGGTGAATATAATTTTCAGATTAATTTAGTAGGAAACAAACATTCTGAGCTCTTCACAGCATTTATCATCATATTGAAGTTTCACAATAAGGGCAGAAATTATATTCCAGTTGGGAAAAGCCAGTGTAATCTTTTTTAAATGTGAAATTTATCTTCCTCTATGTTTTATCTTTGTGGGAATCAAATATATATTGTTTGAACTGAGTAATAGAATACTGAAGAAAATGGGATTTGTATGTAAATCCTTTTAGGCTTTTTCCTTAAGATGTTAAATTTTTTGCAAATGATATTTTATCATAATGATATTCTTAAATGCATTGTGGTCTTTTCTGTTTGCTTCCTTAATTGTGTATAGATCATAGTTTTCAGTGTAAAATGTAGAAGATTAACTCTGATTTTTCTTTTCAGCTACGGTGGATACCATTGGTGATAGTGGAAGCTCGGGGCCCGTTATCTCTGAAAGTCCTGTTGTCTCTGAACATAGTCTTGATCAGGAAGTAACATTGAACCTTAAAGAAGATCATGAAATAGAAGTTGATGTACTAAAAGAAAGCATTGACTTACCAGAAGAAAAGCCTCCAATTTCTGATGCGCCTCCTGATACTCAAGAAATTCATGTAAAAAATTTTATTTATTTATTTATTCTTTTTCAGTTGTTCAGTTTTGGTTTAGTTAGGTCTTAAGACACCATAGTTCAAACCTAATACATTAATTCATCCAACTGCTACCAAAAAAATCTCTTTATAAAAATCTGTGTTTAAAATATAAGTGTTTAAATGTTTTGTGTAATATATAAGAACACATTGTTTGAATAAAAATTAGCTTTCATGAAAATCAAATGACTGTTAAAGAAGGCACAATTTTAGTAATTTAATTTTATCTAGTATCTGGTTCAAATGAAAGGTTTTTTAGCCATAAGAAAACAGATATGGCTATTCCAGAGACAAGTATGACATTTAGACTGTTCACAGCATATATCTGAACAGAATCAGATACAGTTGAAAAGGATTTTTTTTCTCTATGCCTACTTGGGGGAGAATGATATTGAACTGGCTGGGGTTGAACCCTCCTGTAAACTCCAGAGAGAATTTTTTTTAATGGGGGGTACTTAACATAACTTACGGTTTATAAAAACTACATCAAATTTCTTTTATTACTAAGAGGCAAGTTTTATACAATAAATGAATTTAAGATGAAGAGCAAACAGCTCTTTATACAAATCTGATTATAGAGAATTTGGGAAGTTTCTTAACTCACAAAAATGTCCTAGTTACCCATATTGGTCTTCTTGAATATTCTCACTCTGAAATACAAGGATAAAATCCCTAATCCTTCAACTGGGAAGCTAATAAAAATTGTAGGTACCTGGTATGAGTGGGAATCCTCATTTCTAGGTATTTCCCATCTATCATCTCACTGAATGTTTGGGGAGTGGGAAAATGTTGTTGTGTAGGTGGGTGGTAATGTTCTACCTTCTTGGTCAGGAGATCTATCTGTTACTTTCTACCTCCTCCTTTTTCTCCCCTTCCCTTACCAAAAGGTAAATGCAAGGACCATTCCTTCTTCCACCAAACCCTTGCAGGAGAGGTACTGAACTTGAAAGCCTTAGGAATTTCATGGTTTATGCAGCCCCAGCAAAGGGAAGAGGATTGAGTCTAGCCCAAGGGAGCTTATGTAGGTGAATTCTTCTTCAACCTTATGGGGATCATGCTGTTTAGAAAAGTGTGGATAGTTAGGTAATTTGGGGATTATCATTAACACAGTTTGGGGGTTGTTTCTTTTTTTCTGGTTAATTTTTTTTTGAGTGAGAATAGAATAAGTCCTTAATTCTTCTCACAACTGTTAGCATTATGATAATTTTCCAGATTTTGTTAAGATTGTCTTTTTTATAGCCAGGGAAATGTGGAATTTCTGCTTGAATTCCAGTCATCTCAAAATCTTTTTAGTCATTTTGACTGAGTGAGAAAGTCTGATTGTTTAAATGGATATTTTATAAAGTAAACCCATAAGCCATATCAAATATAGTTTATGTTTACAAATACATACACCAAAGGTGAGGTGGTCATTTAAAACCCTTATGTTTTAGGTTAAAATAAATATATATGTTAAAATTCTGTAACCAGTTTCTTACCTTTAATTCTTCTTAGGTGATTGAACATGAAAAAATTGAAGCTCAAGATTCAGGAGAAGAGGCTAGGAATCTTTCATATAATGAGTTGTATCCCTCAGGAACTCTTAAGCTTCAATATAATTTTGATACCATTGAGCAACAGTTTTGTGACTTGCCTGATAATAAAGACTCTACTGAGTGTGACGTTGCTGAAGTAGATGGGGAACTTTTTGTGGCTCAGAGCAACTTTACCTTGATTTTGGAAGGTGAAGAAGGAGAATTTGAGACGGGTGATTCTGCAGCATCTAATGTATTAGTTAAAGCAGCTAACACAGCAACTGAGGAAAAGCACGTGTACAGTGGGGAAAATGATAATCATGGGCATGTTACAAATTTGCCATCTATCGTAACTAGTGATCAGGAGTCCCAAAAGGTAGAGACATTCCCATATGTGCCTGAACCAATTAAAGTAGCTATTGCAGAAAACTTACTAGATGTAATTAAAGACACAAGAAGTAAAGAAATTACTTCAGACACAATGGAACAGCCCATTCTTGAAAACATACCTTTAATAAGCCAAAAGGTAATGTCTTCCACCACGTTAGCCAAGTCTACGTTTAAGACTGTTGAAGAAACCAGTACAATGACTATGAATGTCAACCAGGTAGATGATATGGTTTCCTCCAGAACTCGCACAAGAGGACAGCGTGTCCAAAGCCTGAATATCAAATCACAACAGGAAGAGTCAGTAAATATTGCTACTCCTGAGATACTGGGGCTTTCAGTTTTGAAGAAAACTAGGAAAACAAAAGAAATGTCTGATGCTTCTGAAAATGTCTACTCTGATGTCAAAGGAATATCTCAGAACCAGCAATTACCTCAAAATCTTGTTACTCCTAGGAGAGGAAGGAGAAAAAAAGACACCGATCAGGACACATTAGAAAGTATTAACCCTATGGAACAAGAATTCCGGGTCAGTGCAGGTAGGGAATTAAGAAGGTTAAAGTCATCTCAGCTGTTGGATCCAGCAACTGAAGAAGCTTCTTTTAATAAAGAAGTAAAGCTTACATCTGTTACAAGAAGGACTCCTAAAAGAACTAAAAAGTCTATTGAAAATCAGGAAAGTGTTGAAATTATAAGTGATCCAAAAGTTAATAAAGGGGCAAGCCCTAGCAGAAGTATCAGGAAATTGAGAAGCAGTAATTTGAAAGCTTCTGAAGATGTAGAATGTAAACAAGATGGGATGTCCAGTGACCAGCAACTGCCTGTTCAACGCAGTAGAAGAGTCAAAGAGAGAGAAGTTAGTGCATCAGATGTGATGGAGCACTCTAAACTTGATTCATCACAGTTGATTCTTCAAGCAGAATTTGATATTCCTGCCACACCTAGGAAACGCGGTAGACCAAGAAAAGTAGATCCATATGAAGATTTAGGATTGAAGGCTGTCGAGGGAGAGAGAAGTCCCAAAAAGAGAAAAGTTCTTAGCATCCAAAGGAGATCTACAAGAAACACTCCAAGTAAAAGTGAAAATATTGATGTTGGAAAACTAGCTTTAGAAGAATCCATTTTATTGCCAAATGAGGAACTTGCTACCGTGGTGAGCTCTAAGAAGAAGCTTACCAAAAGGACTGAAAATCAAAGCCAGAAACGTCCATTACGCTCAATAGCAGAAGAGCACTTCGGTAACGAAATGACACACCAAGAACCAAATAGCCAAGAAGAAGGATTGCTTGCCACAGCTGCTTTGACTAAATCTTCCCGTGGCACAAGGACTAGATCTAGCAAGGCTGTCTTGTTGCCAGACCTTTCTGAACCAAAAAATGAACCTCTTTTATTTTCTACTCCTGTGTCAAAAGTTCCGAGGAAAGAGAAAGGTACTTTTATGTTTCTATTTTTTAAAGCACAGCTTACATCTCATACAAAGCCTTCAGCTTAAAATTAAATTATTTTAAGGCACTGTTTGCTTTGCTCTTAGGCACTAATTGATTATTTGTCCTAAAAGTGATTCATAGTTATAAGGGATTCTCCACCCAGTAATGTTTTGATCTTCTAATAGTAAAATTAAAAGACTCACGTTTCAGAGTTTATTTTGGGATTCAAGAATTTTCTGGTTCAGTGTGACTTTTTAAATCTTAAATTCACTTGATGTAGGTTTAATTTTTTATGATAGTATTATTTCTGTTCATTCTGCCCTATCATAAATGACTTTTAGTTTTGGTTTAAGCTAAGTACCATTGCATTTGACTCATGTCTCAGGTGATATCCACAAGCCTAGATTGTTTTGAAAGGAAAAAGAAGTAGAATTTTATTGACTAGTATACTGATATTACTTAAATCTAGTCACTATTGCCCCATACACAGGCATGGCTGCATGCCCAACCTCCCTTATTGCTGCTGGTGAGCTGATGATTGTATTGTTGGTTGGTGTAGCTCATCCTTCTCAACAGGGGCAGTATTGCTCCCAAAGGGGCAAAAATATCTTACTGTTTTTATGTATAAAGCACAAAATACACATACAGTATGTAAAGAGATACACAAAATATGATTAAAATATCAGAGGGAAAAAAATTTCAATGGAGGAATGGAATAATGGGATGGGGGAAGGTTGAGACCCCTGGTATAGCTAAATAGATCCCATTTGGTTGGTTTTAAAGGGAACGAGTGATGATAATAATGGTTAGGTAAACAAAAACTGTCATGCATGTATTTTTAAATGTATCGTTGCATGCAGTCGAGTTTCTGACTCGTAGCAATCCTATATGACAGAGTAGGACTGCCCCATAGGATTTCCTAGGCTATAATCTTTATAGGAGCAGATCACCAGGTCTTGTCTCCCTCAGAGCTGCTGGTGGGTTCAGACTTCTGACCTTTGTGTTAGCGGTGGAGTATTAAACCATTGTGCCACCAGGGCTCCTTTAGTGAGTGAAAATCCTGTGTAATTGCCTCCTGACTTGAAGAAGACCAAGAGAAAGATAAGCCATTTTAAAATCTGTGTGCTATTCACTCTGCAAAAACCTCTTTAAATATATTGTATTTATGCAGTCTTTTGTTATATTTATATAGCCTGAGCCCAGGAAAGGGTCCCTCCCCATAAAACTATTTGTCCTGAAGATAATTTGCACCTGCAGGAGAACCCCCTGCCAATTTGATCAGGTCTTTGATTTTGGTTGTTGTTAGTTGCTGTCGAGTTGATTCTGACTCATAGCAGCTCCATATGTGCAGAGTAGAGCTGCACTCCATAGGATTTTCAAGGCTGTGACCCTTCAGAAGGAGATCGCCAGGCCTTTCTTCCCAGGAATCTCTGGGTAGGTTTGAACCACCAGCCTTTCAGCTAGTAGTCACCCAATTACTCTTTTTAATTTTAAGTGACAAATGAAGTGTGTGAGATTTTAGCTGTTAATCAGTTGAGTGCACACGGTGAATTATAAAGCATAATTTTGTTTTGCTTAAGATGAGGGAGAGAGGAGGAGCTAGGGAGTGTGTGTATTTAAAAAGGTGAGATAAGTACACAAATACTTATAAGACCATTTGTTCATGCCTGAAACTAAAGGTAACGTATAGCAGTATTTTTAGGTTAGAAATACCAATTGCTAATTCACCAAATTTTATTAGATTTGGGACATTAACTTTGACCCTTTCTTGGTCTTTTATACAGGATACTTGGAAAATATGTAATAAATCTTTCATGAGAATGAAAGATTACTATTTAAATTTTATTTAAACCCCCTTTTTTTTTTTTTAATAATTAACCTCTTTTCGTGGTTTCATTGCTTTGAGTTGCCGATAGTTTTAAGTATTCATTTTATTGTTCCTTTACTTTGCTGTATTAGTTAAAATGAAAAAATACAACAGTAAGGGTTTCAAAAGAACATCAATAACAGAACACTTTTATACTTCCCATGGGACTCCGAACTGTACTAAACCTAGAAATTGGCGGTTATTTTGGTGCAGCATAGCAAATGTATCTCAGTAATTCTTTTATTAGTCATTTTTATATAGTTGTCATCTTTATACCTACTAATTGTAACTTTTTTTTTTCTTTTTTGGTTAATATAATACATGCCTGCTCTACCCCATTGCCATCGAGTCGATTCCAACTCATACTGACCCTGTAGGATGGAGCAGAACTGGCCCGAAGGGTTTCTGAGTAGCAGCTGGTGGATTCAAACCGCCAGCCTTTGGTTAGCAGCCGAGCTGTTAACGACTGTGCTGCCAGGGCTCCTATGCCTGCCTTAGAAAACTAGAAATTAACGGTGTATGATCTAGCCATCCAAAGAATCACTAACCATTATTTACATTTTCTTGTCTATCCTGCCAATCTTTTTTCTCTATGTGTTTATGTAATTTGTTGGGAAAAAAAATAGAGGTGTGTTTGTATATATGTATATATTCTGCTTCCCCCCTTATTTCATGAGCATTTTCAGATATGTTAAATATTCTTCAAAAACTTGAGTGTTATGTGGTTTTGTTTTGTAGTTTGGTTTTGGTGTTTTACATATTGAGAGGCAACATGTGGCATTTCATCTCGCTGATGTGCCACAAATTGCTTAAACAGTCTCCTACTGGGATTCTAATTGTTTTCAGATTTTTTGGTAATAAAAATTGGTACATTCTAGTGTGAGAGGTCCTGGTGGCACAGTGGTTAAGAGGTCAGCTGCTAACCAAAAGGTCAGTAGTTCGAATCCACCAGCCACTCTTTGGAAACCCTGTGGGGCTGTTCTACTCTGTCCTGTAGGGTCACTGTGAGTCAGAATCGACTTGATGGCACCGGGTGTATATATAAATAGTTATAAATGGCTATTCTTTTTTTTAAAAAAAAAAAACCTTTCTTTAGCTAAAAAAATAGAAGCTTCTGCACAGCTGAAAGAATTGGTTTCAGATTTATCTTCACCATTCGTCTTCTCACCTCCTACTTTGAGGACCAGGAGAAAAAATGCATCCAGTACATCCAAGCTCATAGACAAACTGGTAAGGAAGCCATAATTTTATTTTCTTGCTTGTTTGAACAGTTTGTTTTTCTGTTTTTTTAAAGCGATGTCTCCTAAATAAACTTCTTTAAAGATAGCAGATATTTATACTAAAAGCCCAAAATTGCCTTGTCCATGCCTTTGGAGACCCTATCTTTAAGATAGATTTGTGGCATGTTAGTGATGGTATTACTGGCAGCTGCAATTTAAATTACTTGTTAGGGGAAAGGTTTTTAAGTTTTAATGTCCATCAGAATTATCTGGGTGTATTTATTTAAAATGTAAATTCCTGAACCACTGGAATGTCATCCACAGACCACACTTAGAAGGGAGTGTTTCAGAGTTGATTCTATTGCCTAAATTGCACCAAACCCTAAAATAAAAAGTTTAAGGATTGAGTGTATGTGTGAGCCCCTTATATTTATCATTATCAGTTCATAAGCATTTATTGAATTATTTGCCATGTGCCAGGTACTGTACAAAAGCAAAGTATACAAAAATAAATCATACAGATTCCTTGTCTTTCAGGAACTCACATTTTAATTGAAGGGGCAAAAACATAATTATTTCACAGTCTGACGAGAACCCAAACATCCCCATAGACAAAAGGTAGAGGAGACAGGCCTTCCGGGCCAAGAGAATAGCAGATGCAAAGGCACGGAGGCATAAAGATGGAAGGGATATGTTAGCGAACTAGCACATAGCCATGTTTGTATTTTAAATAGTTTCTATCAATTCTGGGAAGGGAAAAATAGTCTCTTGTAGCCTCATTCATATGAGATGGTTAGAGCCTGGATTTGGACAGAGGCAGTGGGAACAAAAGGGCAGTAGAGAATGGAAACATTCAAAAATAAAATTGACAAGACTTGGGGATCAATTGAGTATGTGTGCAGTTATAGATGACCAAGGTTTCTGCTAATGAATATCAGAGAAGGAGTCAATTTTGGACTTGTTGAATTTGATTTCATTAGCACTGTTTGGCAGTATTACTTAACTCTAGGTAGAACGTTCTGAATTTAGATTTCGAGTGTTTAATTAAGGTTTATCTTTTTTGAACTTTTAACCCATAGGAAGATGATTCTAAATCAACAGAAACTGTGGAAAAACAAAAAGTGAAAAGAATCAGGACTGCAAAAACAAAACAAGCGAGCAAGTATGACTTTTTCTGTGCCGTAATTTTTATCTCTTTTGTTTCTAAAAATTAGATTTGAGAAGAGCCTAATTAAAAAGGGAAATTAAGCTCATCAGAAAATGGTAATGCTTAGGGACATTTACAAGCGTTGACTCCTTAACGTTGTTAGATTTTATTGTTAAAAGTGGATTTTTCTATGCAGCGTGAAACCCATTCTGTTTAAGAAGGGTGATGAAATGGAGATAGTTTGGTACTTAATGGATCTTTCTGCTCGTGCAGTGGATGGGGGAGGGGAGTGGGGTGGTTCATTAACCTTTTAGTTAGTAAAGATGGGTAACTATTAGTAAAATTATAAACTTATAAATCCTGAATTATTTATGTATAATTGATTTTGTGTATATGTGGAAAACGGCTTCCTAATTGTCAAATTTGCTAATGCTGGTATTTGAGAATTGTCATTTTTCATAAGTTTCATGACTTGTTGGACTGTAGTTCATAGAGTGACTACTAGTACTTAGCCCATTCCTGTCACCCAGTAGTATTTATCAATTGTTGTTGTTGTTAGAGTCAGTCCTGACTCATGGTAAGCCCCCTGCGTGCAGAGTAGAACTGCTCCATAGACTTTTCAAAGCTGTGACCTTTTGGAAGCATATCACCAGGCCTGTCTTCCGAGGTGCCTCTGGGTGGGTCTGAACCACCAACCTTTGGGCCAGTAGTCAAGCACTTAACTGGTTGTACCACCCAGGGACCAGCTTGGGCTAGTATTTATTTATTAATATATATGAAATATTTAAAGGAAAATTCAGCAGTGATTGTTTTTAAACATCCAAATCAAAAAAAAAAATCTCCCCCAAGTGAAACCTTGGTTCTAATTCTAACTGCTTTGAATTAGCTTCACTTCACTTCTTAAAGCTGTTATCTCTTTTATAAAATGAAAGCACTAGACAAGGTAATTTCTAAGGTTTCTTTGAATATGTTGAGAATCCAATTATATTTCGTAATAAATATCGTTATGTTTACTTGAATTTTATCTTTTTTTTACAGAAAAACAGAAAAAGAAAGTTCTTGGTCACCTCCTCCAGTAGAAATTAAGCTGATTTCTCCTTTGGCAAGCCCAATTGATGGAGTAAAGAGCAAACCAAGAAAGCCCACAGAAGCAACAGGAAAAGTTCTTGGCAGGAGCAGAAAGAAACCATCTTCCTTTCCAAAGCAAGTTTTACGCAGAAAAATGCTGTAATTCTTTTCCAAGTTTTTAATATACACCCATTTGTAAAGTCATCAGAATTGTGTGGATTATTAAAAATCATCTAATTTGGAAGTAAATAATTTATATAAATTATTGTAAATTTTTGTAAACAAAAGATCTTCAATAAGTAAAGTAACTCCATATGGAGTGTGATTCTTTTAGTCACAGGCAGTTTTTCTATTTTATACTAAGACTTCATACCTTTATATAATATGTAAATATGGCTTAATATTGGAATGTTAAATAAAGTGTATACTTCACAATAGTTTGTGTCTGTAGATTTTTGAGAGGGGATTCCTGTTTTAATAAAGATTTTGTATGCTAGTAGACATTGATCCCTTTTTCTTTCTCTACACTTAAAAGTATTAAACCCATCTTAAAATAAGGACGATTTAACTGGTTTTTTTTTTTAAAGTTGCTATTTTATAATTTATGCACTTTGCTTCTGTGATTAAGATTTCTAATCAAAAAGTGGCTGTTAACTATGTTAAAATTGAATTATGGGCATGAAATTTTGCTGCCTTTTTGTAGTTTAACAGGTTTTGTGAAATCTACCTCAAGTAATACATTGGTTAACTATAATGTTGGCATTTCTTGTTCAGCAAACTCAAAGGCTGTTTATCTGTAAGGTCTCTTAATTATTCAGAGACTGAATTATCCAGGTTAGATTGACCGATTCACTGCTCACTGGCAATTTCGTGAAAGAGTTCGAGAAGGAAGAGAAATCTAAAGCAAATCTGTCTCGTGGTTATTCGGTGCACCTTGTATGTGCCTAATACTGGAACAATGAGAAATCTGAACAAATTGTATGATTCTTGCTCTGAAGGAACTTGCTACTGCATCATCAATATCTTTTAATATTCAGGTTTTAAAACTGGCAAATTTTTACGGGACTTCAGGCACAAGACTATTGAGGGTGGTAAAAGAATGGGAATAAATGTGGAAACAGGAAAGGAAAAAAAACAAAAACACCCTGTTTGCGGTCTGGCTGTGTGCAATTAAGTGGTGATACTTGATGTAGGCTATACATTCATCAATAAGTAAGTGTTGTAGAATAATTTATAGCAGGTAATTGATAGTGTGTAATGAATGGACCATTAATGATTGTCTAGGAACAAACTGCCTTTGTTGGTTAAGCTTTTAATGTTTTAGCTTGAAGCATAAGCAGTTTGCTTTAGACATTATTTTTCTACCAAATAATACAGATGAGAAAATGATGAAAATGCCTATGCCAAGTATTGACAGTGTGAAAGTAGCAGTACGAGTGCGGCCGTTTAGTCAGGTTAGTGATAAATGTTCCCTTGCCTTGTTGGAAATTTGACTATGACTTTAATTTTATTAATTTTTTTAATGATAGTTATCAAACTTGTATTTAAGCTGCTTGTCATTTATGGAATATTAAACTTATTTAACTGAACTTGTTAAATGTGTAATTTAAAATCAACATAATTCAGTAAACACTTCCATTCCTTTGTGCAAGTAGCACAATAAAAAGATTGATGAGAAAAATGTCCCGTCAAGTTAATCATTTTTTAAACCAGTGCAGTTTGGTGAATATAGATGTGTGATATCTATTTTCAATAAATTTACTTTTCCCCCCAAACTTCTGTATACAGTAAGTCGTAAGCAAACAGATGTCCAGTTCTGAACTCCGTATTTTAAATGCATTAGCTATATGACCTTTTTTTTAAAATATTGCTCATTGAAATGTGTTGCATTTTTAGGAAAAAACATGAAACATTTTAGGAAAAACCATGAATTTTACTCTTAGCAATTGCATATCTTTTGATTATCAATGCGTTGGTTAAATTTTAAGATAATTCTGAACAGTTGACTCATTTGACAAACTTTTGACTATCTGCTGTGAATCAAATGCTGTACTAGATACCAAGGATACAAAGGAAAATTCTTTGTTCTCCGTCAGCTTACAGTCTTATGTAAGTAAATAATGTATAGCGTGGTGGTAGGGTGAGTACTCTTGGTGCACAGAGGGAGGTCAGTTATACTTAATTCCTCTTGGAAAGAACTTGAAGGCTTCCCAGAGGCAGAACCATTTGATACATGACTATAAAGGAGATAAGATTTGAATAAGGGCATGCTAGACAGAGCAACATGCAAAGACTGATTTGACAATCACTGATCCTGACTAGGATACAATGTAACGATGAAGTTACACTGGGTCTTTCCCACTTGTACACCTTGCTGCTCTTCCTCTTTTGCCCACCATCTGCACGTTTTCAGTTGAGTATCGGTTCTTTCCTGTTCCTTGACATCTATATTGTAAAAAATACTTCAGCAACAAGGCATCTATACTGGCATGACTTCTCAAGGAACTGGTCAAAAAACGTCAAACAATTATCTGTGACCGGTGAATCAGATGTTTTGGCCAGAAAGAGAGAGAGAAAACCGTTTTATAACCTAACTCATGTACGGACTGAAAGTGGTTATTCCAGGGATCCTTTTATATGGGTCTCTAGTAGAGTAACTAATGGCAAGTTTTAAACAGCTAATACAAAGAATTTATAGGAGTGAGTACTAAAATAGCTACAGAGCCTTTAGGCCCCTTTATGAAAAGATTGCATTTTATTTAAGTCCAGCAGCAAAATTGATTGAGTTAGACTAGAGTAGGTGGCAAGGAAGGGAAAAGGATGAATTCAAGAGATAATTTGAGGAGAAATGGTCATGGATCACACCTGTACAACTGCATTACCTCTGACAAGATCTTGCTGCACCCAGTTTGTTTACATAGCAGAGAAAATCTTAAAATCGCGATCTTGTAATTCCCTGCTGAAAGCTTTCAAGTTGCTTAAAAACAAAATTTTACAGTTTACAAGGTCCTGGGTGATCTGGGGCCCTGCCTGATTTTCTAACCATATATCCAACCTTTTTATCTTTATTGTAGAATCAGACAACTAACTTTGTGGCAGCTTTTTGTAATAAATTCTCAGGAGCCTTTGAAGCAGTCAAATGCACTTGAGTTTAAAACTGAATAGCTTTAGGTAAATTTTTAAGCTCTGACCTCAGTTTCCTTATCTGTAAAATGGAGATACTGATACCTGTTGCTATTGTAAGGATTAAATGAGATAATAGCTGTAAATCTTTGACCACAGTGCCTGGCACATAAGTATATAAATATCAGCTGCTATAGTTTTTTTACCATAATTTATTTTAACAATTTTATTGAGATACAATTCACATTACCAGACCATTCATTTAACTGTACAATTTGGTGGTTTTTATACAGATATATGTAACCATCACCACAGTCAATTTTAGAACATTTTCATTATGTCAAAAAGAAACCCACTGGCTTTGAGCTATCGCCCGCCTATCCTTTGCCTTCCCCTATCTTCCCCTCCAGCCCTAAGGAACCACTAATCTATTTCTGTCTCTATAGATATCGCTGTTCTGGATATTTCATATGGATAGAATAATACGTGGTCTTTTGTGATTAGCTTATTTGCCTTTGCATGATGGTTTCAAGGTTCATCCATGTTGTAGTATGTATCAGTGTTTCATTTTTATGGCCAAATAATATTTCATTGTATAGATACACTATATTGTTTATTCATTTGTTGATAGACATTTGGATTGTTCTGCCTTTTGGCTATTATGAATAATACTATAAACATGTACAAGTTTTTGTGTGGACATGTTTTCATTTCTCTTGGACATATATCTATGAGTGGAATTGCTCGATCATATGGTAACTCCATATTTAATCATTTGAGGAACTGCCAGACTTTTCCAAAGCAACTGCACCATTTTAAATTACCACCAGCAGTGTATGAGCATTCCAGAACCTCCACATCTTTTCCAACACTTGTTATTATCTTTGATTCTAACTATTCTAGTGGGTGCAAAGTGGTATCATTGTGGTTTTGATTTGCTGATGACTTCTTAAAAGATTGAAAATCTTTTCATGCGTCTATTGGCTGTATGCCTTCCTTGGAGAAATGTCTGTATGGGTCATTTGCCCATTTTTTAATTATTTTGTCTTTTATTAATTGAGTTCTTTATTCTAGATACAAGTTCTTGTTAGGTATATAATTTGAAAATATTGTCTCCTTTTCTGTGGGTTGTCTCTTCACTTTCTTGATGGTGTCCTTTGAAAACAGAAGTTGTAAATTTTGATGATGTCTAGTTTATTTTTCTTTTGTTGTTCGTACTTTTGGTGTCATGTCTAGGAATTCTTTGCCAAATTTATGATCACGAAGATTTACTGTATTTCCTTCTAAGATTTTCATAGTTTTAGCTTCTACAATGGTCTTTGATCCAGTTCGAGTTAATTTTTGTATATGGTATGAGACAAGGATCCAACTTCATTCTTTTACATGTGGCTGTCCAGTTACCCGGCATCTTCTGTTTAAAAAATAGTCTTCTTTAAACTGAGAAGATGGTCTTAACACCTTTTTTGAAAATAAATTGACCATTAAAAAAAAAAAAAACCCATTGCTTCCAAGTCAATTCTGACTCATAGCGACCCTGTAGGACAGGGTAAAACTGCCCCATAGGGTTTCCAAGACTGCAGTCTTAAGCGGGCTGCCACATCTTTCTCCCGTGGAGCAGCTGCTAGGTTTAAACCGCTGACCTTTTGGTTAGCAGCTGAGTGCATAACCACTGCACCACCAGGGCTCTTCCATAGACATATAATTTATTTCTGTACTCAATACCATTCTATTGATCCATATGTCTTTCTGCCAGCAGCACAATGTCTTGATCACTTGTTTTGTAATAAATTTTAAAGTTATTGTTAATGTGCCCTCAAGTCATTTCCAACTCATAGCGGCCCCATGTACAACAGAATGAAACACTACCCGGTCCTGCACCATCCTCACAATCGTTTCTCTGAGTCCATTGTTGCAGCCACTGTGCCAATCCATCTTGTTCCTCTTTTTCACCAACCCTCTACCAAGCATGATGCCCTTCTCCAGGGACTGGTCCCTCCTGATAACATGTCCAAAGTAAGGGAGACGAAGTCTTGCCATCCTCCCTTCTAAGGAGCGTTCTGGCTGTACTTCTTCCAAGACAGATTTGTTCCTTCTTCTGGCAGTCCACGGTATGTTCAATATTCTTTGCCAACACCATAATTCAAAGACATCAAAGACATCGTCTATTCTTTTTTGGTCTTTGTTATTCATTGTCCAGCTTTCACGTGTATGAAGCAATTGAAAATACCATGGTTTGAGTCAGGCACACCTTAGTCCTCAAAGTGACAGCTTTTTAACACTTTAAAGAGGTTTTTTGCAGCAGATTTGCCCAATGCAATACGTCATTTAAAATTAGTAAGTTTTCAAATTAGATGCGTGAATCCTACTTTGCTTTTCTCAAGATTACTTTAGCTATTGCCGCACATGGAATTCTACAAAGAAGTCAGCTAGGATTCTGGTAGGGATTGCATTGAATATGTGGATCAGCTGGGGAGCATTGCCATCTTAATAATGTTCAGTCTTCAATCCATGAATGTGGCATGTTTTTCCCATTGTTTAGATCTCTGATCTTTCAACAATGTTTTGTAGTTTTCCGAGTATAAGTTTTGTTCCTTTGTTAAATTTATTCCTAAATATTCTTTTTGATGGTATTGTATGGGATTTTTTTAATTTCATTTTTGGATTGTTACAAGTGTATAGAAATGAATTTTTTTTATATTAATTTTGTATCCTGCAACCTTGTTGAATTTGTTTTTTGGAGCCCTGATGGCGTACTGGTTAAGTGCTCAACTACTAACCAAAAGGTTGTCAATTCAAATCCACCAGTTGCTCCTTGGAAACCCTACGGGGCAATTCTACCCTGCCATATAGGGTCACTATGATTCAGAATCATTTTTCTATATACGAGATCATGTGATCTGCACTTGGGGATAGCTTTACTTCCTCCTCTTCAATTTGGATGCTTTTTATTTCTTTTTCAAGCCAGTTGCCCTGGCTAGAACCTCTAATACAGTGTTGAATATAAGTGGCAGCAGAAGACATCCTTGTCTTATTTCTGTTATTAGGAGGAAAACATCCACTCTTTCAACATTAAGTATGATGTTAGCAGTGAGGTTTTTTGTAGATATTGAGGAATTTCCCTTCTAAGTGCAGTTTGTTGAATGTCTTTTATCATGAAAGGGCATTGGGCTTTGTCAAATGCCTCTGTGTCTGTTGAAATGATCATGTGTTTTTCTTGTGATATGATGTCATATTGATTTCCAGATGTTGATCCAATCTTGCATCCCTGGGATAAATCCTATTTGGTCATGATGTATAATTATTTTTATATGTTGCTGTATCCAGTTTGCTAGTATTTTGCTGAGGATTTTTGTGTTTGTGTTTATAAGAGACATTGGTCCATAGTTTTCTTTTCTTGTGATCTCTTTATCTGGTTTTGATACAGGATAATACTGGCCTCATAAAATAAGTTGGGAAGCATCCCGTCTTCCATTTTTTGGAAGACTTTGTGAAGAATTGGTATTAATTCTTAAATGTTTGATAGAATTCATCAATGAAGCCATCTTGGCCTGGACTTTTCTTCTTGGATAATTTTGTTGTTGTTTTATTCTGTTTTTAATTACTACATCAATCTCTTCACTTATTAAAAGCCTAATGAGATTGTCTATTTCTTCTTAGTCACATTCAGTAATTTGTGTCTTTCTAGGAATTTGTCCATTTTGCGTAAGTTATCTAAGTTGTTTACTTACAATTGTTCTTAGCATTCCTTTATACTTTTTTATTTCTGTAAAGTTGATAGTAATGTTCTCTCTTTCATTTCTGATTTTAGTAATTTGAGTCTTTTTTACTTGGTCAATCTAAAGATTTGTTAGTTTTGTTGATTTCATTGATTTTCTCTATTTTTCTATTGTCTGTATCATTAATTTCTGCTCTTTATTATTTCCTTCTTTCTGTTTGCTTTAAAGTTTAGTTTGTGCCTCATTTTCCAGTCTTAAGGTGGAAGGTTAAGTTATTGATTTGAGATCTTCTTTTTTAATATAGGCATTTTCAGCTATAAATTTCCCTCTAAGCACTGCTTTAGCTTAATCCAGTTGGTTTTGGTATGTTGTATCTTCATTTCCATTCATCTCAAAGTATTTTCTGATTTCTCTTTTTATTTCTTTTTGACTCATTGGTTATTCAGGAGTGTGTTGTTTAGATTCCACATCTCTGAAATAAATCCTTTTTTTTTTTTTTCTGCTATTGATTTTTAATTTCATTCCACTGTGGTTGGAGAACACGCTTTGTATTATTTCTATCCATTTAAATATATTGAGAGGTTTGTTTTATGGCTTAGCATATCATTTCTCCTGGAGAATGTTCCAAGTGCATTTGAGAAGAATATATATTCTGTTGCTGGGTGGAGTGTTCTATATATGTCTGTTAAGTCCCGCTGGTTTATAGTGTTGTTCAAATCTTATATTTCCTTGTTGATCTTCTGTCTAGTTGTTCTGTCCATTGTTGAAAGTGATGTTTTGAAGTCTCCAACTATTATTGTTGTCTGTTTCTACTTTCATTTGTCAATTTTTGTGTCATATATTTTGGTGCTTTGTTATTAGGTGTATATATGTTTACAATTGTTATAGCTTCCTGATGGATTGACACTTTTATCGTAAAATGTCCCTCTTCAATGACTTTTTGTTTTAAAGTCTATTTTGTCTGATATCAGTTTAGTCACGCCATCTTCCTTGTGATTGCTTTTTGCATAATATATCTTTTTCCATACTTTTACCTTCAATACAGGAGACCTGGTATCACAGGGGTTAAAGCACTCAGCTGCTAATTGAAAGGTTGGAAGTTTGAACCCACCAGTCACTCCGTAGGAGAAAGATGTGGCAGTCTGCTTCCATAAAGATTTACAGCCTTGGAAACCCTTTGGGAGAGTTCTACTCTGTCCATTAGGGTCACTATGAGTCAGAATCAACTCTATGGCAGTGGGTTTGGTTTAGTTTGGTGTGAAAAGGATCAGCATGAATCCCATTCCCAAAATGTGGAGATTGTCTTAGTCATCTAGTGCTGCTATAACAGAAATACCACAAGTGGATGGCTTTAACGAAGAGAAGTTTCTTCTCTCACAGTCTAGTAGGCTACAAGTCCAAATTCAGGGTATCAGCTCTAGGGGAACGCTTTCTCCATTGGCTCTGGAAGAAGGTCCCTGTTGTCAATCTTCCCTTGGTCTGGGAGCATCCCTGTGCAGGAACCTCAGGTCCAAAGTACGCGCTTTGCTCCTGGTAGTGCTTTCTTGGTGGTATGAGGTTCCCATGTGTCTCTGCCAGCTTCTCTCTTTTGTATCTCAAAAGAGATTGGCTTAAGGCACTAATCTGGTCAACCTCATCAATATAACTGCTGCTAATCCATCTTACTACATCATAGTGATAGAGTTTACAACACATAGGGAAATCACATCAGATGATAAAACGGTGGACAATCATACAATACTGGGAATCATGACCTAGACAACAGATATTTTGGGGGGACACAATTTGGTCCATGACAGAGATTGATCCAGTCCTCACATTCACACTTCTCCCCCTTTGTCACCAGCCACCCTGCAGCACTTTCTGACCTAGCCACCCAGAGTTAGGTCAGAAATCACAAATTAAAAGGACACTGTCCTTCAGACTGCCAAGTAGGCAGATGCCAGTCACAAGTTTGGGGAGTCCACATGACACCCCAGCCTTCTGAACTGCTGTCCACAAGTTCGGGGCTGGTTTTCCACTACCCCTTGAGTATGCCGGCCATAAGCTCAGGAGCCTACACGACACCCTTTTTGACCTGTTGGCTCCTATTACCTCCGTGGGTTCAATAATTCACTGGGAACGACTCACAGAAGTCACAGACAGAATACCATATTTACGACTACAGATTATAGTCCAAAAGGATTCAAGTGAAGAGACCAGATGTAAGATTTATCAGAAAAAGACTTTCAAGTAGCCATTATAAATCAATTCACATAACTAAAGGAAACCATGATTGAATTAAAGGAAGGTAAGATGACAATGTTACATAAAATAGAGTTTATCAATAAAGAGAGATTATAAATAAGTACCAAGTGGAAATTCTGGAGCTGAAAAGTACAATAACTGAAGTAAAAAAATAACTACAGGAGCTCAACAATAGATTTGAACTGGCAGAAGAAAGAATAAGCAAACTTGAAGCTAGATCAATAGAGATTATGCAAACTGAAGAAGAGAGAGAAGAAAAATGAAGAGTACATTAGTCTATTTCCTCTCCACAATGTTAAGCCTCTGATTTTGCCCACAGACACCCTGGGATGAAAGTTGTTTTGCTAGGGCCCCCTTCCTGTTTTCCTGACCATGCCCAGATGTTTAACTCCACTGATTGCTGGCTGATTGCTCTATTGTTTTCAACAATGCTCTGGGCCTCTACAAACTAACCAAATTCTGCCTCTCTTAAGGAATAGTTTCTGGTGTCAGTGTGTGATGTTTATTTTGATACCAGGAGGGCTTTTCCCAGCTGTCTTATTCCTCATATTATTTCCTGGTTCTCTCCTGCTAACCAACAATTTAGCATTTATCTTGACTCCCTCAATTGCTTTTCACCAAAAACTCCACTGTTCTTGAGAGTGCCTTAGGCTTCCACTTTGCCACCCTCTGTTGCAAATGAAGTCAGTTCTTTTGGGAAGAGATTAGGAGTTATATATTTTATGGCCTGCTTCCCCCTGCCCCAAGGCAAGATCTCTAAATCAAGGCTGTGGAGCTGAGGTAGGGACAATAGCAACCCCTGCTCTAGAAGCTAAGTGCTCAGTGGAGGGAGCAGCAGCCTGACGTTCTTTCAGCTTGTCTCTTCTATCCCAGGACCACTTCATGAGCTGAAGCAAGGGTGATCATTGCGCCAGTAGTTTCCACATGCTATACCCGAGGTAGAGCCTCCATCCAATGAGTAGGGGCTGGTTAGAAGAGGGGCCTCTTGCCCTCACTCACGTGGGACAGCTTCAGCAACAGGTAGCTGAGGGAACAATGAGAAACACTGACATCCTGCTCCTCCTGTGGAGAAGACCTGCTGACCGGGAGCTGGAAATAGAGGGAACTGTGTGTTTTTGGCTGTTGTTGTAGGGGAAAAACATCACAAAGTTTAGTAAAGTAAAAAGAAATTTTTATTTGGCATATATTCTAAAGGACAAAAGTGGGAAGTGGACAAGCATGCTACCAGAGCTAGAATGTCTGCCTGAATCCAAGGAAGGTTACAGAATCATCAGTATATATCAACATCACAAAATGGGTAGAATCATTGAAAGCATCACTTTTTCACTGATTGACTAGAAATTGTAATCTTACATTTTGAATCATCTTTCTTAATCATTGGTACAGGTTTCAGTTATGAAAGTAAGGAGGGTCTTCATTGGTCCAACAAATTCCTATTCACTAAATATTAATAGAAAAAGACAAAAGGTGAGAAGGCCTTTGTGTTAGGTTTTATTGCCCTTTTGTGAAGACTTCCTTAAGAATTTCTGAGATTGTCCCATCTATTGTCTTATCTCAGGGCCCAGTTGATGTGTCTTTGTGAGTCCGTGAGGGCCCAGACCCAGCTGGGTCACATTTCTCCATGCTCGCTGTCAGGGAACAATGATTCCAAATATTATTTTCTAAATCACTGTAGAAGTATCAAATGGAATCTCCACCTCCCTAAGCTGGGAGGAGAAAGGGAATCAGTTGTCTTGCTTCAAATACCATAGACTCTGGCCTTACTGAATTTTGTAGGTTTTCTTGAATAAATGTTTCTTCATTTGCTGTTGGCCCTTAGGACCATTTCCAGAGGCTTTAAATTGTTTCATTTTTACAATAATTTTCACCATTTTTAGTGGAGAGCAGGTCAGTAGAGCTGGAAATTGATCTCTCCACTGCTGTGGTTATAGATACTAGTATTATAGTTGTGCATTGAAGAGCAGGCTATCCTCAGAAAGTTAATAAAACTAGAGACAAGTCTTTCAAAAATCTGAGGGAGTATGAGAGCAACTGCTTATCATGACAGCTGCTAAGAATAACACAACTAGAGAACAAAACAAATGATGAATTCCTGGCTTAATTTCTTACTAAGTAAAAAGACTTGCAAAACAATTACCTTGGATGAGGGAAAAAAATGATAATGATTGATTGTGAATTTGTAATTTGACTACAGAGAGAGAAGAATTCTGGGAGCAAATGTGTGATTTCCATGCATTCCAGGACCACTACCACTATACAGGACCCCAAGAATCCAGAGCGTGTGAGGATATTCACTTTTGACCTGGCCTATTGGTCTCACAATGGATTTCAAAGGGATAAAGATGGTGTACTTAGCTGACCCTAGCAGTAACTTTGCAGGCCAGGTAAATTACTTTAAAACACAATTTCGGTGACAGCTTTTTTTTTTCTTGTTGTACTTTAGGTAAAGGTATACAGGCAAAAAAATTTCTCATTAAACAATTAATACGTATATTGTTTTGTGACATTGTTTGCTAACACCAACATGTCAACACTCTCCCCTTTTTGACCTTGTGTTCCCCATTACCAGCTCTCCTGTCTCCTCCTGCCTTCTTGTCCTTGCCCCGGGCCGGTATGCCCATTTAGTCTCATTCTGTTTTATAGGCCTGTCTAATCTTTGGCTGAAGGGTAAACCTCAGTAGTAACTTCATTACTGAGCTATAAGTGTGTCCAGGGGCCATACTCTCGGGGTTTCTCAAGTCTCTGTCAAACCAGTAAATCTTGTCTTTTTGTGTGAGTTAGATTTTTTTCCTACATTTTTCTCCAGCTCTCAGTGACAGCTTTTTTTGATGAAATATTCACAATGTCACAGTACAGTTATTTTTATATAAGCATGCTACATCATATGCTTCCATATGAGAGTTTGTCTCTAAATTTATATATTTTTTATGTTTAGCATGAAATCCAAAAATGCAGTTTGTTGCCTGATTTTCAGACACCCAAATCAGTTGACTTGCCGTCTTAGTCATCTAGTGCTGCTCTAATAGAAATACCACAAGTGGATGGCTTTAACAAAGAGAAATTTATTTCCTCACAGTAAAGTAGGCTAAAAGTCCAAATTCAGGACGTCAGCTCCAGGGGAAGTCTTTCTCTTTCAGTCAGCCTTCTCCTCAATCTTCCCTGGACTAGGAGCTTCTCTGCACAGCGACCTCAGGTCCAAAGGACGTGCTCTGCTCTCAGCACTGCTTTCTTGGTGGTATGAGGTCCCCAACTCTCTGCTTGCTTCCTTTTCCTTTTATCTCTTGTAAGATAAAAGGGGGTGCAGGCCACACCCCAGGGAAACTCCCTTTACATTGGATCAGGGATGTGACCTCAGTAAGAATGTTACAATCCCACCCTATTTCTCTTTAACATAAGATTACAATCACAAAATGGAGGAATACCAAACAATACTGGGAATCATGGCCTAGCAAAATTGATACACACAGTTTTTTTTAGGGGACATAATTTAATCCATGACGCTTGCCAAGGCATTGACACACTTGGAAAAATGAATGGAAGTCAAGTTAATTGTATTTTGTCTCTCTGAGCTAAGCAAAATTTGTGAGGCACCAGCATTTGAGAACTTTTTTTTTTAATCAAGCATTTCTCATGTGCCATGCATGGTTACAGCTCTTTCTTCAAGTTGCTCACAGTCTGGTATGGACAGGCAGACATATAGATACATTAAAATATTACAGATTCTGTGATAAGAATTTGTATAGGTTCCAATGAGTTGCATAGGGGAAGTAGTCATTTCAATCTGCACAAAGGGTATTTTCAGCGACATTCTAATAAAGGCTATGGCACTTGGGCTGAATTTTGAAAGAGGAGTAGACAAAGAAGAACAAAGAGAAAAAGTGGGGAAAGACGAACAGAGCCTCAGTGATCTGTGAGACGATGTCAAGCATACATGTAATTGGAGTCACAGAAGGAATAAAACAAAAGATACTTGAAGAAATGATGGCTGAAACTTTTCCAAATTTGATGAGAACTATAAGCCCATAGATCCAAGAAGCTCAATGATCCCTAAGTAGAATAAAAATAAAGAAAACCACAGCAAAGCACATTTTAATTAAATTGCTGCAAGCCAGTGATAAAGGGAGAGCTCTTATTCAACAATGTTCTGGAGGTCCTAGCCAGAGCAATTAGGCTAGAAAAAGAAATGAAGGGCATCCAAATTGGTAGGGAAGAAGTAAAAGTATCTCTATTTGCAGCTGATATGATCTTATACACAGAAAACCCCAAAGAATCCACAAGAAAACTACTGGAACTAATAGAAGATTTCAACAAAGTATCAGGATACAAGATAAACACAAAAATGACTTGGATTCCTCTACACCAACAAAGAGAACCTTGAAGAGGAAATCGCCAAATCAGTACCATTTACAATAGCCCCC
>NW_004443975.1:8374679-8377759 GCF_000243295.1 Trichechus manatus latirostris | reverse complement strand
ACATGGGGAATCAGGGGTGGAAAGGAGAAGTGTGCTGTCACAGTATGGGGAGGGCAATTAGAGTCACATAGCAATGTATGTATACATTTTTGTATGGGAAAAAAGAAAAAAATAAAGGATCTTGGGGACCTTGGAATGCACTTTCAGAATTGCTGCCCTAGAGCAATCAATAACAAAATAAATAACACAGAAGTATAACTAATAGGCCAACTGTGGGGGAAAATGGAATTATGAAAAATACTCAATTCAAAAACATAGTAGGAACAGAGAAGAAACAAGGAGGGGATGGGACAAATAGAAAACAAACAGAAAAATCATAGATTTAATGCCAATCATATAAATTATTATATTAAATGTAAATAAACATATCAATTGAAAGGTAAAGATTTTGAGTTAGATAAAAAAGCAAGATTCAACTACATCTGTCTACAAGAAATCCAGTTTAAATATAATACTAAGAAAACTAGAGCAGCTATATTAACATCAAACAAAAGGGACCTCAGAACAAGGAATACTTCATAATGATAAAGGAATCAATTCAGTAAGAAGATATAACCATCTTAAATGGGTATACTTAATAACAGAACTTCAAAGTTTATGAAGCAAAAATTGATACAACTAAAAGGAGAAATATACAAATCCACAGTTGTAATTGGTCATTTCAACACTCTCTCAGTAATTGATAGAACAAGTAGACAAAAAATCAGTAAGTTTACAAAAGACCAGAAAAATACTATCAACCTAATTGACATCTAGAGAACACTCCTGCCACCACCACCACCACCCCTGAATAACAGCACTACACTTTTTTTTCAAGTGAGATGGAATTTTCACCATGATAAACCATATTCTGGATCATAAGATTAATCTCAATAAATAAATGTAGGGGGACTGACATCACATAAAGTATGCTCTCTGACCACAATGGAATTAAAATAGAAATAAATAACAGGAAGATATTTGGAAATTTTCCAAATATTTGGAAAATAACAAATGTCTAAATAATCAATAGGTCAAAGACAAAACCACAAGGGAAATTAGAAATTATTTTGAACTGAATGAAAATCAAAATATCTATCAAAATTTGTGATGTGCAGCTAAAGCAAGGCTTAGAGGAAAATTTATAGTATTAAAAGTTTATATTAGAAGAAGAGAATAAAAGACACTCAGAGAATATCATGTAAAGGTGGAAGCAAAGATTGGAGTGACACATCTACAAGCCAAGAAACACCTAGAATTGACGGCCATGACCAGAAGCTAGGAGACAGGCATGGAATAGGCTCTCCTTTGGAGCTTTCAGAAAGATTCAATACTCCTGAAACTCTGATTTTGGACTTGTAACCTCCAGAAATGTGAGATAATAAATTTATATTGACTTAAGCCAACAGATAGACATATAGATAGACAGATAATAACTTCTATTATAAAAAGAACAGTCTCAAATAAATATTATAAGCTTCCACCTTAAGAATTTAGAAAAAGAAGAACAAATTTAACACAAAGCAAGTATAAGGAAGAAAAAAGGTAAGAGAGCATTAATTAATGAAATAGAAAACAGTAAAATAAAGAAAAATCAATAAGACCAAAAGTTGGTTCTTTGAAAAGATCAATAATATTGACAAACCTTTAACCAAACTGATCAAAGGAAAAAAAAAAAGGAAGGCACAAAGTACCGATGTCAGAAATGAAATAAGGACATTAGTACAGATCCTACAGATGTTAACTACCACTCATCTTATGAATAGCTGCAGAACATTGTCTAGTATAGTGCCAGAAGATGAGCCCTTCAGGTTGAAGGGCACTCAAAATATGACTAGGGAAGAGGTACCACCTCAAAGAAGAGTGGACCTTAATGACATGGAGGGAGGAAGGCTTTTGAGACCTTTATTTGCTAATGTGGCATGACTCAAAATGAGAAGAAACAGCTGCAAACATCCATCAATAATTGGAACGTGGAATATATGAAGTATGAATCTAGGGAGATTGGAAGTAACCAAAAATGAAATGAAACACTTGAAGATCAATATCCTAGGCATTGGTGAGCTGAAATGGACTGGTATTGGCCATTTTGAATAGGACAGTCATATGGTCTACTATGCCAGAATAACAAGTAGAAGAAAAATGGCATCACATTCATTGTCAAAAAGAACATTTCAAGATCTATCCTGAAGTACAATGCTGTCAGTTATAGGATAATATCCATAGGCCTACAAGGAAGACCAGTTAATATGGCTATGATTCAAATTTACACACCAACTACTAAGGCCAAAGATGAAGAAATTGAAGATTTTTACCAACTTGTGCAGTCTGAAATTGATCAAACACACAATCAATATACATTGATAATTACTATAATTGGAATGCGAAAGTTGGCAACAAAGAAGAAGGATCAGTAATTGGAAAATATGGCCTTGATGATAGAAATGAAGCCGGAGATCGCATGATAGAATTTTGCAAGACCAATGACTTATTCATTGGAAATACCTTTTTCAACAGCATAAATGGTGACCATACACGAGGACTTTGCTGGATGAAATACATAGTAATCAAATCAACTATCTGTGGAAAGAGACAATGGAGAAGCTCAATATCATCAATCAGAACAAGGCTGGGGGCTGACTGAAAAATAGACCATCAATTGTTCATATGCAAGTTCAAGTTGAAGCTGAAGACAATTAAAATAAGTCCATGAGAGCCAAAATTTGACCTTTAGTATATCCTGCCTGAATTTGGAGACCATCTCAAGAATTGATTTGAAAAGTTGAATACTAATGACCAAAGACCAGATGAGTTGTGGGATGACATTGTGGACATCATACATGAAGAATGCAAAAGGTCATTAAAAAAGACAGAAAAGAAAGAAACTACCAAAATGGATGTCAGAAGAGACTCTGAAACTTGCTCTTGAATGAAGAGTAGCCAAAGCAAATGGAAGTAATGAAGTAAAAGAGCTGAACAGAAGATTTCAAAGGGTTGCTCGAGAAGACAAAGTAAAGTATTATAATGAAATGTGCAAAGACCTGGAGTTAGGAAACCAAAAGGGAAGAACATGCTTGGCATTTCTCAAGCTGAAAGAACTG
>NW_004443975.1:8302379-8374579 GCF_000243295.1 Trichechus manatus latirostris | reverse complement strand
ATGAAATGTGCAAAGACCTGGAGTTAGGAAACCAAAAGGGAAGAACATGCTTGGCATTTCTCAAGCTGAAAGAACTGAAGAAAAAATTCAAGCCTTGAGTTGCAGTATTGAAGGATTCTACAGGCAAAATATTGAGTGATGCAGAAAGCATCAAAAGAAGATGGAAGGAATACAAAGTCATCGTACCAAAAAGAATTGATCAATGTTCAACCATTTCAGGAGGTAGCATAAGATCAAGAATAAATGATATTGAAGGAAGAAGTCCAAGCTGCACTGAAGGCATTGTCCAAAAACAAGTTTCCAAGAATTGACAAAATACTAGCTGAGATGTTCAACATTTGGATGCAATAGTGGAAGTGCTCACTCATCTATGCCAAGAAATTTGGAAGAGAGCTACCTGGCCAACCAACCCGAAGAGATCCATATTCATGCCTATTTCCAAGAAAGATGATCCAACAGAATGCAGAAATTATCAAACAACATCATTAATATCACAAGCAAGTAAAATTTTGCTGAAGATCATTCAAAAGTGATTGTAGCAGTACACAGACAGGCAACTGCCAGAAATTCAATCCAGATTCAGAAGAGTATGCTGAATGAAGTATATCATTGCTGATGTGAGATGGATCATGGTTGAAAGCAGAGAATACCAGAAAGATGTTTACCTATGTTTTATTGAGTATGCAAAGACATTTGACTGTGTGGATCATAACAAATTATGGATAACATTGTGCAGAATGGGAATTCCAGAACATTTAATTGTGCTCATGCTGAACCTGTATGTAGACCAAGAGGCAGTGGTTCATACACAATAAGGAGAAACTGCGTGGTTTAAAATCAGAAAGAGTGTGTTTCAGGGTTGTATCCTTGCACCATACTTATTCAATCTGTATGCTGAGCAAATAACCCGAGAAGCTGGACTATCTGAAGAAGGGTTATCAGGATTGTAGGAAGACTCATTAACAGTTTACAATAAGGAGATAATACAACTTTGCTTGCTGAAAGAGAAGAGGATTTGAGGCACTTACTGATGAAGATCAAAAACTACAGTCTTCGGTATGAATCACACCTCAACATGAAGAAAACAAAAACTCTTAAAACTGGACTAATAAGCAACATCATGATATAGGGAGAAAATATCGAAGTTGTCATAAAGGATTTCATTTTACTTGGATCCAAAATCAACGCCCATGGAAGCAGCAGTGAAGAAATCAAATGACATATTGCATTGGGCAAATCTGCTGCACAAGACGTACTAAGGTGTTAAAAAATGAAGACGTCACTTTAAGGACTAAGGTGTGCCTGACCCAAGCCATGGTATTTTCAATCGCCTCATATACATGTGGAAGCTGGACAATGAATAAGAAGACTGAAGAAGAATTTATGTTTTTGAATTATGGTGTTGGTGAAGAATATTGAATATAGACTGCCAGAAGAAGAAACAAATCTGTCTTGGAAGAAATACAGCCAGAATGCTCCTTAGAAGCGAGGATGGTGAGATTTGTCTCATGCACTTTGGACAAGTTATCAGGAGGGATCAGTCCCTGGAGAAGGACATTATGCTTAGTAAAGTAGAGAGTCAGTGAAAAAGAAGACCCTCAATGAGATGGATTGACACAGTGGCTGCAACAATGGACTCAAACATAGCAATGATTGTGAGGATGGTGCAGGACCAGGCAGTGTTTTGCTCTGTTGTACATAGTGTCACTATGAGTCAGAACCAACTCGAATGGCATCTAACAACAACAACAATAACAACAGACATCAAAAAACTAAGAGAATATTGTGAACAACTTAATGTCATTAATCAACAACATAGATGCAATGAAGCAATTCCTTGAACGGCATAAGTTAATGAAGGTTAGTTACTCAAGAAGAAACAGATAAGTCAAGTAACCCTGTATGTATTGAAGAAATTGAATTTGTAGTTAAAAACCTTCACAGAAAGAAAACCAATCAAAGATAATACAAAAACACTACAAACCAATATACTTCAGGAAAATAGATACAAAAATTATTAATAAAATTTTAGCCAATAGAATAGAACAATATATAAAAAGAATAATACATCATGATCAAGTGGGGGTTTTCCTTGGCTGAACTTTATAAAATTGGTTTAACATTTGAAAAGTAATATTCTTCATCATATGAACAGACTAAAGGAGAAAAAAGCATATGATCTTATACAGAAAAAGCATTTGACAAAAATTAGCATCCAATCATGATCAAAGCTCTCAGCAAAGTTGAAATAGAAGGGAACATCCTAGAAATAGATTTTCCCTTAAAAACAGAGTTAACATCACATTTGATATTAAAAAACAAAGTGTTCCACCTAAGATTGGGAACAATGCAAGAATGCCCATTGTGACCACTTGTATTCAACATTGCAATGCAGTGCAATAAGGTAATAATAGGAAATTAAAAATGTGCAGATAGGAAATGAGGAAGTAAAACTATTACCGATGACATAATCATCTATGAAGAAAATCTGAAAGAATTTATTTAAAAAGCTACTACAGTTAATAACTGAATTTGAACGAAAACCAAACCCCTTGCTGTCGAGTCGATTCTGACTCATAGCGACCCTATAGGACAGAGTAGAATTGCCCTATAGTGCTTCTAAGGAGCAGCTGGTGGATTCAAACTGCCGACTTTTTGGTTGGCAGTCAAGTTCTTAACCACTGCGCCACCAGGGCTAGGTCAGTATACAAAAATCAACACTATTTCTCTACGGTGGCAATGAACAATTGGAAATTGAAATTTTTAAATATTTATAATATCATAAAGATGTGAAATAATTTAGGGCTAAATTTAACAATATATGTGCAAGAACTGTACACTGAACACTATAGAACATTAGTAAGAGGAAGACTTAAATAAATGAAGATTCAGTGTTATTAAGAAGGCAAATAGAGCAATAGATTCTATACAACCTCAATCAAAATCTCAGCAGGTCTGTTTTTGTAAAAATTTATTTTAATAATTCACATGAAATTGTAAAGGGCTTTGTCATGGATTGAATTGTGTCTCCCAAAAAATGTGTGTAGCAACTTGGCTAGATCATGATTCCTAGTATTGTATGATTGTGTTATCTGATGTGATTTCCTTATGTGTTGTAAACTCTACCACTATGATGAGATTATATGTGAT
The DNA here is from genome assembly GCF_000243295.1 of Trichechus manatus latirostris. Taxonomy (NCBI): domain Eukaryota; kingdom Metazoa; phylum Chordata; class Mammalia; order Sirenia; family Trichechidae; genus Trichechus; species Trichechus manatus. The sequence continues at coordinate 8,371,429 of NW_004443975.1, read as the reverse complement.
TTCCTCATGTGTTGTAAATTCTATCACTGTGATGAGGTTATACTGATGAGGTTAACAAGATCAGTGTCTTAATGCAATCTCTTTTGAGTTATAAAAGAGAGAAGTGAGCAGAGACACATGGGAACCTCATACCACCAAGAAAGCAGTGCTGGGAGCAAAGCGTGTCCTTTGGACCTGAGGTTCCTGTGCAGAGAAGCTCCCAGACCAAAGCAAGACTGATGACATGGACTTTGCTCCAGAGCCAATGGAGAAAGCATTCCCCTGGAGCTGATGCCCTGAATTTGGACTTGTAGCCTACGGGACTGTGAGAGAATAAATTTCCCTTTCTAAAGCCATCCACTTGTGGTATTTCTGTTGGAGCTGCACTAGATGACTAAGACAGGCTTAAAATAGCCAAAATTATTTTAAAGATAATAAAATTGGAGAATTTACATTGTCAATTTAAAAGCCTACTATAAAGCTACAATAACAAGACAGTGTGGTGTGGGCTTAACGAGGGACATACAGATCGGTGGAACAGAATAGCGTGTCCAGAAATAGACCCTCATATATCATCAATTGATTTTCTACAAATGTGTCAAAATAGTTCAAAAGGAAAATATTTTCAACAAATGGTGCGGGAGATACTGGATATCCATATGGAAAAAAATGAACCTTAATCCTTTCCTCACACCATATGCAAAAATTAACTCACAATGGATTACCTACCTAAATGTTAGAGCTAAAATTATAGAACTTCTAAAAGAAAAGATAAGAGAAAATTGTGATTTCCAGTTTGGCAAATATTTCTTAGGACACAAAGAGCATAAACCATAAAAGAAAATCTTTGATGAGATTTAATAAAAAATAAAAACTTTGGCTCTTTGAAAAATACCAGTAAGAAAATGAAGAGTCAAATCACCAAGAAAGCAAATATTTGCAAAACATGTATCTGATAAAACATCCAGAATATATAAAGAACTGTTACAACTCTGTAAGAAAAAAAAGTCAGTTTTTAAAAATGACAAAAGATTTGATCAGAGGTGTCACTGGATAAATAGTCAAAAGTCAATGAAAAAATTGTTCAACCTCATCAGTCATTAGGGAAATGCAAATTAAAACCACAGTGAGATAATACTATATATCCACAAAAATGGCAAAAATTAATGACTGACAATACCAAATGTTGATGTGCATGTGGAGCAGCTGGAACTCTCATACATTGCCTATGGGAATGCAAAATGGTACAGTTATTTTGGAAAGCAGGCAGTTTCTTTAAAATTTAAATATGCTGTTAGTGATAAAACCAAAACCAAACCCATTGCTATCAAGTCGATTCCGAATCATAATGACCCTACAGGACAAAGTAGAACTGCCTCGTAGGGTTTCCAAGTCTGTAATCTTTATGGAAGCAGATTGCCCCATCTTTCTCCAGTAGAGTAACTGCTGAGTTGGAACTACTGACCTTTCCATTAGCAGCCAAGTGCTTAACCACTGCACCACCAGGGCTCTTTGCAGTTAATGATACAGCCCAGCAATTCCAAGAAGAATAAAATATGTATCCTTACACAAAGACCTGTATCAAAATGCCCATAGCAACTTTATATATAATAGTCCCAAACTGGAAACAACTCAGATATTGTTTCACTCAAATCAGCTTATGAATGGATAATCGAATTGTGATATATTTATACAACAGAATACTATTAAGTAATAAAAGAAACTACTGATTACATGCAACAAGATGAATGATTCTCAAAAGCATTGTACTAAGTGAAAGAAGCCACATACAAAAGACTACATACTGTATGATTCCATTTATATGGCAATTTTAGAAAAAACAACACTTAGTTACAGAAAGTAAATTAGTTGCCAGGGGCTGAAGGTGGGAGGAGGGGATTGACTACAAAGTGGCTCAAGGGAACTTTTTTTTTTAACTGTGCTTTAGGTGAAAGTTTACAGCTCAAGTTACTTTCTCATACAAACATTTATACACGCATTGTTATGTGACCCTAGTTGCCATCCCTATAATGTGACAGCGCACACCTCCTTTCCACCCTAGATTTCCCGTGTCCGTTCAACCAGCTCCTATCCCTTCCTGCCTTCTCATCTCCCCTCCGGACAGGAGCTACCCATTTAGTCTTGTGTATCTACTTGAACTAAGAAGCACACTCTTCACTAGTATCATTTTATGTCTTATAGTCCAGTCTATTCTTTGTCTGAAGAGTTGGCTTCGGGAATGGTTTTAGTTCTGGGTTAACAGACAGTCCAGGGGCCATGTCTTCTGGTGGGTTCCTCCAGTCTCAGTCAGACCATTAATTCTGTTTTTTTCCCTAGAATTTGAGTTCTATACCCAGCTTTTCTCCTGTGCCATCAGGGACTCTCTGTTGTGTTCACAAGGGAAATTTTCGAGGTGATTAAAATGTTATATATCTTGATTGGGAGTCCCTGGATGGTGCAAACATTTAATACAGTCGGCTGCTAACCAAAAGGTTGGAGGTTCAAGTTCACCCAGAGGCTCCTTGGAAGAAAGGCCTGGCAATCTACTTTGAAACATCAGTCACTGAAAACCCTATGAAGCATAATTCTAACATACATGGGGTTGCCCTGAGTCTGAGTGGACTCAACAGCAACTGAGTTTTTTAATATATCTTATTTTGGTGGTAGTCACATGGCTGAATACATTTATCAAAACTCATCCAACTATATACTTAAAATGGGTGAATTCAATAAATATTAAATTTTTTTATTTAATTTTACTTTACTTCAATAAAGATATTTTTTAAAGAGTGCAAGAAGTATGCTATAAAGAAATTGCTTCTCTTCCCACCCCAAAATGAGTTTTTTTGAACACCTATTACAGTTCTTCAGAATTATTGTTTCATGTATTGTAGTATAGGAAATGTTTGCAGTAGTGGATTATATGATGATGGGTAGGAAGAAATAAGAAATATAATTCTATGACTTCTTGACTTTTGTATATATAAATGATACCCAAAAGATATTTCAACAGAAAACTGTACACTGAACAAAATTTATAGAATGAGTCTATTTTCTACCTAGAGTTTGTCTTAGGCTGGGTTCTCTAGAGAAGGAAAACCAGTGAAGGGTGTGTATATATATGTATATATATATATAGAGAGAGAGAGAGAGAGAGAAAGATTTATATCAAGGAAATGGCTCACACAGTTGTAGAGGCTGGAAATTCCCAAGTCCATGGGTCAGGCTGGAGGCTTCTTCTGACTCATGTAGCTGCAGGAGCTGGTGAACTCAAGATCAGCAGATCAGATGGCAGGCATCTGGCTCACAGGCTGTGGAGACTGACAAATCCCACAATCGGCAGGTAAGCTGCTAGCTCAAATCCCAAGAACTGGAGGTCACATGAACAGGAGCCAGCTGCAGGTCCAGAGTGAGCAAAAGCCAGTGAGCTTTGAGAGAAAGTCCACATATATTGGATGCAGGCCACACCCCTAAGGAAACTCCCTTTCGACTGATTGGCTGCTTATAGCAGATCTCATCATGAAGATGATTACATTATATCAGATTTCATTATTGAAGTGATTACATCATTACATAGCTGCCAAACTACGTAACTGCCAAACCACTGACAATTATGGCCTAGTCAAGTTGACACACAACCTTAACCATCACGGAGTTCATTTAATAAAATTCTGTATTACTTGTTTGAAGTTTTTAATCCATAAAAATTAAGGGCAATAAAAGCAATATTTTCCCAAATCTGCACATAGTGCTGAGAAGACAGCAAAACCAGTTGCTTTACTAAGCTTAGTAAGCACTGCTTACCCAAAACCCGTTGCCATCAAGTCGATTCCCACTCACAGCAACCCTACAGGACAGAGTAGAACTGCCCCATAGGGTTTCCAAGGAGCGCCTGGTAGATTCGAACTGCCGACCTTTTGATTAACAGCCAAGCTCTTAACCACTGTGCCACCAGGGTTTTCAAGCACAGCTTAGGTTACTAATTGCTCCTAAGGTAGAGTAGACATCTATTATATAAATACATTTTTCTGGTAGAAGCATTATCACAGTACTGTTAAATTCCACACTGTAGGCCTGGAGCTCCTCTGACCATTGCAATGTAATAATTTGTATTCCTTTTTTATGAAAAACAAATAGTATAAGAAAGTTGGTTGCTGTTTACTGTCCTTATATTAAAGTACACTAAGTTGGTATCTGTATCTTTCCCAGAAATATAAATTATATAAATTATACATATGTATGTATTGCAACAAACGGAGCATGTAATGCTTACTTACTGTTTAAATACTAATATTAGAGAGGAGGGAGGAATATGCCCTTTGAAACAGCCTTAAATAAGAAAGTTATTTCTGGTAATGACCATGGCCCAGATAATAAAAGGAGCCCCTCTTCGAAGCAATTGTGGGCACAAGCATCTATGTCTCCTACTAAAAAGAAAAAGAAAAAAAAAAAGTGTGTGCGTGCGTGTGTGTGTGTGTGTGTTTGTGTGTGTGTGTGTGTTTTGGAGAAATGCCTGGAAGAACTAGGTCTTGTGGGAGAAAAAAAAAAAGGATAGAGCTCACCACAGAGGGCTAAAATTAGTGTGGTTATTTTGTTAAGTTACTGTTTGGGTTGGAGTCCCTGGGTGGTGCACATGGCTCACGCACTCACTGCTAACCAAAGGTTGGAGGTTCAAGTCTACCCAGAGGCACCTTGGAAGAAAGACCTGATGATCTACTTCTGAAAAATCAGTCACTGAAAACCCACTGAAGGACCGTTCTACTCTGACACTATGGGCTCGCTGTGAGTCAGAGTTGACTTGAGGCAATGGGTGCTGGTATTTCTTGGGCTAAAGAATGAAGGCGAAGTACAAAACTCTTTGACTGGCTTCTTCCCTTTGGTTCCCTTGAATTTTTTTGTCCAATTGCTTAATTTGAAAGCCCTAGCCCATATTTTGGCAAGGCTGTAAAATATACAAATTTATTATGGATGGATTTTAGCTACCTAGTTCAGGGTACACCTGTGTGATCCATGATTTATTATTGATGGATATGAGCTACCTAGTTCAAGATATACCTGTGTGGTCCATGAATGTGAATGATCAATGTTTTCCATTTTAGCATTTAGGATAAAGTAAGTCCTTTTTTGGTTTCCAGTTTTATCCCACTGGTTCTAAGAGAACATCTGAGTTATATTTCAAGTAGGTCATATGATACTAATTAATGTGGACTTTATAAAACCAGAATATTTGTTAGATTTTAAGAATATTGTGAAAAGTAGGGAAGAATAACTATACGTACCTGTGGCCTGTGCTGAACATGACACCTTTGATCTCCTTTCCAGAGAGATGTTTTCCACGATCTTGGCAGGGGAATTCTGGACAATGCCTGGCAAGGCTATAATGCTGCCCTCCTGGCATATGGTCAAACTGGCTCTGGAAAAAGCTATTCCATGATTGGATTTGGTGCAAACAAGGGTATTGTTCCAAATGCACGTGAAGAGCTCTTTCAAGCAATTGAGAACCGGGAGAAAAATCAAGAATACCAGGTATGTATTATTGTAGAATCCCTACTTTGAGGAATTATATTCTTTCATTTGTAAACCACACCCCAATGGAAATTATCAGCATCTCTATTTTAGGATAATGTTAATTTTTCATATTAAACTGTTTACTTGATTACAAAATCATGTTGCAGCTAAAAAAGATGCTGAGTTTTTCTGGTTTTATGCAGGAAACCCCGAGGAAATATTCTTTAAAGGCATTTTGGGTATCATAGACGTATACATCTTAATTGCTAATATTTGTTGTTAGTTGCTGTTGAGTCAACTCTGACTCATGGCGACCCTATGTACAGCAGAATGAAGCACCTAGTCCTCTGCACCATCTTCATTATCAGAGTGCTCTAGTCCATTGTTGCTAGCCACTTTGCAATATTTTGAGTACCTTTCACCCTACTGGGTCATCTTCCAGCAATATATCAGACAATATTCGGTTGTGCTCTGCAGGGTTTTCATTGGCTAATTTTTGAAAGTAGATTGCCAGAACTTTTTTCCTAGTCCATCTAAGTCTGGAAGCTCTGCTAAAACCTGCCCTTCATGGATGACTCTGCTGTACCAGCATAGCTTCCAGCACCACAGCAACACACAAGTCGCCACAGTACAACAAACTGACAGGCGGGTGGTGCTAACATTAACGAGGGATTATTCTTGAGGTTTATAACACAAAACCTCAGCTGACTCAAGTCTGTGGTTTCATTTGCTGCTCTCTTCTATCAAGATTGTGGGAATGTTCTCATCTCAAGAATTAATTTTTTAATTTCTATATAAAGAATGTTATCTTGTTTCTTACCTGCCCTGGCATAGTTTCTTACTTGCCCTAGCATAGAAGACCAAAGACTAAATTTAGATTCACTGAAGGTTGGTGACATTTTTAAAATGGAGAGTAACCACTAACATAATTAGCTTTATAAAAATAACAGTAAAATGTCAACAAATACCTGTAAACATAGTCTATGTTTCTGCCTCCTCTAAATGGAAGAAGAGATTAAAGTTGTGTTACAAAAATTCAACAGTACATTATCTCTTTTTATCCAAATTTTTTCTGATTTTGAAAGTAACCTCTTCAAGTTAGAATAAAAATTACTCATAATCCCATCACCCAATTAATTACTATTAACAACTCTATATTTATTTCCAGTTTTTTTAATTAAATTTTTTTCATAGTAATACAAGTATGACTTAAAAACACAAATACCCAAGAGAAAAGAAAACATACTTCCACACACAAATTTGTACACAAATATTCTATAGCAGCATTGTTCACAATAGCCAAAAAATGGAAACAACCCAAATGTACATCAACTGATGAATAGATGAATAAAATGTGGTATATACTACATATACTACTGTGGTATATAATATAGTCTACAACATGGATGAACCTTGAAAACATTCTGCTAAGTGAAAGAAGCTAGACACAAAAAGTCATATATGGTTTGATTCCGTTTGTATGAAATGACCAGAACGGGCTTATCTATAGAGACAGAAAATAGCTTAGTGGTTGCCTAGGGCTGGGGTGAGGGAGGGGAGAAGGAAGTGAATGGGGAGTGATTATTAATGGGTTTCTTTCTGGTGAACAAAAATGTTCTGAATTTGGTTTGTGGTGATGGTTGCACAACTTTGTAAATATACGAAAAATCATTGGATTGTACATTTTAAATGGGTGAACTATGTGGTATGTGAATTATATCTCAATAAAGCTGTTTTTAAAAAACTCAAATAGTATTCGAAGGCTTATACAGTGAGACCTGTGAGAGCCGGCACTTGATGGGACTACCTTGTTTACCCAGGTCTCATAAATTTTTCACCTTTGACAGGGTGCGGTCTTACCACTTTTCTATTGTCCTGTATTAGTGGAAAATATTTGAGTTTTCCTTCTCTGACAGGTTTCCACCTTACACAGTTTCTGGCTTTCACAGGTTTTACTGTAATGGAGACCACAAATTTTTTGACCATCCCTCTTCACCTTCCCCTTCCTTATTAATCCCCACAGATTACCATTTTCAACTCGAACTTTTTCTAGCATCTACCTCCCTGTTTAAAAATAATGCTGGCTTTTCTCTTCTTTGAAAGCAATTTTGGACATTATCTGCTATCTTCCCACCATGGCAGAAGAGGATTTAACTCTACCACACTAACAGCCTCCACCGTACATACTTTTTCTCTCACATACCCTGTGCATAGTTCTATTACAAGATTTGGTTAAATCAATAGTGTTTAACATTTTAGCTGTGCAAATATTGTTCACTGCTGAGCCAAATAATGCACATATTGTTGCTACACTTTGTTTTTCTCAGAGTTTTTAAATTTCTTTTAAAAACTTATGTCTAGTTTTCTACAAATCTTCCTATGTTTTTCTAAATGCTCCAAATTACTGTCTTGTGCCTATTAATAATATTTTCCATACCCATTCACTTATCGACATGGTTAGGTTCCAAAGACCAGGTTGTTTTGCAAAAATAGGCATTATGTGAAAATGGAGGATGACCACATCAGATCACAAAATGGAAGGTGATTACATTGTTACATAACTGCCAAATTACATTACTACATAACTGCAAAACTATGTCATTACATAATTGCCAAATTATATCATTACATAACTGCCAAATTACATGATCACATAACTGCCAAATCACTGAGAATCATGGCCCAGCCAAGTTGAGACATAAGCTTAATAATCACAACCAGCGTTACTCTCACCTTGCACCTTGGCATTCGTTACTGCCAGACATATGTCATTAATGCACAAAATAGTCAGATGGTAGATTTTTTACTATTGTCATACATGCAAAGTGTCAGGTAACGAGATACTTGATAAGTGAGGAGTAACCAAAATCAAAAACCAAATTCATTGCTGTCGAGTCAATTTCCACTCATACCGACCCTATAGAACAGAGTAGAGCTGCCCCAATAGGGTTTCCAAGGAGCAGCTGCTGGATTCCAACTGCCACCGTTTTGGTTAGCAGCTGTAGCTCTTAACCACTGCACCACCAGGGCTAAGTGCGGAGTAGGTGCGCTCCAACTTATCAGTTCTGTTATTTTTCCTGGTTCTCCTTCAGCAGAAATCTTCTATCCTCCTGTTACAATCTGGAGCCATGGTTCTCTAGGTCTATTCCAAAACTGTCATTCTGGAACTTCAAAATTCTTCTTTGAGGCCCCTCTCTTTCTAGGTTTAGTATTTCCCTTTGCTGCGACTTCCTCAGAAAAGGTGCATCAGAGGTACTTTTTTTTTTTAATTCTTGCATAGTTGGAAATATATTTTCTTATGTCTACACTAGATTGAAGCTTACTTGTAATAGAATTCTAGGTCTCTCAGAATACTGAAGACATTATTCCATTATCTTCTAACTTCTAGTGCTGTAGCTGGCAAGCCTGGTACCATTCTGATCACCAATTCTTTTTATGTGACCATTTTTTTATTGTCAGTTTCTCTTTGGCAGCTTTTAGGATCTTCTCTTTATCCCTGATGTTCTGATTGGCCTTACTATGGGTCTTTTTTCATTCATTATGCTTGACACTCAGCAGACCCTTTCAATCTGTAGTTTCCTGCCCTTCAATTCTGGGAAACTTTCTTATATTATCTCTTTTATAATTTCCTCCCTTCTGTTTCCTCTGTTTTCCCTTTCTGGGACTCCTATTAATTGGATTTTGGACCTCCTGTACTAATGCCCTAATTTCATTATCTTTTATGTCCTATTTTCAATTTCTTGGTCTTTTTATTCTGTCTCTAGAAGATTCCCTCGATTATATTTTATAACCCTTCTATTGAACTTTTATTTTGCTTATCATTCATAAATTTAATTTCCAAAAACTCTTTTCTTCTCCAATTGTTCCTTTTTAATAGCATCCTTTTTTTTCATGACTATCATTCTTTATTTCTCTGAGGTTACTGATTACAGGGCTTTTCAAAATGTTTTCTTCTATGCTCTGCATTGTCTTTTTTCTCTGAGTTCCTTTTTCTTTCTATTTATTTGTTTTGATCCCTTTTTTATAGTGAAGGCTTTCCTTGTCTGCTAATCTTTAGCCATTCATTTTAAAATATGAGACACTCTGAAGCTAGTGAAGGAGACCTGGTGGCGCAATGGTTAAGCTCTTGGCTGCTAAACTTTTCGGTTCATAGTTCAAACTATCCAACAGTTCTGTGGGAGAAAGACGTGGTGATCTGCTTCTGTAAAGATTACAGCCTAGGAAACCCTATGGGGAAGTTCTACTCTGTCATGTGGGGTGGTTATGAGTTGAAAGTCGACTCCACAGCACCCTACAACAACACCTGAAGCTAATTGGAATCTTTTGGATATGAGGTTTGACTGACAAGACTCACTACAGGGTTATCAACAGACAAGCTAGCTTTAGGAGGTTGTGTGGCAAAATGCCAGTGTCTTAAGGCATTTTCTGACTAGAGCCATTCAGCTTTCCCAGAGAAGGGTCCTCCATTCTCCTACTAAGGAGAAGTAAGCTTGGCTAGCAATGTTCTAAAAGCACAATAAAGAGGGGACAAGTCTTCTGGTAAAAACTCTTCTCTACGTAACATTGGGGTTGGGAGGTGAGTAATAAATAACAACCTTTTTCTGTTCCCAGTTGAGACACCCACACACACATACACACTCACACACACACACACATACACACTCACACACACACACACTATTTTGTATTTGTTTTTAATTTACATTGAAAGCTTCCTCCATATCATTAAAATTATTTGAGAACCTGATATTACATGTGAAATAGAACTTTACTATATTGAATTTTAGCTTTTCCCTTTGTTGGACATTTATGTTGTTTCTGTGTCTTTTTTTTTTCAAAGATAATTGTTTCAAGAGAGTCTTTATTTACTTTGTGTTCTTCTCTATACAGGTTACATTCAGCATGCTGGAAATTCACAATGAGGAGGTAACAGTGATTGTATTTTCTGACACACAAATCTGAGTGACTCTTTACAGCTTAGTGAACATCAGGGGCTTGCCATCACCTATCCTACAGATAAAGTCAAAACTCCTTAGCCTGGCATTGACTATCTAGCCCTTACCTACTCTCCAGCTTCATTTTATGTCCCTTTATCTCCACACATTCTGTGTTTCAGCCACACAGATGATTCCTCCTTCCCAGAATATGTCATTCTTTCACACATCTATCTTCTCTCTGCCTGGAATACCCTTCTTGCCTTCTTTGCCCTTAAAGGAACCACTAAACTTCAAGATCCTGCTCTAATGTCATGTTTATTTCCTAAGACAGTTGGCTTCAGTCAGCATGGTGCTGTACAGGAGTCAGCAAACTTTTTCTGTAAAGGGCCAGACAGTATTTTAGACTTTGAGAGCCATATGGTCTGAGTTGCAGCTACTCAACTCTGCCCTTATAGCACAAAAGTAGCCATAGACAATATGTAAATGAATGAGCATGACTGTGTTTCAATAAAACTTTATTTATAGACACTGATACCTGAATTTCTTACAATTTCAATGTGTCACAAAAATATTATTTTATTTTTTCCAACATTTAAAAATATGAAAATACATTCTTAGTTTGAAGCTCATACAAAAACAGGTGGTAGGCAGAATTTGGCCCACAGACCATAGTTTGCCAACTCCTGGAGTAACAGAAAGAACATGGTTTCAAATTCCAACTCTCCCATTTACTAGCTATGTGACTTTTTGAAATCACTTAATCTGAGAGCTTCAGTTTGCTCACTTATAAAATGGAGAATTTAAAAACTTAAGATCTACTAAATTTTAAATTTCTAACACAGTGCCTAGCAAATACTAGGTAATCAGCAAGGGTTTCTTCATTCTGTCCTTACCCTGTGTACTTATTACATTACACTGTAAAATTTTATTTCCATATTTATATCTCCAAAACAGTAAGTTCCGGTAAGCACCTTTCTATCTGCAGCACTTAGCACAATATTTGTTCTACAGTAGATGCTCCCTAGATGTTTGCTAAATGGATAAATTGACAAATGTGTCTATAATTTTAAGTTTCTTGTGGGCATAGTTCTTGTGTAACCCCAAGCACTACTCAAAGCCCTGAACTTAAACTTTACTAAATGAACATGTGGGAGACCCAGGTTCGAGTCCCAGCCAATGCACCTTATGCATAACCATCACCTGTCTGTCGGCGGAGGCTTGTGTGTTGCTATTATGAGGAACAGGTTTCAGCATAGCGTTCAGACTAAGTCGGATTATGGAGAATGTCTGCCGATTTGCTTCTGAGTATCAGCCAATAAAACCCTATGGATCACAACAGTCTGATCCACAACCAATCATGGGGATGGTGCAAGACCGGGCAGTGTTTTGTTCCATTGTGCATGGGGTCGCCACGAATCACAGACAACTTGGTGGCAACAGTTCTTTTATAAAGGGTGAAAAGAAAGAGGCATAGAAGAAGGAGTAACTAATACTGACTGGGATGTTTGGTGTTTTGTCAACAGAGAAGTTAGACTGGGCCTTGAGTTTGGTGAGGCAGAGAAGTAGGGCGTGAGGAGAAGAGCAAATAGGAATGGCACTTTAGGCATCATGAGGAGTATGAACAAATCCAGGAAGATATGACAGTGCATGGCATTTAAGAGAGCAGCGAGTGCCCTGTGCAACCAGAGTTGGGTACCCGAGGAGTGAGAATGGGCAAAGCATCAGGAAAAGAAAGTAAAAAGAAAGCTGAGAGCCAAAGTAAAGGGCCTTTTCTAACAGGCAATGGAGCATCCATGAAGGGTGTTAAGTAGAAAAATAAAACAATGAGACTGGGGTTTTAGGAAGATTTCTCTAGCAGCAGAGCGAAGCTGGATTGGAAACAGTGCCTAATAGAAGCAGAGAGATGGGTTAGGAGGCTCTCACAATAGTCTAGGTGTGTGATGAAGGTCTTGTGATAATTATCAATTCTGAACTCCGGGTACAACCTGAGGGTCCTGGTGTCAGCATCTGGCTGTTGTCTCTGAATCCATCCAGATAAACTTACCTTTTTTCCAATATGCCTTATTCAGTCACATCTGCAGCCTGAGAGGTCAGTTCCTATAATTTATATGATTCAGAGGAAATTATATAAAAGGCTGTCATTGGAGGCTTGTGTGTTGCTATGATGCTGAACAGGTTTCAGAGGAGCTTCCAGATAAGAAGGACTAGGAAGAAAAGCCTAGCGATCCACTTCCAAAAATCAGCCAGTGAAAACCCTATGGATCACAAGGGTCCAAGCCGCAGCCAATCACGGGGATGGTGCAGGATCAGGCATTTCATTCCATTGTGCGTGGGGTCACCATGAGTCAGGGCCAACTCCATGGCAGCTCACAACAACCAGCTAAGGCAGAAGTTGTCTCCGTTTTAAGGTCTCCTCGTCTCTGGTGCCTTATGTCCACTGTCCTAATTTTGCTTGCCCAAACTTCAATCTGCGATCTTGCCTTGACTCTAGGAACTAAAGTCACAGAATACTGGAGCTGAGAGAGATCTTGCCAAGTCCAAAACCAAACCCGTTGCTGTCAAGTCCATTCTGACTCACAGAGACCCAATAGGACAGAGTAGAACTGCCCCACAGGGTTTCCAAGGCTGTAATCTTATAGAAGCAGACTGCCACATCTTTCTCCCTCGGAGCAGCTCGTGGGTGCGAACATTTGGTTAGCAAGCTGAGTGTTTAACTAGTGCACCACCAAAAAGATCTTAATCCACCCCCTTCATATTATACATGAGAAAACTGGAATGTAAGAGACTTCCCAAGGTTTCACAGTTTGAAGGCAGGACCAGAACTAAGAATGTAGGTCTTTTGATTCCCAGACCAGAACTCTCTACACCATGTAATGTAGATGACCATGTCCAGGGTCTCTGGCTTTGCTGGGCTCCCATTGCATTAATCTACCTTGCCTTGCCAGCAGTGGCTTTTAGGGGGGAAACCAACATGAGCTTTCACCTAAGGCCATGGTCTAAGTGTGACATCAAGTCAAGTCTCCAATAGTAAGATCCAGAGAATTACCAGTATTGTCTTGTTTGGTTCAGCTGTAGCAAATACTGTTTGGACTGAATATGTTTCCCTTGGAAGCAGATGGTGTTACTTGCATCAGCAGGATTTAACCTAGGCAGAACATGTCTTCTGCTTACATTAGGTACTTTCAATATTGTTAACCTCTAATTATTTTTATTTTCATTTATCTCTGTTCTCAGTAAAATCAGACTTAATTACTTCATAATACAGAATTTGTGATAGTTCAGAAAGAGGTGAGGATGATTTGTTTTTATATTATCCACAAAGAGGGTGCTAATCAAATAAAAGACTAACAGTATTACTAGAAGAATATTTATGTTAATAAGAGAACAATGTTTTCAAGCACAAGAGCTTTAGAAAAAAACCAGTTGCCGTTGAGTGGACTCTGACTCATGGTGACCCATGTGTGTCAGAGTAGAAATGTGCTCCAGAGGGTTTTTCACTGGCTGTGATCTTTCAGAAGTAGATCACCAGGCCTTTCTTCTGAGGCACTTCTGGGTGGATTCTAACTGCCAACGTTTTGGTTAGTAGCCAAGCACTTAAACTGTTTGCACCACCCAAGGGTTGCCTAGAGTTTTAGAAGCACCTATTTATGGTCAGACAACTGTGGATGACTACTAAAATATTTTATCATGTTACAAAAGCAGTTCCCCCAAACCCTATATGCAATGTGCTGTTGTTGTTGTTAGGTGCTGTCAAGTCAGTTCTGACTCAGCAACACTATGTACAACAGGAGGAAACACTGTCCAGTCCTGCACCATCCTCACAATTATTGTTACGTTTTAGCCCATTACTGCAGCCCCTGTGTCTATCCATCTCATTGAGGGTCTTCCCCTTTTTCGCTGACCCTCTACTTTTCCAAGCATGATGAGGTTCTCCAGGGACAGGTCCCTCCTGATAACATGTCCAAAGTACACGAGACGAAGTTTCTTGCTAACCTCCCTGTAAGGAGCATTCTGGCTGTACTTCTTCTGAGACAGATTTGTTTGTTCTCCTGGCAGTCCATGGTATATTCAATATTCTTACCCAACACCATAATTAAAATTAATTCTTCTTCACTCTTCCTTCTTCATTATCCAGCTTTCATATGCATATGAGGTGACTGAAAACACCGTGGCTTGGGTCAGGTGCACCTTAGTCCTCAGAGTGACATCTTTGCTTTTTAACACTTTAAAGAGGTCTTTTGCAGCAGATTTCCCCAATGCAATGTGTCATTTGATTTCTTGACTGCTGCTTCCCTGGGCATTGATTGTGGATCCAACTAAAATGAAGTCCTTGACAACGTCAATATTTTATCCGTTTATCATGACGTTGTTTGTTGGTACAGTTGTGAGGATTTTTGTTTTCTTTATGTTAAGGTATAATCCATACTGAAGGCTGTAGTCTTTGATCTTCATCAGTAAGTGCTTCAAGTCTTCTCCACTTTTCAGTAAGCAAGGTTGTATCATCTGCATAACACATGTTGTTGATGAGTCTTCCTCCAATCCTGATGCTGAGTTCTTCTTCATATAGTCCAGCTTCTTGGATTATTTGCTCAGCATACAGATTGAATAAGTATGGTGAAAGGATACAACCTTGATGTACACATTTCCTAATTTTAAATCACCCAGTTTCCCCTTGTTCTGTTCGAATGACTGCCTCTTGGTCTATGTCCAGGTTACTCTGGAGTACAATTAAGTGTTCTAGAACTCCCATTTTTCCCAATGTTATCCGTAATTTGTTATGATCCACACAGTCAAATGCTTTTTGCATAGTCACTAAAACACAGGTAAATATCTTTCTGGTATTCTCTACTTCCAGCCAAGATGTATGTGACATCAGCAGTGATATCCTTCATTCCACATCCTCTTCTGAATCTACCTTGAATTTCTGGAAGGTCTTTGTTGATGTACTGCTACAACTATTTTTGAATTATCTTAGGAAAATTTTACTTGCATGTGATATTAATGATACAGTTCCATAATTTTTGCATTCTATTGGATCATCTTTCTTTGGAATGGGCATGCATATGGATCTCTTCTAGTTGGTTGGCCAGGTAGCTGACTTCCAAGTGTCTTGGCATAGTCTAGTGAGCACTTCCACCATTGCGTCAATTTGTTGAAACATCTCAGTTGGTATTCTGTCAGTTCTTAGAGCTTTGTTTTTTGCCAATGACTTCAGTGCAGTTTGGACTTCTTCCTTCAATACCCTATTGGTTCTTGATTACATGCTACCTCTTGAAATGATTAAACACGACCAATTCTTTTTGGTACAGTGACTCTGTGTATTCCTTCTATCTTCCTTTGATGCTTCCTGCGTCGTTCAGTACGTTGCCCATAGAATATTTCAATATTGCATCTCGAGGATTGCATTTTTTCTTCAGTTCTTTCAGCTTTAGAAATGCTGAGCATGTTTTTCCCTTTTGGTTTCCTAACTCTAGGTCTTGCACATTTCATTATAATCTTTACTTTGTCTTCTTGAGCTGCCCTTTGAAGTCTTCTGTTCAGCTCTTTTATTTCATTTCTTCCATTTGCTTTAGCTACTCTACGTTCAAGAGCAATTTTCAGAGTCTTTTGATATCCATTCTGGTCGTTTCTTTATTTCTTGTCTTTTTAATGACCTTTTGCATTCTTCATGTATGATGTCCTTGATGTCATCCCACAACTCATCTGGTCTTCAGTCATTAGTGTTCAATGCATCAAATCTATTCTTCAGGTGGTTTCTAAATTCAGGTGGGATATACTCAAGGTTGTATTTTGGCTCTCATGGACTTGTTTTAATTGTCTTCAGCTTCTACTTGAACTTGCATATGAGCAGTTGATGGTCTGTTCCTCAGTCGACCCCGGCCTTGTTCAGTAATAACATTGAGCTTCTCCATCGTCTCTTTCCACAGACGTAGTTGATCTAATTCCTGTGTATTTCAGCTGATGGAGCTCCACGTGTATAGTCGCCATTTATGTTGTTGAAAAAAGATATTTCCAGTGAAAACGTCTTGCAAAATTCTATCATGTGGTCTCTGGTGTCATTTCTATCATCAAGGCCATATTTTCCAACTGTTGATTCTTCTGCGTTTCCAACTTTTCCTTTCCAATCACCAGTAATTGTCAATGCATCTTGATTGCATGTTTGATCAATTTCAGACTGCAAAAGTTGGTAAAAAATCTTCAATTTCTTTACATTTAGCATTAGTGGTTGGTGTGTAAATTTGAATAATACTTATATTAACTGGTCTTCCTTGTAGGCGTATGGATATTATCCTATCACTGACAGCGTTGTACTTCAGGATAGATCTTGAAATGTTCTTTTTGACCATGAACGTGACGTTGCTCCTCTTTAATTTGTCATTCCTGGCATAGTAGACCATATGATTGTCTGAATCAAAATGGTCAGTACCAGTCCATTTCAGCTCACTAATGCCTAGGATATTGATCTTCAAGTGTTCCATTTCATTTTTGACAACTTCCAATTTTCCTAGATTTATATTTCATAATTCCACATTCCAATTATTAATGATGTTTGCAGCTGTTCTCATTTTGAGTTGTGCTTCATCAGCAAATTAAGAATATGCAGTGTAGTAGCCTAGCTCAAGTTACAGTGCTCACTCAACAACATTTATTGAGTGCCTACTATATGTCAGGAACTGTGTTAGGCTCTACTAGCAAAAAGACATGGCCTGACCCTATATGAGTTCACCCTCTGATTGGAGTGCTTGAGGTACTTGAAAATATTAAAACTGCATTTCTTAAAAAAAAAAATCCTTCTAACTTTACTAATTATGACAGATTGCCCTGTATCTTGCTTGCTATTTCCTTTTTCCTTATTTGGCTAAATTATGAGGTAGTCTTGTACCTACAGAAATTTAACATTTATTCATTTATGCATTCATTCAGTAAATATTTATTGAGCACCTAATACATTCTAGGCAGGGACGTAGCAGTGAAGGAAACAGACATCCCCGCCTTCTTTCAGTTTACATTATTTATTATTTTTTCCACAGGTAAGAGATTTGCTGTCTAGAACCAAGAAACCTGGTGGGCTAAAAAGTAACGGAAGATGAACAGCTGGGCTTTTATGTGGATGGTCTGAAATCAGTGCCTTGCGAGAGCTATGCACAAATTGAAAGGCTGATGGAGCAAGGAACAAAAATAAGGACAACAGCTTCAACCAACATGAATGCCAGCAGCAGCCGATCCCATATGGTCATCACCATTCAGTTCAAGCAGGTGAGATTCAGGTGAAGGCCGTTGTCCCCATCTTCCACCAAGACTGGTCCATGGGGAGGGTTCCCAGTGGCATAGTGGGCTGGTGAGTATTATAGAGTCCTTTTAGATTTGACCTATGGGTTGAAGTGTCTACTTTAGACACAAACAGAGAATAGAGAGTCAGAAATAGAAAAGTGAGGCACTGCTCTTGTCTCACTTCCCCTGACCCAATGTCCATGTCCTCACCTGGCCTACGTGAGCCCACTACTGAGGGTGGAGTGCTAGTAAGATCTACCACATCTTAGAGGTGCCCACAGCACTAAAGGCTGCTTTCCCTCAAGCAAATTCCATACTCTGAGGAATGAATTTTGACCCCAAGTTGATCAAGGAGCAAATTATGAAGATATGAAAGTGACTCTGCTTTATCATGGAGAATTCTATGAGTAGCCCTTGTGTGCATCACGTGAATAATGATGACCAGCTCTCAGATCTGTGAGCCTAGGGGACCACCAGATACTGAAGTACACTTAGGATATTTGGATACCAAGGTAAATTCTTTGAAATCAGGTAGTCTGTGTAACTCTCCACTAACTAGAATATCTGATAAACTAGAACACACTCTTCTCCTCTATACTTCTTAATGGATATCAGAGAGTGATCTCTACGATAACACCAGTATGATTTAGAAATGGTTATTCACAACACCTGGGCAGATTCTACAGTTAGCTATGATTTTACCACCCTGTCCCCCAGGCCATAGCACTAGTAATGTTGTTGTTGTTAGCTGCCTTTGAGTCAGCTCTGACTCATGGCAACCCACGTAGAACAGAATAAAACGTTGCCTGGTCCTGCACCATCTTCACGATCATCGGTATGCTCAAGTCTATTGTTGCGGCTACTGTGTACTTTGAGTGACTTCCAACTTATGAGGCTCATCTTTCAGCATCGTTTCAGGCAATATTCTTTTGTGATCTATAGGGTTTTCACTGGCTAATTTTTGGAAGTAGATTACTAGGCCTTTCTTCCTGGTCTTAGTCTGGAAGCCCTGCTGAAACCTGTCCCCGTGGGTGACTCTGCTGGTATTTGAAATACCAGTGGTATAGTTTCCAGCATTACAGCAACACTCAAGCCACTACAGTATGACAAACTGACATACAGGTGGTGGAGCACTAGTAATACACAAACCAAACCAAAAAAACCAAACCCCTTGCCATCGAGTTGATTCCGACTCACAGTGACCCTATAGGACAGAGTAGAGCTGCCCCATAGGGTTTCCAAGGAGAACCTGGTGAATTTGAACTGCCGACATTTTGATTAGCAGCCTGAGCCCTTAACCATACATAGAGAATAATATATGAAGATTGTATAACCAGGAATAGTGGGAAAACACTGCACATGGAGGCAGAAAACTGTGGATAAGTCTGACTTCTCAGATTTCCAGCTCTGAAACTTTGGGAAATAACTTAATCTCTCTGAGTCTCAGTTTCCTTTCTGTAAAATGAGACAAATAGCTTTCCTCACAGGAATGTTGTTGTTGTTGTTAGGTGTTGTCCAATTTGTTCCGACTCATAGTGATCCTGTGTACAACAGAACAAAACACTGCCTGGTCCTGCATCATCTTCACAATCGTTGCTGTGTTTGAGCCCATTGTTGCAGCCACTGTGTCAATCCATCGCGTTGAGGGTCTTCCTCTTTTTTGCTGACTTTCTACTTTACCAAGCATGATGTCCTTCTCCAGGGACTGGTCCCTGCTGATAACATGTCCAAAGTACTTGAGACGAAGTCTCACCATCTTTGCTTCTAAGGAGTATTCTGGCTGTACTTCTTCCAAGACAGATCTGTTCATTCTTCTGGAAGTCCATGGTATATTCAATATTCTTCACCAACACCATAATTCAAATGCGTCAATTCGTCTTCGGTCTTGCTTATTCATTGTCCAGCTTTCACATGCATTTAAGATGATTGAAAGTACCAAGGCTTGGGTCAGGTGCACCTTAGTCCTCAAAGTGACATCTTTGCTTTTAACACTTTAAAGAGGTCTTTACAGCAGGAACGTTGGAAGGCTTAAATCTGACAATATATTCTAAAAAACTTTGTAAACTTGTAAAGTACTATTCAGTTGTTTTTACAATGTTAGTAAAATTTATAAGCTTTCTATATGGTTTTCCCTGATATTTTTAAACTTGATTTTTAAACAAATCAGCTGAAAATAATGGGTGGAGAGATTTAGCACCATGCTCTGTTTATTGGTTTCAGTAATAATAATGGTAATATTAGCACCTGTTATTGTATGCTGGAGCCCTGGTGGTGCAGTGGTTAAGAACTCGGCATCTAACCAAAAGGTCAGCAGTTCAAATCCAGCAGCCACTTTTTGGAAACCTCAGAGGGCATAATCCTTCTTCTCTGTCCTATGGGGTCACTATGAGTCGGAATTGACCTGAAGCAACGGGTTTTATTATATGCCACACGTTGTATTAGATACATTATGTCTATTATCGTTAACCTTCATAACATCCCAATAAAATGTTATTACCCCATTTTACAAATGAGAAAGTTGAAACTTTGAAAAGTTAAGCCATTTGCTCATGGTCATGCAGTCATCAAGGGGATCTGTAGGATTCTAAAATCCATGTTCTTTCAGCAACATGACCACACAATCCTGGATAGTTATTTTGCAGATTTCATGGTATTTTGTATTTTAAAAGTTTATTAACCACAGAAATACTGAAACAACAATTGATATCTAATATATCATTGGAAAACAGCTTTGCAGAATTGGGAAGGGACAATTGAGACATTTGGACCTGGTAATGTATTACTGCAAAATGTCATTGTAAAGACTATGGAAATTTAATTTATAAATGTTAATATGTCTTTCTTTGAATCTGCAATACATTTAGAAGAAACATTTAAACAGGGGAACTAGATTGACTTAATATACCACCAGCTACCACTCTGATAGCATGACCTGTGGTACTGTCCTACAGATTTTCCTAGACAGAGACCTCACCAAACAATCCAGTATTAATTTGGTGGACTTAGCAGGAAGTGAAAGGCAGAAATCTTCAGGATCTGAAGGGGACAGACTACGGGAAGGATCACGTGTTAAGTTTAACCAGTTTAGGAAATGTTATCAGGTAAATAATCAGTGAGCAGGTGTTTGTGCCATTGAAGTGACCTCAGGTACAGAAAATTAGATTAATCATAATCCTTGGTTCATTGAGTCATGCCTGACCCTCATATATTTTATGTTAAACTAATTATTTTTAATAAATGAAACCACCCCCCAATCCAAAAAGGAGTATATTACCAATAACATACATCTGCCTGTGGTATTCCTCTCCTAGCCTCCCCTTAGAGGCACCATCTTGAATTTTATGCTTATCCTTCTTTTCTCTTTGTCTCTGCCTTTCTGCCCGTCCTTCTGCCTTTCCTTCCTTCCTTCCTCACTCCCTCCCTCTCTTTCACTGTCTCTCCCCCTCCTTCCCTTCCTTCTTTTTTTCATCCTTTCTTGTTTTATCACGTGCATATTAATGTTTAGTAGTACTTGTTTTTAAACTTCATAAAAAGGGAAAAATGCTATATTGTCTTCTGAGACTTGTCCTTTTTTTTTCTTTAACTTTGTTATTAAGGTACAAATTACATACAGTAAAATACACAAATCTTAAATGTTCAGCTCAATGAATGTTTATATATGTATATAGCCATGTGATTACCTCCTTGATCAAGATATAGAACATTTCCAACACTCAGAAATCTCCCTCATATCCTTTCCCAATCAATACTCTTTGTCACCGTAGACTAGTTTTGCCTAATTTTGATATTTATATAAATGGGATTATTCGGTATATACTCTTTTGTGTTTGGATTCTTTCACTAAGGATTGTGTCTATGAGACTAATCTATGTTGTTGCATGGAGCAATTATTAGTCCCTTTTTATTGCTATGTAGTATTCCGTTGTAGGACTGTATCAAAATATATTTCTTCATTCTCCTGTTGATGGACATTTAGGTTGTTTCCAGGTTTGGGCTATTATGAATAAAATTGCTATGAACTTTCTTGTACATGTACTTTGGGGTAAATAACTATTCATTTCTTTTTGCTATAAACCCAGGAGTAGAATTCCTAGGACTTGCTCTTAGGTTAACATTATTAACAAGATCTGACCATGTTACGTGTAGCTATAGTTTATTTATTTTCTCTTCTTCAATAAACATTGTGTCTGTGAGATCTGTCTGTGTTATTGCACATAGTAATTGTTAGTTCTTTTTCATCTCTATGTAGTAATTTGTTGCAGAAGTATTCCACAATTTATTTATTCATTTTCTTGTAGATGGGCGTTTGGATTTTTTCCAGGCTTTTTGTTTTTCTTTTGCTATGATAAGCAGTGCTACTATGAACATTCTTATACAAATCATTTGTATCAATATATTAAAGTTTCTTTTGGGTATATAGATAAGAGTGAAATTATTGGGTCATAAGGTGTGTGAATACCTCATTTTAAAAGATGATGCCAAATTGTTTTTCAAAGTGGTTGTACCAACTTACATTCCCAGCAGCAATATATAAGATATCCTATTGATCCACATTTTATCTAACACTTGAAATTGTCAAATTTTCTGATAATTACCAATTAAATGGATATAAATGTATCTTATCATGGTCTTGATATCCTTGACTATTAGCAGGGTTGAGCATTTCTTGATATGTTTATTAGCAATCTTTCCTCATCTGTGAAATGCCTGTTATGTGTTGCCCATTTTTCTCTTGAGTTGTCTTTTTTTATTGATTTGTAGGCATCCTTTACATATTTTTTATATTACTCTTCTGTTAGTTACATGTTTTATAAATATCTTCTCTGAGTTAGTAGCTTGTCTTCTCACTTTCTTTAAGGTGTCCATTGATGAACGGAAGTTACGGTTTATGTTTTGCTTTCTTGTGTGTGTCTTGTTTAAGAAAATTAGAATCAGAAAGATATCCACCTATATTACAGTTAAGTTCCTGTTCATCTGGAGTTGATCTCTGTGTATTTTGTAAGTAGGCATCCTTTTTCATTATTTTTTCCTTATAAAAACCAAAAACCAAACCCACTGCTGTCGAGTTGGTTCTGATTCATAGCGACCCTATAGGACAGAGTAGAGTTGTCCCCTAGGGTTTCCAAGGCTGTAAATCTTTAAGGAAGCAGACTGCCACACCTTTCTCCTGTGGAGTGGCTGGTGGGTTCAAACTACCAACCTTTAGGTTAGCAGCCAAGCACTTTAACCACTGTGCCACCAGGGTCATTTTTTTTTTCCTTATAGATTACCAATATTTCCAGTTCCATTTGTTGAATGTTTCTTCTTTATTCACTGCTACCTTTGTCATACATCAAAATACAACATATGCTTAACTCTGTTTTTTGGCTCTTTAATCTGTTAAATTGGTCGAAGTCTAAATATAATGAATACTTTATCCTCCTCCTGGACAATACAAGAATCTCCAGACTGCATAGGTAATTGTTTATATGGATTTTTTTGTATTGTTATATGTATTTTAATTCTATTTTTTAACCCAGAAGACATTATAATTACTCTTTTATACAGTGTTCATTCATATTTATGGCACCGCCCCCTTTTTGGCTACTCATTCTTTCTTGTACCTCAGAGCTGCTATCTAAGACTCTCATTTTGTTGATGTTCTTTAGAATTTCCTTCAGTGATGTTCGCTGATGGCAAACTCTCAGTTTTCATTTGGTTGAAATGTCTTTATTTCATCCTCATTCTTGAAAGATATTTTTGCTGGGTATAGAATTTTAGATGAATGGTATTTTCTTTCAGCTCCTTAAGGATACCATTCCACTGTTTTCTGTTGTTGATCTAATTTCTATTCTCTGAAAATAATCTGTCATTTTTCCCTAGCTGTTTTTAAGCTCTTCTCTTTTTGGTTTTCTCCAGTTTCACTGTGCTATATTTGAGTGTGAATTTTATTTATCCTGCTTGGAATTGCTTGACATTCATAATTCTGTAGATTAGTGGTTTTCATCTGTTCTGGGAAATTCTCAGCCATTAGCTCTCACACACTGCTTCTGCCCTTTTTTTTTTTTTTTTTTTTTTCTTCCTCTTTTCTCCTTCTGAGACTTCAATTAAGCTCTGTTGGACCTTCTCACTCTGTCCTCCATGCCTTTTAACATTTTTTTTTCTTATTTCCTAGCTCCATGTCTCTGGACTGCCCTCTGGATACTTCCTTCTGATCTAACTAGTTCTCTAATTCCTACAAAAGCAGTGTTTAAATTTACTGTCAAGCCCATTCATGGTATTTTTAATTTCAATTGTTGTATTCCTTCATTTCTAGAATATCACTTTGTTTCTTTTCCAAATCTGCTAGGTTAATTTTAGAGATTTCTTTTCTCTATTTGTGATTATAATTTATCATAAATGGAATTGCCTTTTTCCCCTTCCCCCTTTACTTCTCATTCATTCTTACTTTGAGGCTGTCCTAACTTTATGGGATCTTCTTAGGCAGGTGGGAGAAAGGCAAGAAAAGGATTTAAAAGCATTTCCCATACCCACCTTTAGGTTGCAGTCCCATCTCTATACACAAATTTACAATAGCCTGAAGTCTCTTCAGGTTTTTCCTCACAGTTTTTAGTTTGTTAGTGCCTCAGATCTGGGCTTCCCCCTCTCAGTTATGGTTTCTCCAGGGTTTATTTCAATGAGAGAGTCAGCAGTCTGTATTGTTAAGCTATCCTTCTTCAGCATCTTTGTACAGAAGGTGTCTCCACTGTTAGATATTATTTAGAGACATGTCTCAGGCTTACATGGTCAAAGAGGTGATTTGAGAAGTGTTTCTGACTTATCTATAGGGAGAGATACTTCTTTTTGAAATATTCTTTTAATTTTTTGTTTGATATTTTCTTTTTCATCTAGTGCTCTGGCTGATGCCACCATGGGGAAGAAAGTCTTGTACATCCCCTACAGAGATTCCGTTCTCACCAAACTGCTCCAGTCAGCTCTGGGTGGCAACAGCAGAACTACTTTGGTAAATGATTTTCTTAAAACATTTTAGACTCATTCGGCTGTTATTACTATTATTGTTGCTTTTATTCTCAATATAAACAACTAAGATTTACATTGCATAGCATTTACATAGCACGTTCTTACATATTATCTCGTGACTCCTGGTGCTTTTCCCACTCTACTGCTCAAATGCAGTTTCTATGCTAATTTAAAATTTTTTATTTATTCTTTTCTATAATTTTCAGATTCTCTACAAGGAACATACATATTTTATTATGAGAAAAAAAACTAATACAACTTTGAAAATATCACTAACAATGTTCTATTATTCTAAACTAGCAAGATTGGAAGTCACTTTGGCTGTGTTAGACATAAGGCAGCTGTTCCAAAGGGGAGTGGCTGATTTGTGCCATCTCAGCAAAGACTCTGGACTCTTCTTATTGAATGTTTGCCAAAGGGGCACAATGTGGAGTGTGTTCCAGTCAGGGCTCTCTTCTCTTCAGCTTCGGGTGCAGGAAGGGACAAAGCGAGACAGACTGTGCTTCTGGCCTCGTGCTGGCCTCCAGTCAACTGTCCTGTTTAGAAGAGAAATGCTCATTGCTGGGACTTGTCACAGAAACCTCTCTCCAAAACTCCCAGTAAAACACATCCTTATTATTTATCTTTTAATCTTGCCTAACTAATTTTTAAAATATATTTTGACTACTAAACTCTTATCAGATAATATGGTTCACGTGTACAATTCAGTGACATTAGTTATGTTTATCATGTTGTTCAATCATTACCATTACCCGCTTCCAAAATTTCCCATCACCCTTAACTTGCCTAACTATTTTTAAATACTTCTTTTAAAAGTTCTTCTGGTTGTCAGTACCTGGGGGACCTCCATGCGACATCCCCCAAAACCTGGAATAAAAGAGGACACATAAGATGCCCTCTGAATATTAGACTACAAAGTGAAATCTAACAGGTCTGAGCAGATGTGTAAAAAGTCACCTGAGAGAGACAGGGTGACTCACTGACCTGCAAGACTTGACAAGGACCTGACTGAAGGCATTGCAATGTTTTCTGAAAAAAATATAGAGGTGGGAGGAGGCACATGAAAAAGACAACCAGCGATGTCAATATCCAAGTTCTAGAGTTTCTATGGCACCAATCCCGGTTTCGGTACAAATACTTTAAAACCTCATTTTTTTTCACTTCTAAAGTGGAGTCAACAACAATATCCATCTGAAGATATCACTGTGATGATCAAAGGAAGTGATATAAATGAACGCGCTATAAAAGCTGTAAAGCTAAACGCACACACAGGATTACTCACCAGGTTCCTGTGCTCTGGACACAAGCCTCCAGGTCCATGCACTTACGTGCTGACATGTGGGCAGTTGCCACATTACCTCCCTTGATCATGCTCGGTGACCCTGCTTGCCTCCAATTCGTCCAAAAGTTTGTTTTCTGATTTGAATTCTAGAACAATTAACCCAAAGTCAATAGCCAGACTTGAAATCATACGAGTGAAATGGCTACCCAGGAATGAGAAATTTTTTTAAAAATTTTATTTTGTTGTTGTTGGTGAGAATATATGCAGCAAAACATATATCAATTCAACAGTTTCTACAATTCAAGGACATTGATTACGTTCTTCAAGTTGTGCAACCGTTTTCAAATGAGCAACTTTTATTGGTCCCTGCAAGGCTAACATTCAACTGTCATTCAAATCCCTGAGTAAATCTGTTGTGGACCCGACACTGATAGAGCAATGTCGTATCAAGGGGAGCAGCACAGGGCTTAGAGTTAGTCAGGAATGGGTTCAAGTACCCGCTCTGCCAGTTACAACCTGTGTGACCTCTGGCATACTATTTTCCCCTAAGTCTCAGTTTTCAATCTGATTTGTAAAGTTTGAAGAATACTGTAAATTACAAAATGCGAAACTGTTCTGTGAATGTTAACTGTTTTAATAACATCAACAATAAACCCCTATATAAAAACAAAATCTGAAAAAGATATCTTTACAGATAGCAGCCATAAGTCCAGCTGACATCCGCTGTGAGGAAACTTTATCAACATTGAAATACGCTGAAAGGTACATTTATGAACATTTATTTTCTACAGTGGTTCTAAGCTCTAAACCTGCGAACTCTTCTAGTGCTCGTATGTTTGGTGGGTTGGTGTTTGAGGGGAGAGGCCCAAGGGGAGATTTGTGAGAAAGGAGTGAGAGGAAGTAAAACAAATAAGAGGAGAAAGAGCTGGAGAATCAGAGCCCTCCTGAGCCTGTCACCCTGTCACTGAAGTCCTGGTGGGAGAGAAAACAAACAAACAAAAAAACCAACCAGCTACCATCGAGTCGATTCCAACTCATAGTGACCATGTAGGACAGAGTAGAACTTCCCCATAGGGTTTCCAAAGAGTGGCTGGTGGATTCAAACTGCTGACCTTTTTGTTAGCAGCTGAACTCTTAAGCACTGTGCCACCAGGGTGGGAGAGAAGGGTGGGCTCCAATTCATGGGAGAGGCACTGACTTCCAAATAGCATGGCCATTCAGAGAGTTCTCACTTAGTCCATCGGACACAGGTACAGAACAGTGCCAGGTAGGGGAATTTCATATGACTAACATATGAAGATGAGCTAGGTAAGAGGCACCTCTTTAGATTCTGGACCCTTTGCCTGCCCTGTAGCTCCTGCACGCAGTGATACCAACCAAACCAAACCCATTGCTGGTGAGTTGATTCCAACTCATGACGATCCCATGCGTTGCAGAGTAGAACTGTATTCCATAGGGCTTTCAAGGCTGTGACCTTTTGGAGGCAAGTCATCAGGCCTTTCTTCTGAGGCACCTCTGGGTGCGTTTGAACTGCCAGCTTTTCGGTTACTAGTAGAGCACTTAACTGTTTCCACCATCCAGAAACTACACAGTGACACCAGCATTCCCTTTTGGCGGTTCTCTCGTTTCCCGTACTCTTCAGAGGAGGCCTGAAGATCACAGGTATCTCTTCGCCAGGGAGAAGCTCTCATGGCCCGGTCTCTTCTGGCAGGAGGCTATCACTGGACCATGTTCATGCTTTTCAAGGCAGGCATCTGGAGCTCATTCTGAGCCTGCCTCTGCTGAACCTTTTCAGAATGGCGAAGGGTGTGCGGAGAGGGGAGTTCCTAGCCATGGATTGAAACTGTACTGCCGGGGCTCCCGCTCCTCCTTCCCACACCCAGGGCAAACATGGATAATACGCCATTGCCGCTCCCACCTCAGGTCTAATAACCCAAACCAAACAAAATCTGTTGCCACAGAGTCGATCCCGACTCATAGCGACCCTATAGAACAGAGTAGAATTGCCCCACAGGGTTTCCAAGGAGCAGCTGGTGGATTCAAGCTGCCAACCTTTTTTTGGTTAGCAGCTGAGCTCTTAACCACTATGCCACCAAGGCTCCTCGGGTCCAATGTTGTTGTTGTTAGGTGCCATCGATTCAGTTCTGACTCATAGCTACCCTATGTACCACAGAAGGAAACGCTGCCCGGTTCTGCACCATGCTCACAGTCGTTGTTATGCTTAAGCCCATAGTTGCACCCACTGGTTCAGTCCATCTTATTGAGGGTCTTCCTCTCCTTCGCTGACCCTGTACTTTACCAAGCATGATGTCCTTCTCCAGGGACTGATCCCTCCTGACAGCATGTCCGAAGTATGTAAGACATAGTCTCACTATCCTTGCTTCTAAAGAGCATCCTGGTTGTACTTCTTCCAAGACAGATTAGGTTCGATAGGAACTGGGAATTCTCAGCCAGTGTTCCAGTAGGCAGCTCCTCCCACCAGTTGGAGCTGTCATGTGCAATGAAGCTTATTTGCCAACCCTTATGTGACAGGCTGGACAGAACCCTGGCCCTAACAGCTGTGTGGCTTTGGGCAAGATGTTGAACTTCTCTGACCCTAAGTTACCTCATATGTTGAAGGGGATGATACCTCATTCACAAACTTGGGGTGAAGACATATGAAATAATGTATGAACCATGCCCAGCATAGAGCTTATGCTCAAAAATGATAGTTATTTAGAAGGATTCAAAGCCAGGGCAGGAAAGAACGTGGGCACAGCTGAGCATCCACCAGCTCCATTTCCTCCCCACCCACTTTAACACCCTGCTAAGACTTGAAAGTGTCCCCTAAATCCTTTTATAGTCCACATGTTGCATAATCCTCCTCCTCCTTGATCTTTATCATAAAATCAAAGAATCATAATTCTAAAGAGCTAGAGGGTGTCTTAGAGTGCCTCTCATCCAGTGCTTCTCAACCTTCCCCACTCAAGTACCCTGAGTAGCAGGAAAAAGAACATGAACCAATTTTTTTTGACATTGCCTATTATATCTTTTCTTTTAAGTGCAAATTTTGCATTCTGAGTCAAAATGCCAGTATCTGTTTTATTATTAAAAATAACATTTTTTTCCTAAAAAAAAAAAAAAGATAGTTATTATATAACCAAGTGCTTGCCTCTTTCTGGTCTTTCTTTGGCACTCTGAGTGAGGGAGACCATTACATTTTAGTGACAAATACTTTCATTCTCATCTTTCCACTGCACTGCCTCAGTATAGTTTTACACCAATAGACATTCTCTTCCAATATCTGTACCACAAGCTCAGATCTTTAGGCCGAATTTTGTCTCTAGCAGTGTCTAGAATGTTCATTTTCTTCTTGCTTATCAGATGCAAATCTGTGGCTAGCAGTTTTTACTTGGAGACCGTGTGATGCAAAGGAAAGAGAAAATGGAACCCCGAAGTCCTGGGTGCTAATCCCGGGTCTGCCACTGACTGTGACTTGGGGCAAGCTGTATAAACTCTCTGTTCTCAATCTCCCCTGTGTAAAATGAAGGGAGTAAACTTGCCAGATTTAGCAAATAAAAATACAGAATACCCAGTTAAATCTGAAATTTCAGATAAAGAGCAAATAATTTTTTTAGTGTATGTCCCATGCAATATTTGGGGGCATGCCATGTTTTATCTGGCAGCACTGGAAGGGAGTGAACTAGAACACCTCTAAGATACCTCCTAGCCTGATGTACCTGGTGGAGGAGTCACTGAAAGCCTCCGTGATTTGAGTTATTGCAGCAGGAGCAACAGCCAAGTCAGCCCATATGGCTGGGCGTGTTCATGACCCAGGACCCACCATGAGCCAGGCTCTGGGTCTTGGCTGAACCGCAAGTGTTCATTTGAGCTGTGGAAGTCATTGAACTCACTTTTGCTCTTGATGGTTTAGTGGAACCTGACAAGGTGGAATCCTGAGTCCCCTCAAGGTGACTCAAGGGGGTGGAAAGGGCACTCTCTGGCGTGGGCTCTGATGGCGCTAGTCTAAGTGCCAGGGGCCCAGGGCCTGAGTGAGTGCTTCTCTTTGTATGTGAAAGAGCTAAAAATATCCAGAACAGAGCAGTGGTGAACACCTGCAAGCTGATGAGAGAGTCAAGGACAGAGAACAACAAACTGCTGCTCGGCTATGGAAACTCCAGAATGGTAGGTAAACTGAGTCAGGAGTCAAAGCTGAGTCTGAGCCAGGAGCAAGAAGAAGGGATCTGACCTGGCCAATTCCCAGAGCTGGGGGCTGAAGGAGGGCGTGTGTGACCTCCCTGGCTCAGCAAGGGGCCTGGATGGGGGGAACCTGGGTGAGAATCTGAGGGGAGCCCTAGGGCAGGCCAGGGGGCCCTTCTGAGGGCTTTGCCCAGGACATTTCAGCCCTGTACTTAAAAAAATTCTTTTGAGATAAATAGCCTACATGAGTAAAAAACAAAATATTGAGCTTCATGGCCCCCTTTTAAAGGATCTAATGTTCTAATTTCTTATAAATTGTTGTTGCTAGCTGCCTTTGAGTCAACGCCATCTCATGACGAGCTTATGTACAACAGAACAAAACGTTGCCAGGTCCTGCATCAGCCAGCAATGTTTGAGTCCATCTTTGTGACTGTTGTGCCAGTTCATCTCACTGAGGGTCTTCCTTGCCCTCATTGGCTCTACTGGACCAAACATGATGTCCTCCTCCGGTCCAAAGCAAGTGAGTCAGGCAATGTTCTACTGTGATTCGTGAGGTTTTCATTGGCTAATTTTCAGAAGTAGATTGCCAGGGCTTTCTTTCTAGTCTGTGTTAGTCTGGAAGCTCTGCTGAAACCTATCCACCATGGGAGACTCTGCTGGTATTTGCAATCCTGCTGGCAGCTTCTAGTATCACAGTAACATGCAAGCCACCACAGTACCACAGACTGACAGACGGGTGGTCTGTCTTATGAATTAGAAGGTGATACTACTCTCTTGCAAGTGATATCTTTGTCACACATATGTGTAGTTCATTTCCCCCTCCTGCTGAGAGCCCCATGTTTTGACTGAGAACTGACTCAAGACAGTAGTTATTTTGTGCTTCCCCTTTACCATTGCAGACATGTTGCTTAAAATACCTCCCTCTCTCCAGAGCAGCCAGCATATTTCCTGGCAGAAAACCAGTGTGGGACTCCCACTACCCAGATGAGCTGGGCACACCAGCTGGGCCAGGCTCGGGAAGAGTGGGGGCAGCAGTTCATGGCCATTGCCCAGGTGAGCCTCACTCCCTCCTCGTGGAGGTTGACCACCACATCACAGCAGCCTCCGGCACATCCAGACACACACTGCTCTCTGAGCTGTTGTCAAGTGGATCATTCTGGTGGGTTTTTTCAACGACTAAGTAATATGTGACATGTGACATGGAGTCGCTGGTGGTGCAGTCTCTGGGTTAATGCACTTGGCTACTAACCAAAAGGTTGGAGGTTCGAGTCTGCCCAGAGGTACCTGGGAAAAAAAGGCCTGGTGGTCTGCTTCTGAAAAATCAGCCATTGAAAACCCTATAGAGCACAGTTCTACTTTGACACACATGGTGTCACAAGGAGTCAGAGTCAGCTCAATGGTAACTGGTTTGGGTTTTACTGGTACTGACATGTGACGTACGACTTATAATAATATTAGTGGCAGAGCTAGTGGGGAGAACAGCAGGGCACAATATGGAAGGAAGCAGAGAGGCCTAAGTGCACATTGATGAGTGAGGCTGGGGATTGCATTCAAGGCCACTGGTAATTAAGAATTTGGGGAGAATTTGAGGAATGTGAGTTGTCTTCCAGGGACTGTATGGTGTGACCCTGAACCAAAGTATCTATTCTGAGATTCACTGCCAGTATCAGATCAAAAATGGTCTGTGATGTGAATTTTGTCACATGGGGGAGAGAGATGCCCCTCTGCCTCCCCTCCCCACCACCCCACCCGACGAGGCTCTGGAAAAATCCCCCAGTGGCGATCCAGACCCTAAACACCTAGGAGTGGTGAGAGAGGGTCAGTCTAAATTCTGCAGGTTCCTGAAGCCTAGAATAGATGTGAGCCTCTGGCTGTGGGTGTGGGTGGATCTGGGGTCAGAGGGCAGGGTCAAGTTAGGGTTCCAAGAGCCTAAGGGCTTGGGTGTGGCACGGGGCACACCCAGCAGCCAGAGCTTTATTAAAGTCATGTACTATGTAAGGGGTTGCTTCAACTCCTAGCTGTAAAGGCCAAGTAGGATTCCGAGTACGGGAACACAGATAGGATTGTGGGTTCTGGGGGGACAGTAATGGTTAGAAGGATTTTATTCTCTTTATACTTTATCAGAAAGCATTTCAAGATTTAAAATTTTTCCTCTTGCCTGCACAGTTTATTCCAGTCTGTTTGACTATCGAGCCTCTATAAGCACAATAGCAATGAATACTTATATTAAAGAAGGAAGGGTATTTAGGAAGCCAGAGGAGGGTAATACCACATGCTGTTTCTTGCTGTCAACATCTGGGTATCAAACTAGGCTGCCAGCAGGACTTTGGGAGAATGAGATGTAGGGTGATAAGTTTAATGGAGACCTGGAGAAGGATTACCCAGGTAGGACATCAGGCTGGGACATCCAGACAGTTGGGGAGGTGGAAGGGGGCAAGGCAACAACAGCTGGGAAGGGAAGGAGAGGTTTGGAAACCGGCAGTGTCTTGGAATAGTCCTGTCCAGATATTCCAGGCCCCTGACAGCTGGGTGCCAGAAGGTTCTCATCTTCCCTCTCAGGGTGCCCTTGGCTCTTCAGCGTTCCTCTTCCGGGTTTGCATTAGTACGCCGTTTGCTTGGTAAGAGGTACATACAATGCTGAATGAGAAGTGGTTAGAAAGGATGCATTACACACTTGAGTGTGCTGCCCTGTCTGGTGGCGGCAGCCTCTCTGTTTCTCTTCCAGGAGTGGCAGATGATGAAGACCCTCCCTCACCTCCTCAATGTCAACGAGGACCCCCAGCTCACCAGAGTGCTCAAATACTTCATTCACACTGGTACTGACTCCCTGGGATCTACTCCCACACTGCTGTGCTTCTTGCCCCACCAACATGTTCCTTATTACCACATTTCTGTGGTTTCTGAGAAGGGATCAGTCTTTGAAATTGCTTCTTGGGCTAAATGAATACCAAATACATTGGAATACCATGTTTAGTATCGTGGTAATGGCTGGCTTTCCTCACCCCAGCCACTATGCGAGTGAAACAGATGTGAGAGTCGAGGACAGAGAACAACAAACTGCTGTGTGAAGGAAGCAGGGGCTGCTGGCAGAGAGGGCCAGCCCACCCAGAGCCGCCATGATGCTCTCCACAGGGTCAATCACTAGACGGAAACAGCTTTAAAGAGCAGCACCTTTCCTGAAGCTGTGTCCTAAGGTCCAGACTCAACAGCTTCTTCTTCCAGAATTCACATGAAGCAGGTGGAACTTTAAAGAAAGTTAGGAACCCCACCAAAAGGGCAGAAAATGCAACAACTATCCATTAAGCAAGGTGACATCCAAGTACCATTATGATTGAAAATTCCAATGGGAAAATTCTTTCACATGATCCTATTGAAGAGAAAATGTTGCTTCCAAAATATCAGGCATCTTATTAAGGTCAAATCCTGAAAAACTTTTAAAATACATTATTTCAATTCTTTGCAGGTTCATGTGATGCTGGTCAGGCTGCTTCAAATACTATTACCCTTCAAGGTTTGGGGTAAGTGTCTATGAATCTGTATCTTTGTCCAACATTAGAGCATTATGACCACTCAGGCCAGAGGAGCTTCTCAAAGGTCATCCAGTCAACATCAGGCCAGACCACAAATCCATCTGGACAACCAAGAGTAAGAAAGTTACCAGGCTTTCTGGTGGCCTGCTCAGTGGCCCACTCTAATGTTTATCTAACAAAGCTTCTGGTAAGCGCTTTTTCCCTCTTACTGAAATCCAGTCTTCTGTGGTCACTTTATGTTTCCTTGGTTCTTGGGAGAAGAGGGAAAGTTAGACTCTGATAATTCCTCACAAGTAGATACAAGCACATCTGGCCAGTAAATGAAGAGAGTTAAAGTCCAAGCCCAAGATAGGAGCCCCTATCTTTCATGGTCTCATCACTAAGGCAAAAGCATCCTTGATTTCTGTTTGGAGCCCTCTCTGGCTGGATTAACAGAAAGCCCAGACTTTGGGGGTATTCCCCTCCCCCAGAGACTCCCTAAGGATTTCCCAACAGGAGTTCTTGTGAAACCCTATGGGGCTTTCATAAAACCAGAGCTGTCTCCCCAGCTCTGACGGCGGGGGGTGGGGGTGGGGGGCTGCTCCAAGGTTCTCACTCCTCCTCTAGGGACCATTGTGTTCTGACTGCCCTCAGGCTTCCAGCCAGCAAGGCACAGTCAGCTCTTTCTGGAAGAGGCCTGTCCTCCATGTATCTCAGGCCTCTCTGAGCCAAAATACACAGCACACAGCCCTGTGGGAGGGGTTGCGGAGGGAGACAGTGCCTGTTGGCATCGCCTCACTCTGTGCCATCTCACCTTGCACTGCCAGCCTCCAGTCTGTTCCCTCAGACAGTTCCCTGGAACTCCCCTGTCATGGATTGAATTGTGTCCCCCCAAAATATCTGTCACCTTGGCTAGGTCATGATTCCCAGTATTGTATGATTGTCTACCATTTTGTCATCTGATGTGATTTCCCTATGTGTTGTAAATCCTATCACTATGGTGTTAATGAGATGGATTAGCGGCAGTTATATGAGGTCTACAAGATTGGACAATGTCTTAAGTCAATCTCTTTTGAGATATAAAAGAGAGAAGCGAGCAGAGACACACGGGAACCTCATACCACCAAGAAAGCAACGCCAGGAGCAGAGCGCATCCTCTGGACCTGAGGTTCCTGTGCTGAGATGCTCCCAGACCACGGAAAGACTGATGCATCACAAGGACCTTCCTCCAGAGCCAAGAGAGAGAGAAAGCCTTCCCTTGGAGCCAGCACCCTAAATTCGGACTTGTAGCCTCCTAGACTGTGAGAGAATAAACTTCTCTTTGTTAAAGCCATCTCGTTGTTAAAGCCATTTCTGTTACAGCAGCACTAGATGACTAAGACATCCCCTCACCTCCCTTTCCAGACCACACTTCCTGTGGGGACTCTTCTAAGTTCAGCACACATGTCTGTAAATGGCTGAACGTCAATGATGAGCTGAGATTAAAACCTTTCCCACAGGACCCTGGGCCCCATGCAAACAAGGGATATGGAAAGACATGTGTCTCAACATCCAGAACATTCCATGACAGCCAAATAATTCTAAAATAGTTAGGTAACTAGTTATTCAGGGCAAACAAGGGGTAGCAAATCTGACACCTCTGACTTCCAGCCCCAAATCTTACAACACATGAATTTATATACAGGTAGACCCAGAAACAGACCTAAACTTATCTGTAATGTGGTAAGCCAGCGTCCCAAGATCTTCTTCTCAGACCTCCTTAATTGTTTTCTTTTCATTGTCCCCACCACCCAATCCCATGGCACTGTGACTGTCTGGGTCTCCTGACACCTTGCAGCTGTAGGCACTCAGCTGGTGTTTATTCCATCAATAAGTTGCATCATTGTCTCCTGACTCCGTGTGCTCCTTAAGGACAGGATCCTTCTGTCCCTTCTGCACTCATTTTTCTATCCACACACTGTGAGCCACTGCACCGGGAGGACCCCAGAAAATGCTCCAAGCCATTCTTCAGCAGCTGTAGATCTTACTTAATTGTGCAGATAAGAAAGAATAACCTAAACAGTTCACTGAAATCATAATTTACTTGGTGACTTAGACAAACTCTTCTGTCTTTTTAGAATTTTGGACAAACATGCTTCCTTCACAAATTTGGATGGTAAAGTGACAGTAACTCCGTACAGCAAATGCAAGGTTGTCGTTAATGGGGTGTCAATCACTACGAAGACAAAGCTGTAGCATTTGGTAAACTTTCCCTCAGGGACACAGGGTGTCATAAACCTGATCTGAGTGGGAGGACAGGAGGTTCCTGTGGGTGTGCCACATGAGACAGCTAAGGGGCCATAAAATCCATAGTGAGGGCTGCTAGGTGCTCACAGCCTACGTGTGTCTCTGCCCCAGCACTGTGGTAGCCACACGATCTCTTCCTTACATCAGACAGACAATCGTGGGAGTCAGGGGATCGATCTGCTGTTAACTGGACCTCGCCTAGAAAACAGAGAGGTGACCCAGATCGCCAGCAACTCTGACCTTGTATGACACTTTAGATTTTCTTTCAAAAATCTCATTAAGAGGGACTGGCATTACCTTTGCAAACACTGATCTCCTTTCATCTCCTCTCCACCAGCCTTTCCAAGTCCCCATCAATTCAGGGAGCCCCTAACCAGCCTCACTGTAGCCCTTTCCAATCCATTCTCCACATGGAGCCAAAAGAGAGCCTTTTAGAAATGCAAATGGGGTTAGGTCACTCTCATTCTAAAGGTCCTTCAGTGACCTCTGCCTTAGGACAAAACCCCCACCATGGCCTGCAGCACCTGTGTGACCCACCACCTCCTCCAACACTCTCTGCCATCCCTGCCCCATATGCATGCCCTTCCCCTCGCCCCACTGACCTTCCTCTGGTTGCTCAAAAAAATCCCAGGCTCTGTTCAGAATAGCCTTCTCTGCTTTACCAACACTTACCACTCTTGAAGTCTCAATTTACATATTACATCTTCGAAGAGGACTTCTCTAAACCCCAGTCTGAATTAGGCCCCTTGTACACTTGGCCTAAGGAGTCCTGGTGGTGCAGTGGTTAAGTGTTCGGCTGCTAACTGAAAGGTCTGTGGTTCAAATCTACCAGCTGCTCTGCAGAAGAAAGATATGGCAGTCAGCTTCCATGAAGATTACAGCCCTGGAAACCCTATGGAGCAATTCTACTCTGTCCTATAGAGTTGCTATGAGTCGGAATTGACGTGACAGCAACGGGTATATATATATATTTTTTTATATGTGGCATGTGTGAAGAAGCACCTGTACTTCTTACAGCATCTTAACAGT
Source organism: Trichechus manatus latirostris (assembly GCF_000243295.1). Classification (NCBI taxonomy): domain Eukaryota; kingdom Metazoa; phylum Chordata; class Mammalia; order Sirenia; family Trichechidae; genus Trichechus; species Trichechus manatus. The sequence goes on along the minus strand of NW_004443975.1, from coordinate 8,334,449 downwards.
TTGTAATTACATAGTTTATTGATAAAATCCTTGAAGGGAGGGATTGAATCTGTTTGGTCCCCACTGATGCCCATTGCCTGATAGTCAGTGCTCAGTGTGTGAACTAAATGGAGAAACACATGACAGCTGGCCTACAAAAGCAAGATGTCCCTCCTCCCTACTCCTACATGGACGCTTCCCTGTGTGTGGTGGGGGGGAGAGGGGGCTCATGAGGGAAGAACATTTCTTACATCCTTTAAACAAGGCTGGACTGGGCTTGGGGCTTTGGCTCCTCCCCAGAGCAAGGCTTACCTCACAACTCTAGCCTCGGGGGTGTAATGTGAGGGCTGCATCTTCCCTCCGAGTGTGCCGTCTCCACACACACACCTGCCATGGAGCCAGCCCCCAACTCATGGTGACCCCGTGCACAACAGGATTGGACCATTGTGATCCATAGTGTTTTCACTGGCTGATTTTCAGAAGTATATAGCCAGGCCTTTCTTCCTAGTCTGCTGTAGTCTGGAAGCTCTGCTGAAACCTGCTCAGCATCATAGCAATATACAAGTCTCCACTGACAGTCAGGTGGTGGCTGAGCATGAGGTCCATTAGCCAGGCATCAAACCCAGGTCTCCCACATGGAAGGCAAGAATTCTACCACTGAAGAACCACCATTGCCTCCGCCCTCCTCCCTAGGACCGCATTATTTTGGGATCCAACAGTGCCTACCTCTACATCGGGTTTCCTTCTGAGCGAGGCAGTGAGCGCTTGAGCAGATTTGACTATGACTTTTTCCAGCTGGAAAGAGCAGCTGTGGAGGGTGTGAGTGTGGACAAGCTTGGTGAGTGGCCTGGGGCCCTACCCTCTGGCATTTTCCACGTGGCTCTCTGAAAGGAATTGCTTTCACTGTGTGCTTTTCTGCTTTCCTTAAAAAAATCATCTCTTGTTGGGTCAAAGTACAATTTTTAGAAATTAAAATATGATTTCCACAAAAATACATAGTGAGCACATGCTAAAGATTTGTTTAACCCAGTTCCCTCATTAATGAGTGTAAAGATGGTTCAGAGGAGCACAGAGGAGCATGTAAAGCAAATGGAAGAAAGAATGCTGATTTAAGTTGCTGAGTTAGACAGAGCTAATAAATGGTCTTTGGGGCAATAATCTTCTACTGGATGAAAAACCATTTCTAATTTGCCAGTCTTCTACAAATTAACATCTAATGTCTCTGTCTGGACCTTAATCAATAGCAAGTGGAGTCCCCGGGTGGTGCACATAGTTAACACGATTGGCTGCTAACTGAAGGGTTGAAGGTTCGAGTTCACCCAGAGGCGCATCAGAAGAAAGGCCTGATGATCTACTTCTGAAAAATCAGCCATTGAAAACCCTGTGGAGCACAGCTCTACTCTGACACACATGGTGTTATCATGAGTCGGAGTCGACTCGACGGCAACTGGTTTTTTCTCAGTAGTAAGGAGGAGTAAGTCAACCATGGTACGTTCCCCAAGGGAATTACAGAATCCTTATGCGCTCTGCTATGACAGCTAAAAGACCATCATTCTTTTGCCCACTGTCCATGTTTTGGATGACTTTTCTTGGTAGCTCTCTTTTTGCACTTGCAACCTGTCCCCATGTGGTCATCACATGGCCCCTCATAGGCATGATTCCCACTGCATCTTGGCCAGTAAGTTCTGTTCTGTTCTAGTTCTCTAGAGCCTCTTACGATGGCGGGAAGACATTTTATGGGTAATTCTTAATTTTGAAATAATTTCTTGAATCCTCCAAGACAGTTACTTCACTCGGATTTCCCAATTTTAACATTTTACTACATTTGCTCTATTTCATATATAAAATATATGTAAGCATATATACACATACATGTGCGTATATGTGTACATACATATTTTTTTCTGAACTATTTGAGAGTAAGTTACATTTAGTTACATTAAATACTTTAGTGTAATATTTCCTAAGAAAAAGTACATTCTCTTACATAACCACAGTACGATGATCAAAATCAGAAAATTAACATGATACAACAGTATTATTTAACCTACAAAACTGCTCATATTTCATTAATTATTTCCCTAATGCCCTTAGAAATCCTTGTCTAGGGTCCAATCCAAGATCACGTGTCGCATTTAGTTGTCATATCTCTTTGGTCTCCTTAAATCTGGAACAGTTTACCAAGTCTGTCTTTGCCTTTCATGACCTCGACATTTTTAAAACTAAGCATCCGTTGTTTTATATAATGTTCCTTAATTTGGGTTTTTATGAAGTTATGCATTTTGGGCAGGAATGCCACAAAAGTGATGTTGTGTCCTTCTCGGTGCCTCATATCACCAAGTTATTGATGAGGCTAAGTTTGATAACTTGACAAGGTAGTATCTGCCAGGTTACTAATTTTCTCTTTTAATTAATAAAAATTTTATGGGGAGATATTGGTAGATATCCAATTCCTCATCAGAACTTTCATCCACTAGTTTTATCATTCTTTGAACATTCTTGCCAGCATTGTGATTTTTGTCAAATGGTGAATTTCTAGCTCCATCATTCTTTCTACATTTATTCGTAGATGTTCTACTATAAGGAAGACATTTTTGCCTCTATTCATTTCCTCATTTATATCAGTATAAACTCATGAGTTCTATTTTCTCAGTGGGTTACATTCTGTTGATTTCATAATTTATTTTGATTCTCAAATTATCCTAGATTTGGCCAGTGGGACCCCCGTCAAGCTGGCTTTTGTGTCTTTTTGACATGTCCCATCATTCTTCGAGCACTGCCTTACTTTCTGGTATAAGAAAATTCCAGACTCATTTTGTAGTTTCCCATTCCTAGCACTAGAATCTCTCATTTCTCCAACAATCCCTAATTCCTTTTAATGGAAAATGGTATTTATAAATCAAGATCTAGTGCTAGGTGTGCTCACTGATATATATCTTTATCTATATCTTTGTCTATAGCTATGAAACCATGAGTTCATACTGATATCTCCAATTCTAATTCAATACCAACTTAGTCTTCCCTGGCCTGGGTAGGGAAACTTTTTTTTTTTTTTTGGTTAGTTTTCCAGAGTGGTTGTACCAATTTACACTTTCACTACCAGTGTATGAGAATTTTCATTTCTCCAAATGCTTACCAACTCTTTTTTTTTATTGTGTTTTAGATGAAGGTTTTACAGAGCAAATTAGTTTCTCATTAAACAATTAAAACATATATTGTTTTCTGACATTGGTTGCCACCCCCACAACATGTTAACACTCTCCCCTTCTTGACCTTGAGTTCCCCGTTACCAGCTTTCCTGTTCCCTCTTGCTTTTTCATCCTTGCCCCTGGGCTGGTGTGCCCATTTAGTCTCATTTTATTTTGTGGACCTGTCTAATCTTTGGCTGAAGGGTGAACTTCAGAAGTGACTTCAGTACTGAATTAAAACGGAGTCTGGGGGCCATACTCTTGGGGTTTCTCCAATCTCTGTCAGACCAGTAAGCCTGGTCTTTTTTTTTTTTTTTTTTGAGTTAGAGTTTTGTTCTATATTTTTCTCCAGCTCTGTCTGGGACCCTCTATTGTAATCCCTGTCAGAGCAGTCGGTGGTGATAGCCAGGTACCATCTAGTTGTGTTGGACTCAGTCTGGTGGAGGCTGTGGTTCTTGTGGTCCATTAGTCCTTTGAACTAACCTTTCCCTTGTGTCTTTGGTTATCTTCATTCTCTCTTGCTCCAAACAGGGTGAGACCAGTGGAGTATGTTAGATGGCCACTTGCAAGCTTTTAAGACCCCAAATGCTACTCACCAAAATAGAATGTAGAACATTTTCTTTATAAACTATGCTATGCCAGTCGAGCTAGATGTTCCCCAAGATCATGGTCCCCAGCCCTCAGCCCAGTAATTCAGTCCCTCAGGGAGTTTGGATGTGTCTATGGAACTTCCATGACCTCGTCATGGTCAAGTTGTGCTGGCTTCCCCAGTATTGTGTACTGTCTTTGGGTGGGGAAAATTTTAATGTAATATGTATTTCCCATTTTTCTTCATCTGTAAAATGGGCTTATTTTATCTGCTTAAAATCCTTAAGCCTACTGCACTGCCTTCTCACCAGTCACGAGATGTGTCTTAACTCCTATCAAAGGCCAATCCTCTCGTTGTCCTCTGCATTCCATCCCCTCTCACCTCCTTGAGGAATCTCCTACCCCTTTTCCTGCATCATCACATACTCTCTGTGGATCATTCCCATCACATGCAAACATGCTCCAGTATCTTCCACCATACAAATAAACAAGCAAAGCCCTATGTTGACCCACATCCCCCCTCTAGCTACTGCCACATTTCTTTTTGTTCTTTTTTTTAATAACAAAACTAATAAACCTGTTGTTCCCATTTTTTTTATCTCCCAGGCTCTTAGCCTACTCCAATCTGGCTTGTTCCAACCATTCACTGATGTTGTACTTGACAAGGGTATCAGTGCCCTACATGTTGCCAAATCTAGTAGGCATGTGTCTGTAGTCATCTTACTAAGGTCTCGGAAACATTTGAAGCAGTTGAGCACTCTCTCCTTGTTGAAATATTTTACCTGAGAACAATATCCCCTCCTGTTTTTCCTCCAGGCCACCTCTTCCACATTCGCTTTCCTGAGTCCTCCTCATCAAACCAATGCTGACATTTTGAGTTACCAAGGGCTTGGTCCTGGAACTCTTCTTTACCTTGATGCTTTTCCCCAGGTTAATCTCATCCAGTCTCCGTGCTTCTAAATGCCATTTCAGCCAGAAAACTCTCAACTCCCCTGAGCTCCAGAGTCGTCTATCCAACTACCTATCTCTGCTTGTGTGTCTCAAAGGCATCTCAACCTTAATAGTGTCCCCAAAAGAGGTCTTGATTCCCCCATGCTTCTTAAGTCTGCTTTTGTCCCGTTTTCCCATCTTGGCAAATTGCTCAAGTCAAAAATCTAGTATGCATCCTTTTCCTGATTCCATCATTCAATCTGCCTTTTCTCCATCCCCTGTGCCACCATGTCAGTGCAAGCTGCCATCTCTTGCTTAAATGGTTCCCTTTTTGACCCTCCCAGTACATTTGTCAGTGACAAAAAGATTTTAAATATTTTAAATCAGATCATGACACTCTCCTGCTGAAAAATATTCCATGACATCTCACTGCTCTTGAAATCTAAACTCCAAGCACATGAGCTCTGCATGAACTCACCTTAATAAAACCATGGGTGATGAGCAGTAGGATAAACCCACATATATGCAAAATAATTCATACCTTTTCCCTACACCAAAATTGCTTTCTCTGAATTTTTGCAAAATAAATTGATTTGAAATTCACCTCCTTGCTCATCTTCTGCTGAAGTTCTAGCCAAAATAAACAAGACTTTAAAGTACCAGCCTGGATAATCCGCCCATTCATTTATTTATTCACAAGGATTGATTGCACACTTGCCTTCCCTGCCCGAGGCTGGTGGGATGGGTGCCATATGAAGCTGAACAAGCTCCAGACTCTGCACTGAAGGTGCTCAGAATCTAGTGAAGACTGTGGGCCCCAACCAGGCAGCTACATGGGCAGCTCTGGCAGTCAGGCCTCAACCCAGGGGTAAGGAATCCCCAAAGAGTTGAGAGTTCATGACAAGAGGCCAAACCACTGCCAACTTGGAGCCATTAGGGAGATGCAAATCAAAACCACAATGAGATACTACCTGTGATCATTAGGGTTGTGTGTCAACTTGGCTGGGCCATGATTCTCAGTGGTTTGGCGGTCGTATGATGGTATGATCACTTCCATGATGAGATTTGATATAATGTGATCACTTCCATGATGGGATCTGTTGTGAGTAGCCTATCAGTTGAAAGGGAGTTTCCCTGGGCATATGGCCTGCATCGAATATAGTGGACATTCTGGCAAGGCTCGTGGACTTGTGCTCGCTCTGGATCCTGCAGCTGGCTCCTCTGTCTAAAACTTGGTTCTTGGGACTTGAGCTAGCAGCTTACCTGCGGTCTTGCCTGCCGATTTTGGGATTCATCAGTCTTCACAGCCTGTGAGCAGGAGCCCTGCTGTCTGACCTGCCAATCTTGGGTCCCCCAGCCCCTATGGCTACATGAATCAGGAGAAGCCTCCAGCCTGACTCATGGATTTGGGACGTTCCAGCCTCTACAACCGTGTATACCATTTCCTTTATATAAATCTCTCTATATAGATATTTATATGCTTTACTGGTTTTGCTTCTCTAGAGAACCCAACCTAAGACACCACCTTACCCCCATTAGAATGGCAATGATAAGAAGGAAAAAAAAAAAAAAAACAGAAAACAATAGGTGTTGTTGAGGTCGTCGAGAAACTAGAACCCTCATCCATTGCTGGTGGGAATGTAGAACGGTACAGCCACTGTAGAATACAGTTTGGTGGTTACTCAAAAAGTTGAACACAGAACTACTATATGACCCACGAATCCCAATTCTCGGTATATACCCAGAAAAAGTGAAAGCAGGAATGCAAACAGAAACCTGTACACCAATGTTCATTGCAGCACTTTTCACAATAGCCAAAAGATGGAAACCAAAACATCTATCAATAGATGAATGGATAAACAGAATGTTGTATATACACACAATGGAATACTACTTAGCCATAAAGAGAAATGAAGTCCTGCTACATGCTACAATATAGATGAACCTTGAAAACATCTTTGTTGTTGGTTGCTGTCAAATCAGTTTCAACTCATGGTGACCGCCAAGTGTGCAGAGGAAAACTGCCCCATAGGGTTTTTAAGACTGTGACCTTTCAGAAGCAGATTGTCAGGACTTACTTCAGAGGCACCTCTGGGTGGTTCGAAATGCCAACCTTTCGGTTAGCAGTCTAGCGCTTAATCATCTGCGCCACCCAAGGACTTCTTGAAAATATGCTGAATGAAGTACGTCAGTCATGTATGATCTCATTTATATGAAATATAAGCAAATATATAGAAACCAAAGATTATTAGTGGTTACCAGGGATGGGAGCGAGGGATAAAGGGAGCTTTTGCTTAGAGGATATTGAGTTTATGTTAATGGGGATGGAATAATTTGGAAAAGGACAACAAGAGTGGTTGCACAGCTTGAGGAGTCTAATTAATACCACTGACTTATACATGTAGAAATTGTTGAACTGGCGTGTTTTGTTGTGTATATTTTCATCACAATTTAAAAAAAAAAAACTAAAAAAATGAGAACTGGTTGAGAAGTTACAGGTTTGACATGTTGTGGGGTTGTTAACCCATGTCATAAAACAATATGTGTACTACTGTTTCATGAGAAACTATTTGTTCTGTAAGCCTTCAGCTGAAGTACAATAAAAAAAAAAAAAAAAAAAAAGAACTGGAGGCCAAGAGCCTTCCTGTCACATTGCTTGCCAAGATCCACAGGTTGAGATGAGCAACTACTGACTTAAAAAACCAGGGAGTGTCTTTTTCCTTCACTTATGAAGTTTTTTTTTTTTTTTTTTAAATTACATTATGTTGGTATTGTTTTTAGGTGCCGTCGAGTTGATTTTGACTCATAGCGACCCCATGTGACAGAGTAGAACTGCCACATAGGATTTTCTAGGCTGTAATCTTTATGGGAGCAGATCACCAGGTCTTTCTCCTGTGGAGCCGTTGGGTGGGTTAGAACCACCAACCTTTCAGTTAGATCCAAGTGCTTAACTGTTGGGCTACTGGGACTCCTTAATTACGTAATAGTAATTTTCTGCTCAGTAGACATTTGATGAACAATTGAATGGATGGCTGAATGAACAAACGAACATATACATTTATTCATGGCTGGAAATTATCCCAGAACAAGTGACCGCCTGTCATTTTCATTCTGATATTTCTTTCTACAGGTTCCACAAACAGCGGAGACGGGAAGGCAGACCCGAGTGTCCTGGCTGTGTTCCAGGATTACATCAAACTGATGCCCCTCATTGCAGAAGCAAATCAAATGAGTGAAGAGCTGAAGAAGGTAATTGTTTTAGTTTCCTAGGGTGGCTGTAACAAAATACCAGGAAGTGTGTCTCTTTAAAGAACAGAAATTTATTGTCTCACAGTTCTGGAGGCTGGGAGTCAGAAATCAGGGTATCAACTGTGCTGATTCCTTCTGAGGCTGTGAGGGACAATCTGTTCCATGCTTCTCTCCTAGCTTTTGGTAGCTCCAGGCATTCCATGGCCTGCAGCTGTAGCCTCCTTCCTCTGCCTCACATGGCCTCCTTCCTCTGTCTCCCTGTCTCTGTGTATCTTCTCCTTTTTGATAAGGATGTCAGTCTTTTAGGATTAGGACCCACTCTACTCCAGTATGACCTCATGTTAACCTAACTGATAACATCTTCAAAGACCCTATTTCCACATGGTCACATTCACAGGTACAGGGGTTAGGATTTCAAGATATAGTTTAGGGGGACACAGTTCAATCCATAACAATTTTTTTACCTTTAAAAAAATTGTTTTATTGTGGTAAGAATATACATAACAAAACTTTTGCCAATTCAACAATTCATACACATACAATTCAGTAGCAAATATTAGGTGCATCATGTTGCACAAGCTATCACTGTCAGCCGTTTCCAAATTATTCCACCACCATTAACAGAAACTCAGTGACCCCTAAGCGATGACTCTCCCTTCTCCCCTCCTTCCTACCACTGGAAATTATTAATAAACTTTGATCTCTATACATTTGCGTATTTTATATAAGTGGGATCATACAATATTTGTCCTTTTGTGACTGATCGATTTCACTCAATGTAATGTTTTCAAAGTTCATCCATGTGTAGCATGTATCAGGACTTCATTTCTCATTATGGCTGAGGAATATCCCATTGCGTGTATGCACCACATTTTGTTTATCTGTTCATCTGCTGATGGACATTTAGGTTGTTTCCACCTTTTGGCTACTGAAAACAGTGCTGCAATGAACCTCCATAGCAGTGATTTATCCAGAACCAGAAAACTCCATAATGTCAGGTCCAGAAAGGACTTTGGAGAACAGGTTCAATACCCTCATCACTCCTACTACCTCAGACTGACTCAGGTATAGATAAAGAGGCCCAGAGAGGCGAGGGGATTGGCCCAAGCTCATGTAGGGAGCTAACAACAGGGCCTAGGCCTTTCCAGTTCCAGCCCCAAGCACCCTTCCTTCCAGCCTTGGTCTACTAGGACCAACACTTGCTCGCCATAGCTACCCCATTCTAGATTGTTCTTCAAAACTGCCTGTCTGGGTCCAGGCACCTCGATGGCTCCTATGCCAGGACCTGGGCTGGGGTTAGCTCCCTGGTGACACAGAGTAAGAATCAGCCAGAAACTTTTAAGAGGCATAATCACTTTGGTAAGCATTGCAAGTGTTAGTTCCAGGATATTGTTGAGAAATTTTCGTGTTCTATCATTTCTCTTGGTGGGAATTCCAAGGAGCAAGAGTGGGACTATCTTCTTTTGGAAAGTCTGAGTCATTGCTGAGTGTGGGTGAAAATGAAAAGGAAATTGCAAAGATGGTATGACCTGATAAATGTAGGATTTTTTTAGTGAGAAATGTTTCCTTTACCAGGGACTTAAAATGGAGTTGAAAGTGAAGAATTTGGCGTCGTCAGATTCCAGGGACTATGACCTACAGAAGGAGGTCAATGGTGAAGGTGACCAGCCAGAGGACTCATGAGGTGAGGCTGTGTCTGTGGGCAGAGTGAGCTGCCATGGGGGCTTCCTGAGGCACTTTCCTAGGGAGCTACGGCCTGTGGAGACCCAGTGAAGGGGCAGAAAGTGTTCCAAGTGTGAGCTGGGGTCTGGGGGACAGGATCTAGGGAGAAGAGTACCCTCCTCCATGTTCCTCTCCTAGGATCTGTCCTAACCACCAGTATCGAGCATTTTCTGTTCACTGCCAGAAAACCAGTTGCCACTGAGTCGATTCTGACTCATGGCAACTCCATGTGTGTCGGAGTAGAATTGCACTCCATAGAGTTTTCCATGGCTGATTTTTCAGAAGTAGATAGCCAGGCCCTTATTACAAAGTGTTTCTGGGTGTATTTGAACCTCTAACCTCTCGGTTAGCAGCCAAGTGCATTAACAATTTGGACTACCAGAAGGGAGCCTTAAAGTTTATTTAAGTGGTAATGGGGTGTGTGTGAGTGTGTGTGTGCATACATGCAAGTGAGAGACAGAGAGAGAGGCCATTCTGGAGCAATGAGAAAACCCACACTCCATGCTCTTTTTTTTTTTTTAAATTGTGCTTTAGGTGAAAGTTTACAGCTCAAGTTAGTTTCTCATACAAAAATTTATACATACATTGTAATGTGACCCTAGCTGCTATTCCTATAATGTGACCGTACATTCCTCCTTACAGCCCTGGATTCCTGTGCCCATTCAACAAGCTCCTATCTCTTTCTTCTCAGGACAGGAGCTGCCCATTTAGTCTCATGTATCTACTTGAACTAAGAAGCACACTTTTCATGAGTATCATTTTATGTCTCATAGTCCAGTCTATTCTTTGTCTGAAGAGTTGGCTTCAGGAATGGTTTTAGTTCTGGATTAACAGAGAGTCTGGAGGCCATATCTTCTGGGGTTCCTCCAGTCTCAGTCAGACCATTAAGTCTGGTCTTTTTACTAGAATTTGAGTTCTGCACCCCACCTTTCTCCTGCTGCATCCAGGACTCTCTGTTGTGTTCCCTGTCAGGGCGGTCATTGGTGGTAGCTGGGCACCATCTAGTTCTTCTGGTCTCAGGCTGATGGAGTCTCAGTTTATGTGGCCCCTTATGTCTCTTGGGCTAATATTTTCCTTGTGTTTTGGCGTTCTTCATTCTCCTTTGCTCCAGGTCACACTTCACACTCTTATTAAGACTCCAAAAAAGGTCATTTTGGCTGATCCATTTCCGGGTTTGATGTTGCTTACTGCCAGGAAGTTCCTTTTTAGGAACATAAGACCCTGTTTCCTCCCCTACTGCTTTCACAGGAGGAACTAGGAAGAGCTGGCCTACCCTTTAGGGTCTCTGATAGGTGTTATGCCTTTGGAGGTGCCCTCAGATTCCACCTCCAGCTGAGCGCTCAGTCCTTAGTCTGCCTTCAGAGGATGTGCCTCTTGTTCTCAGGTGAACTTCACGTAGAATGTTCACACACTCATCGTGCACACAGCCCCTCCTCAGCAGGGGAGCCGGAGCTCACAGGCATGATCTACTGAGTAACCAACTGTGGCGTCTCTGGGTTTAACTTTTCTGCCCATTGTCCTAAAGTTTCCAAAATGTTCTGGGACAACAACAATTTTTAAAAAACTTTTTAAAATTGTGAAATATAACACAGAGAAAAAGACTATGAAACATATACGTTCTGTTGCCTAGGGCTGCAGGGGTGGGAGCTTGAGGACGATAGCTAAAGTATAAAGGGTTTCTTTTGGGGATGGTGAAAATTTTCTAAAATTGATTTGAGTGACAGTTGCACAACTCTGTGAATCTACTAAAAGGATTATACACTTTAAACAGGTCAGTTACATGGCATTTGAATTATATCTCAGTAAAGCTGCTACCAACCAAACCATGTATGTTCAAGTTATATTGTAAACCTGAACCCATCATGAACCTGCCTCCCAGTTCAAGAGGGTTTACATCTGTGTCTGCCAGGTGCTGGGGGCCACCAATTTCATGGCTTGAGTTGAACTGGCAAACTTCTCAGTGGCCTTTTCCTTTCCTTTTTTCCTCTCTTCCTCTGCCCAGTGCCAAGGCGGCTTCCTCTGCATCACCTGGAGTTGGAGGGAAGGGTGCATGTTTGATGCTGGCTCACCTTATACTGACTGTGTCACTCTCAGGGGTCTCAGTATGATGTGGCGGGAGGGTCTCTGGGAAGACTCCCACTTTGGGAAGGTCAGGCCTGGACTTCTATGCCATGGCCCGTGAGGCCTTCAGAGCTGAGCCATCAATGTTCCGTCTGCACATTACGTTATGTGTTATTCCCTCAGGGCAGAAGCAACGTTGGTGGTCCAATTCTCCACGGCCTCCCTGGGTTCAGGCTTTCTTCTGGAATTTGGTTTGGCAGTCCCTCATTGTCTTTTCAGGCCTTGTTTTGAAGGAGATTTTTAAATTTTTAAAAATTTTTTCCATGTTATTCTGCTTTTTATTATTGTTACTTTTTTAAGGTGATTTAAAAAAATATTTAATTCAGCATTTTTTGTTGTTTTTGGCTGGCTACCTGAGTACCCAGCCTGCCACGGCCAAAAATAGAACTCCAAATAGTGTTTCAGCATGTTATTGTTAAGCATGTTGTGTGCAGAGCCAACAGACTGAGTATGTTGATATTGCTCTTGATCTTCAGTCTAGCAGCACTGTCCCAGCATGTTTGACAGGACTGCTTCTGCATAAACCACACTGCAATCTCTTTTTAAGGGGTCTGTGCACTAATTGGAGCCCAGGTGGCACAGTGGTTAAGAGATTAGCTGCTAACCAAAAGGTTTACAGTTCGAATCCACCAGCCACTTCTTGGAAACCCTGTGAGGCAGTTCTACTCTGTCTTTATAGTGTTGCTATGAGTCAGAATCGACTCAACGGGTTAGGCGTTACAGGTGCACTAATTAATTTTATGCTGGTTTTTCTGTGTTTGTTTCTTTTTCTTTTTTTTCCTTCAGGCAGAGCCTAATTTCACGTATCTGCCAGCTTCAAGATTCTCCATTTTTACCTTTAAAAAATAAGATTAGTACCAGTGACCTTTCCTCAGGTGAAGTCCCACCTTCCTCAGGAAGCCTCTGAAATGCTGGTAGTAATTTCTGGTAGTTTTTAGAGCACTTTGTGTGTGTGTGAGTTTGAAGACTAAAAGAAAAGGCTAAAGCGCCCTAGATGGTGCAAATGGTTTGCACTTGGCTGGTAACCAAAAGGTTGGTGGTTCAAACCCACCAAGCAGCATTACAGAAGAAAAAAGCCCGGTGATTTTCTTCTGTAACAAGAAAACCCTATGGAGCAGTTCTACTCTGTAACACATGGGGTCTCCTAAGTCACAAATCAACAACAACAACAAAATCAACAACAGTAAAAGAAAAGGCTAACAAAGAACAGTGGGCCTGCAGACACGTATCACACCTTTAGGTGGCTGATCTTGTAAACGTTCACCCCCAGATCGTGCAGGCGGGCCGATAATGACGCTGCTGCAGCTCTTGGGTAGGAGGCAGCTTCCACGTGCAGCTGTGTGTGACTATCAGAGTCACACTTCAAGGGCAAGTTCAGGAGCAAGCCAGGGCCGCCTGAGGACTAGGGAGGGTGTTCTAAGCTGGAAATGCTGCCAGCCGGCAGCTATTTTTAATCTGCACCTGCCCAACAGGTGTTGGTTCAGGTGAAAAGCACATCAGCTAGAATGTCTCAGAGCCAGGCCTGCAGGGTCAGCTGGAGGGGAGGGGAATGGGGGACAGAGGAGGAGAGAGAGGAAAGGGAAGGGTGGGTGAAGAGGGAGGAAGAGGGAGATGGAGTAGGGGAACAGCACAGTACCCCAGCCTGTCCCCCAGAGCCTCGCTGACCTGTGTTTCATCCAGGGAACTCAGGATGTCATCCAATTTTACCTGTCACAGGGTCTGCGGTTTCATACCCACACGTAACGAAGTAATAAACTGGTTTTATTATCTTAAAGAAATTAGTTCCCTAGCCTAAAAGTCTTTAAAAACACCCCAAAGGGTTACAATTCCTGTCAGTGGCATCACTAGGGTTGGTGTCACCCAGTGCAGTAACTCATGGTGTCACCTCCCTCCATGTACCTCCTCCCATACCAGACCATACAGAATCCTTAGTAACGTTTTTTGTACTAACGTTACTCGTAAATCGTAATTCCCGTATATCAGTCCTTCTTTTCTTTTAATTACTTCAGTCTCAAAAAAGTTATTGATATAGGTTGGAAAATACTAATTACCACAATACTGTAGTTAAAACACCAGAAAATTTGACAAAATCAGCAACTATAAAAACACCGGCAGCAACAAAAACAACAGCCATGCTTATAGTGCGTGCAGATGAAACCACGGGATTCAAAGCATCATTGTGATTAGGTAATAATGACAGCTCCGACTGGAGCACATTAAAAAACCAAAACAAACCCGTTGCCGTGGAATCGATTCTGACTCATAGAGACCCTACAGGACAGAAGAGAACTGCCCCATTCAGTTTCCAAGGAGGAGGTAGTGGATTTGAAGCCAAACGCTTCAAAAAGAAAATTAGCATAGAATTTAGCCTTGTAGCTATATTGATGGGGCCCTTGTAGAGCAGTGGTTAAGAGCTATGGCTGCTACCCAAAAGATCGGCAGTTCAAATCCACTAGCTGCTCCTTGGAAACCCTACAGGGCAGTTCTGTTTTGTCCTATAGGATCACTATGAGTTGGAATCAACTTGATGGCAATTGAGTTCGGTTTGGTTTTTGGTTAGCTGGGCTTATGAAAAATGTTTCTGTTGTTATAACAAAGTACAGGGATATTTTTATAAAAAATAATAAATTTCTACTGAAACACTGCACAAAAATTTTAGACAGTCATTTTGGTGTCACCCCTCCTGACAGTGTCACCTGGTGCAGTCCACAGCCCCCACTCCCCCTAGTAACGCCACTGGTTCCTGTTGTACACGGCTACCCATCATATGTGCCACCACCATGTTCTTTAATCTTTCCGATGGCTCTGAGAGGTGAGGACTGTGGTCTTTCCTCAAGGCAAACAGAAAAAGGATGAGGTGTGTTTTTAGTGTGTTGAAGAAGACCTTGTTATGAAGACACAAATCTTAGAGAATGACTTCTCTTGTTTTTTAAGTTGTCCAGAGAAAGAGCTGCTAGTTTTACCTGGTAAGCACTTCTGATGTGACATTTAGGGTCAAGACATCTTCTATCTAACTCAAATCCCTCATACTACAACTTAGGTTCTTTCTCCTCCTCAGTAGCCAGTTCCCTCACATGTGAAGAGCAGCAGGTTCTTGTCCTGGGCTTGCTGCTCACTGGCTGAGAATCCCTGAATGAGGAGCGGAGCTTCTTTGGGTTACCACAAAGAGGAGATAACAATACCTGTCTTGTTTGCCTCTTAGGCGTGTGATGGGTGTCACCTGAGCCCATGGGTGTGCTCTTGTTTTGCAATTTGATAATCACTGGGAAGCCACTTCTAAACTTGTTTTTCTGCAGGCTAAATACCCCTATATTCATTTTCTAGTGCTGTTGTAACAAATTACCACAAATTTAGTAGCTTAAAACAACACAAATTTATTATCTTACAATTCTGTAGATGAGAAGTATGACACAGGTCTCACTGGGCTAAAATCAAGGTGTCCTCAGGGCAGCATTACTTTCTGGAGGCTCTAGGGGAGAAAATGTTTCCTTGCTTTTTCTAGCCTCTCGCTGCCCACAATCCTTGACTCGTGGTCCCTTCCTCCAACTTCAAACCAGCAATGTTCCATCCCTCTGACTCTAATTCAGTCACACATCTCTCTCTTACCCTCTCGTCTGCTTCCCTCTTCTACATTTAAGAACTCTTGTGATTACCCAGCCCATCAGAGGGAGCATGCTGGGAAAAATCATAGAAATGAATTGCAGATAAAATCAAATATTGGTGACCTACCTTTGTGTTTCCAGGTTTGGATATGGTCAAAGGCCAAGTTTATCAGTAGGAAATTCCTGATGGAGGAACGCTACCAGCGCTTTCTAGATGGAGGAGACAGCCACGTGGCTCAAGAAGTCAATCCTTTCTGGGATCCTGTTGAGGTTGTGCACCTGGGCTCAGCTCACATCTGGCTCCAGTCGCTTGCCTACTGCATGAAGTTCGAGAAGCAAGTGGAGTTTCTGAACTGTGACAGGCTGGAGGAGGCCATGTTGCATATCCACATAACTCCCTGCTCGGCGACTGGACAGTGGGTGTCTCCCTTCTCCCTGTTCCTAGTCCAAATGGGTTCTGAGTCACTCACATGGAAAATCTTAGCAAGCCTGAGGTCTCCTGGAGGGGGTGGTCAACGTGGTCTCTGAATTGCTCATTTATGACACAAATGAACGAGCTCATTCATTCATTCATGATTTGCCCTCATTAAATCTCATTTTTGCTCAATCAGCTGACCTGGAATATTTTAAATTCCACGCCAGGCAGTACCTGAGACAGCTTCGCACCACCCTGGGAGACCAAGGGAACAAGGAGGGCATCCCACAAAGAGGCAGGATAGAGAAGGAGAAGGAACCCTGACCAGTACCAACAGACCTGGGTTGGTTCCACACAATGAGCCTACGGAACACAGAGGTGAAGGGTGTGGTGGCTTCACCTGGTGCCTGCAAGGCCTGGCGTCTGCAGCATAAAGCTGCTCTTTCCCACGTTGGTGGAGGACAGGCCCATCCTTGCTGACGAGGCCCAAGAGCCAGAGCAGGGAGCTGATTATTCCAGCTCACCCCTCTCCACCCCTGGTGTAGGCTGTGACCACTTTCTTCCCTGTCCCTCAAGGTAGGGACTGAGATGTCTTTGTTTCTTTATCTGGCCTCATTCTGTGCTGTTACCTTCTTTTCTATGAGTACAGGCTTTGTTTTAATCTATCATTCCGTGCTGTTATCTTCCTTTCTGCGGGTACAGGCTTTGTTTTAATCTATCACCTCCTTTCTTAAACTCTGCTCCATTTTACCTTTTACCCTCCTCTCAGGATAGCTCATCTCTTCTTGCTTTAGGCCATGGACAGTTTTCAGAAAAGTTAGTCTCAAACAAGTCTAAGCAAAGAGGTTGGCAGTGGGCCTGGTCTGGGTGTCAGGGCCCTCATAGGCATTCAATGCAACCTTTTTGTCTTCCTGAAGAGGAAGAAAGAGAACCTTGAGAGACCAAGCTGATCAACCACTCACTGTCTTTACCGGGACTCCAAGCTCACTAAGCAGCCTCTTTTGGCTAACTCAGGCCTCCTAGGCTGCCCAGCGGTTATAGTTTCCATTGCAAATCAGTAAATGGGCATTCTAGTTTTGGGTGATGTGAGAGAGATCTCTTCTTGAAGAGGTGTCCAAATCGGTTTCTGAGTTTGTAGGCCTGAGGTCAACTCTGAACTGTGAAGAATTCATGAAGCAAATGACACCCTGAGAGATGGTATCGCTTTCCCCAGGTGGTAGCCCATCTGTCCTACTGGGCACCTACTAATCTGCAACGCTAGTTAGTTTAGCACCCACATCTGGGCGCATTTATTCCAAGAAGCTGTTTATTTTCCTGTCTCCTCTTGGCTGTGAGTTCTTTGAGAAGGTTTGTATCTCACCTTGAAGTGCCTGCATAGAGTGAGCTCTCATTAAGTGTCTCTTGAGTGAATGAATTCTGCAACTGGCAACATAACCTATCCTGCCTTCAGTGGATTAGCTATCTCTTAAGGGGTCTTCATTTCCTTTGATCACAATCCTCACTTGCTAACACAAGCTAACCTGCCTCTTGTTTGCAGAGCACAGGGTGAGGAGGACGTGGTGATTGACCCCTTGGAGTTGCTGGGCAAGAGGATCGATTTCCAGATTCACATTGTCCGGTGCCTCGGCATCAAGTTGCTGAAGGAAGATGCAAATAGGGGCATCCAGGTTGGGTACAGCCTGCCCCATGGCACTGCTTCACACAACCACCTACCTTGTGGTCCCTCCTCAAGTTTTGAAAAGGAGCTTATCATGAAATTTGCTTGTTTCTCTGTTTCCTCACCCCCAAAATGACTATTTCCCCTCATCTGTTGAACAGAGAGAAGCCATGCGTCCCTCCACCCTGGGCTGTTGTCAGTGTGTGCTGAGCTTCCCAAGTGATGGAAGCAGCAGAGTCAAAAATTTTAATTATCAGAAGGAACATCTAGCTAAACTGTATTGTCTAAGTACAATCATTTTGTTTTTTTTTTTTTTGAAAGTTGGAAATAAAAAAGGTCTGTATTACCTACCATACAGCAAAAGCACCAGATATGCTTAAACTAATTTGGCTAAAAGGATATTAAGAGATAAAACAGTAATGAAAGGGAGACAAAACTCAAACAACTTCACATGGAAAGTTAACAATTTTAGATTTTAAGTAGAAAGTTTTTATCAAACTCCTTTTCTTTTTTGTTAGACATCTAATATCATCCATGTAGTGATGACACCCATGTGGGTAGCTGAGCTGCTGTGGGGCCAGTCACAAGAATCAGTTCTGGGTCATTTTTATCAGCTAACCAATGCTTGGGCTGCAACTCTTTTGGCTTATCTGATCCTTTTCTTCACAAATGTGTCCTGTCTAGTTTTAATGTATGTCTGGTGTTCCTTTCTCAAGTACAGAATTTATGATCTTCCAAATACTTTATACACCAAGCCTGTAGGGAAAATTGTGAATCCCCAAATTGAAGAGACTGTCCAATCTGCAGCCTTAAATGCATCTCAGGAATTTCTGAATTATTTACAGACACTCTCATTGTTGATTTATGGGGCCTTCAAGGTACCGTGTTTACTTATTTGCATGGTGCATTCTTCAATCAGCTAGAATGTGGGCATGGCTAGGGCTGCAGTGGAGGGAAGCGGTCAGGTCTTTACAGGAGTGGCCGGGAGCCATCTTCCTGGGTTCTAGTGGAGCACGTGATTACGTGTTTTAACATCTGCACACACCACTGAACTGAGATGTTTCTTTCCTTGCTGACATCTCCCCCTCACTACAGAAGGCTGTGCTGAACTGAGCTGCTCTCCACAGGACCTCATGGTCACAGGTGAAGGCCACATCATGGTGGACACCAAGAAAACTACTGTGATGGGTACAGGCCAGGTGTGTACACTTACCTGACACTGAAATGGATGTCACAGAAAACAAAAAAAAAAACCGTTGCTGCCAAGTTGATTCCCACTCATAGTGAACCTATGGGTCAGAGTAGAACTGCCCCATAGGGTTTCCAAGGAGCAGCTGGTGGATTCAAACTGCCAACCTTCTGGTTATCAGCCAAACTCTTAACCACTACACCACCAGGGTTTCCAGATGTCACAGGTGACAAGAAAATCTCAGATGACAGCTGCCTGTGGATCATCAATGTTTCTTCTCCTTAACAAAAGTTTTCTTGATTTACTGCTGTGTGCCCTGAGGGGCTTAAACCCTGCTCACCGCCCCCCATCTAGTCTGTATGTGGCAGCAAAAGATGTGAGTCTCAAAGGATTATCAAGTAATCTGGCAGAAGGCTAAACTGACACGTCTTTTTGTAGACTACATCAAATCAGGTATCAGAACTTTACCTGAAGCTGCTCAAGTTAGAACAGGAGATAGAACTGCTCAGAAACATTAACAGGGCCCTAAGAGAGGAAAATGTGCTTCTCAAAGAATCACTGGTGAAAACTGGTTCTGGTCAACAAGGTGAGCAGCTGCTCAAGTCTTGGTTGTTTAGCTTACCCCTGAACTCCTACATTTGGGAGGTGTGTTTGCCTTTCTAAGAAATGAGCGTTTTAATGAGTTCATCCATATCTTATTTAATGAACAAAAAAACGTGGAACACTTTTTTTCTGCCCTGTAATATTTCTTTGGATCAGTCCAAACTGGTACCTGATAATGCTAATATAGCAGAATGCCACCAAAATAAATAAGCATACAGATATGTGAAAATAAACAGATGAATAATTAAGTATTACCTTCTTTTTCTACTGCAGCACATAAGCCTTCCAGTACCCTGAAGATAACTGGGATGGCAGCACAATTGCCATCGGTCAAAGACATTTATCAAATGTGTGCTCAGCGAGCCAGCTACGATGGAGAACTTGCCAAAGCTCTCAAGGTGTTCTACCAAAGCATGAACGGGGCCAGAGGGCAGTTTCTCAGGCTGGGGCATTATACGCCTCCTGTAAGTAACTAGAATCTTGGCAACAAAAGGAATCTCTTTCCTTTTAGGTAGTTGTTATCCCTGCACGTCCTGAGCAGGTCGAGGCTGGTCAACTGCGAGTCTGCTGCCCTTGGGCTCCATCTGCCCTCACTCTTTCCTTTCTTACTTTAGTGTGCATCTGGCCAGTTCCAGGCAGCCGCAGCCACTGCAGGAGTGAGATTCACTTACTTTACATTATACAGAATGTCCTAGAAATTCAAGCTCGGTGCATAGTTACAAAATCGTAATTGTGATTCATCACATTAACAGATTATAGGAGAAAAATCACCTGCTACTTCACTAGATGCAGAAAAAGCATGTGCTAAAAGTGAGCATATTACCATGATAAAATCTCTTAGCAAACCAGGAATAAAATGGACATTCCTTAATCTGATAACGGTAATTTTAAACAAACATACAGCAAACAGAGTGCTTAATGGTGAATCATTGAAAATTTTCCCTTTCAGATCAGGAAGGGGTCAGGGATGCCAGCTACCTCCACTTTTGTTTGACGCTGAACCTGAGGTTCTAGTCAGTGCAGTAAAATGAGAAATAAAAGGTATAAGAATTGGAAAGGAAAAAATAAAATAATAGCAGTAGCAGCATACATTTATATAATATATACTAAGCACTTTACATTTACTGACGATTCTCCCAACAACCTTATGAGGTAGGTACTCCTATTAGCCTTATTTTATAGCTGAGGGATTTGAGGCACAAGAGATTGAGTAACTTGTCCAAGCATACACAACTAGCAAGTAGCAGGGCCAGACTCAAACCAGCTAGTGTTGCTTCACAGTCTCAACACTTTTTACACCATGCTGTCTCTGTCATTATTCCCACATGATACGTTGGTGTAAACAGAAAACCCAGAAGAATTTATATATAAATTAACAGAAAGTTGCTGGATACAAATCAATATTTAAAAATTAATTGCATTTTAGTATAATAGCAACAAACAGAAAATGAAATTTTTAAGAAGATACCATCTGTAATTACATTAGATATATGAAGTACTTGGGCCTATAGCTACATAAGATATGCAGGACTTCTATGGAGAAAATGTTTAAACTTTATTGAGATGTTAAAGAAGATCTAAATAAATGGAGAAACACGTCATGTCTCCATGGTTTGGAAGATTTACTGTTGTAGATCTGCAAATTCTCCCCAAATTGATTTAGAGATTCAGTGTCATCCCAGTTAAATGTAATGTAATCTGACAAGATGATTCTACAATTTATATGGAATTGCAAAAGCAAAGAATAGCCAAGACATGACCCAAGACTCAAGAAGAAGGTGGGAAGATTTGCCCAACCTAATATCAACATTTATTTTAATGCTATTGTAATAAAGACAGTATAGCTAAGAAACAGATAACCAAAGGAAAAGAACACAGGCCCAGAAACAGATTCACTTGGGACTAGAGACATAATATATGACCAAGGTGGGACTGCAGATGTGTGGAAAGGGTGGACTTTTCAATAAACAGTTGTAGGAGATTTAGGAATACATACGGGAAACAAATGAAATTGAATCCATATTTTATACTACACCCAGAAATCAATTATTAGTGACAATTAAAAACCTAACGTGAAAGGCAAAACCCAAATAGTTTTAGAAGACACTTTAGGAGACTATCTTCATAACCTAAGTGGAAAAGGATTTCCTAAACATTACACAAAAAACCTAGCTTTAAAGAAAGAGATAAATTCATATACATTAAAATTATGAACTTTGGTCCATCAAGACACCAAAATGAAAACCAAAAGGGATGGGAAAAGATATTTGCAACATCTTCAACTGACAATGCACTAATATCCAAAATAAAGAATTACTACAAACCAAATCCACCACCCACCTGTAGTTTGTTGTACTATGGTGGCTTTCATGTTGCTATGATAGTGGAAGCTATGCCACTGGCATTTCAAATTTTAGTGGAGCTTCCAGACTAAGACAGAGTAGGAAGGCCTAGCAATCTATGTCCAAAAATCAGCCAATGAAAACCCTATAGATTTTACAAGAGATTGTTGCCCAATATAATGCTAGAAGATGAGCCCCCTAGGTTGGAAGGCACTCAAAATACACAACGGCCACAACAACTGACTCAAGCAAATCAACCATCATGAAGATGGCGCAGAATTGGACAACGTTTCATTCTGTTGTACATGGGTTCACCATGAGTCGGAGCTGATTTCATGGAACTAACAACACGAACCAAAAAGAAAAACAGCTCAATAGAAAAAATGGCCAAAAGACTTGAATGGGAACTTCACAAAACAGGAAATCAAAGAGGCCAATAAATACATGAACAGGTGCTTAACTTCATTGATAGTTTGGGAAATGTAACTGAAACAAGAGATACTATTATAAACCCACCATACTGACAAAAATTTAGAAGTTCTGAAAATGTCAAGTTTTGGTGAAGATATGAAGCAGCGGAAACTCTTATATACTGCTGGTAGGAGTATAAATTGATATAATCACTTAAAATTTTCTTTGGTATTTATCTAATAACTTGAAGATGAATATACCGTTGTTGTTCGGTGCCATCAAGTTGACTCCAACTCATAGCGACCCTATGTACAACAGAATGAAACACTGCCTGGTCCTATGCCATACTCTACCAAACATGATGTCCTTCTCCAGGGACTGGTCCCTCCTGATAACTTATACAAAGTATGTGAGACAAAGTCTCACCATGCTTGCTTCTAAAGAGCATTCTGGCTGTACTTCTTTCAAGACAGATTTGTTGGTTCTTTGGCAGTCCATGGTATATTCAATATTCTTAGCCAACACCATAATTCAAATGCATCAATTCTTCTTTCTTATGCATTGTCCAGCTTTCATATGTACATGAGGCAACTGAAAACACCATGGCTTGAGTCAGGCGCATCTTAGCCCTCAAGGTGACATTTTTGCTTTTTAACAGATTTCCCCAGTGCAATACATTGTTTGATTTCTAGACTGCTGCTTCCATGGATGTTGATTGTGGATCCAAGTAAAATGAAATCTTTAACAACTTCAGTATTTTCTCCATTTATCATGACATTGCTTGTTGGTCCAATTGTGAGGATTTTTGTTTTATGTTAATAAGGTATAATCTGTACTGAAGACTGTAGTCTTTGATCTTTGTCAGTAAGTAATTCAAGTCCTCTTCATTCTCAGCAAGAAATGTGTCATCTGCATATTGCAGGTTGTTAATGAGTCTTCCTCCAATCCTGATGCCCTGTTCTTCATATAGTCCAGCTTCTCAGATTATTAGCTCAGCATACAAACTGATTAAGTATGGTGAAAGGATACAACTCTGACGCACACCTTTCCTGATTTTAAACCACATAGTATCCCCTTGTTCTGTATGAATGACTGCCTTTTGGTCTATGTATAAGTTCTGCATGGACACAATTAAGTGTTCTGGAATTCCCATTCTTCGCAATGTTATCCATAATTTGTTACGATTCTCAGAGTCTAATGCCCTTGCACAGTCAATGAACACAGATAAACGTCTTTCTGGTATTCTCTGCTTTCAGACATGATCCATCTGACATCAGCAATTTTATCCCTTGTTCCACATCCTCCTCCAAATCTGCCTTGAATTTCTGGCCGTTCCCTGTCGATGTACTGCTGCAAACGTTCTGAATTATCTTCAGCATAATTTTACTTGCATGTGGTATTAATGATATTGTTTGATAATTTCTCATTCTGTTCGATCACCTTTCTTTGGAATTGACACAAATATAGATCTCTTCCAGTCAGTTGGCCAGGTGGCTGTCTTCTAAATTTCTTGGCATAGACGAGCAAGCGCTTCCAGCATTGCATCTGTTTGCGGAAACATCTCAACTGATATTCTGTCAATTCCTGGAGCTTTGTTTTTCACGAATGCCTTCAGTGCAGCCTGCATTTCTTTCTTTAGTACCATCGGTTCTTGATCATATACTACCTCCTGAAATGGTTGAACTTTGACCAATTCTTTTTAGTACAATGACTCTGTGTATTCCTTCCATCTTCTTCTGATGTTTCCTGCATCATCCAACTTTTTGCCCACAGAATCCTTCAATACTGCAACTTGAGGCTTCAATTTTTTCTTCAGTTTTCTCAGCTTGAGAAATGCTGAATGTGTTCTTCCCTTTTGGTTTTCTAACTCCAGGTCTTTGTACACTTCATTATAATACTTTACTTTGTCTTCTCGAGCCACCCTTTGAAATCTTCTGTTCAGCTCTTTTACGTCATCATTTCTTCCATTGGCTTTGGCTACTCTACGTTCAAGAGCAAGTTTCACAGTCTCTTCTGACATCCATTTTGGTCTTTTCTTTCTTTCCTGCCTTTTTAATGATCTTTTTTTTTTGCCTTCTTCATCTATGATGTCCTTGATGTCATCCCACAACTTGTCTGGTCTTCAGTCATTAGAGTTCAATGCATCAAATCTATTCTTGAGATGGTCTCTAAATTCAGGTGGGATATACTCAAGGTTGTATTTTGGCTCTCGTGGACTTGTTTTAATTTTCTTCAGCTTCAACTTGAACTTGCATATAAGAAAATGATGGTCTGTTCTACAGTCAGCCCCAGGCCTTGTTCTGACTGATGATATTGAGCTTCTCCATTGTCTCTTTCCACAGATGTAGTTGATTTGATTCCTGTGTATTCCATCTGGCAAGGTCCACATGTATAGCTGCCATTTATGTTGTTGAAAAAAAGGTATTTGCAATGAGTATGTATATATCCAGGGCCCTGGTCGCGCAGTGGTTAAGAGCTTGGCTGCTAACCAAAAGGTCAGCAGTTCAAATCCACCAGCCGCTCCTTGGAAGCCCTATGGGGGCAGTTCTACTATATCCTATAGTGTCCCTATGAGTTGGAATCGATTTGATGGCAATGGGTTTGTATATACCCTAGAATCCTATAATTCAACTCCTAGATATTATTTCTCCAAGGAGTAAACTGGTAATGCAGAGAATTAAGCCCTAATGCCCTAAGGCAGTGGTTCTAGAAGTGTGTCCCCCAACTAGCAGCTCCACCATCATTTGGGAGTTTGTTAGAAATGCAAATTCCAGGGCCCCACCCCAGACCTACTTATTCAGAGTCTCTGGGCGTAGGGCCCAGTAATCTGTATTTTAACAAGCTGCCAGATGATTCTGCCATAAATTAAACTTTGAAAACCACTGCACTTAGGCATCCATTGTGTGTAGTGAATTAACTTCCTTCCTATGTGTCTAGAAAGGTACTACAGTTATTTATCACTCTTGGGAGAACTGAGAAAATAGTCCTTCATATCATTTTCTGTTCTGTGGTTCAGATGAGGGAGCAGTTGAGAAAGGCTGCAGAAACTCTGCATATGTTCACCTACAGTTCTTAACACCCTCTTCCATAATAGTGCCAAACTGGAAACATCCCCAATGTATATCCACAGAAGATGGATTAATTATGACATTGTCTATACTGTGGAACAGTACACTGCAGTGAAAATGAACTACAGCTACATGCAACAAGGATGACTCTTACCACCAACAGCGTTGACTGAAACATTAAAGTCCCAAAAAACGATTCAGTAAACATTCAAAAGACAGGCAAAATATACCGTGTAGGGATGCATTCTAGGTGGCAAAACTGTTCAGAAAGGTAACAAAATAATTATCACACAAGTCGGGCTAGTGGCTGCTTCTGCGGGATGGGGAGGATGTGACCAGGAAGGAGCACAGAAGGCAAACTTCTGTCCTGACCAGGCTGTGGTTAGACAAGTGTTCACTTGAACTATACCTGTGCATATATATTTTGGATGCCGTTTTGTATGTATAGCTCATAAAAAATAAAAGAAAAACTGGTTAGATAAAAGACACCATAAACAAAGTTAAAAATAACCATAGCCTGGGAGAATGTATTTGTATTATTTATCATCAAGGGTAAGCATTCAGAATATATAAACAACTTTTAAAATAAAAATAAGACATGTTGGAAAAAATGGGCACAGGATCTGAATAAGCATTTCACTAATAATCAGGGAAACAAAAAAACTATGAGATGCCTTGTTACACCTACTGCTCTCTGCCTGTTTCCATTCTCAATGACCACCATCACCATCTTCTCCACCATTAGTCACTGGCACACCTTGGCCCACAGGCATCCTCACAATTCTCTCTCAGGAACACCTGCTTCCACAGGGGAGGGGATATATTAGCAAAACCCTACAAATAAGAGATTCTCCATGTCTACGGGTTCCATTGAATACCTCAGAACTTCTACAGTATTTAAAGGAATGATATACTTATCAATCCAGCCTGAACAATTTGGGTTATCTCACCAATTTTCCCTGTTGGGAGTAGCTCAGGGGCCAGGCAGGCAGCCTTCCTGAAACAAAGTGGGCTCCAGGTGACTTACTGCTTCCAAAGCAGCTCTCCAATCTCCAACCCCAAGGGAAAATTTACTGCGCACATCACTCGTGTTTACACAATACTTTTTACTCTAATGATATGAGGTCTGCTACTGTTGTTGTTGGGTGCCATCGAGTCCATTTTGACTCATGGCGACCCAATGTGACGAAGTAGAACTGCCTTATGAGGTTTTCTTGGCTGTAATGTTTATGGGAGCAGACCACCAGGTCTTTTCCCCCGCGGAGCCATGGAGTAGGTTCGAACCACAAACCTTTTGGTTGGCAGCTGAGCTCTTTAACTGTTGTTGAGCCACCAAGTCTCCTTAAATGAGGTCTACTACTATCATTTTTTTTTCTTTCACTTATTTTTTAGGACGATGATCAAATGCTTCGACCATTTATACACCAACGGTCACAAATGTTAAAGAACTTTGGGGACCTACTGGAATCCAGCTTGTGGAAACTGAAAAATGATGTTGCTCGTATAGTGAAAAATAAGAGAGAATGTTTATTGCATATCAAATAGTGAGGATACCCCAACTGAAAGCTGAAAATGTAAGCTTTGAGTCATGAAGATTATATGTATACCTACTGGGCTTAATTAACTTGGCTGCGAAAGATGAATTGTGGACTCAACTTATTTCAACTCATTTCCCACTTACTCAACCCATTCCTTCTATCATTTTTAAGCAATACTCCTCTCCCTCAATTTGATTTAAAATCATATAAACATGAATACATTGGGGTAAGGGGTATATGGGAACTCTGTACTTTCTGCACAATTTTTCTGTAAACATAAAGCAGTTCTAAAAATATCCTACTAAAAAATAAAATTAAAATTAAAAAAAAGTTAAACATTAAACAAAAAAATCCATTTCGAAGGTGGAGGTGGGGTGGGAGATACAGGTTTCTCCCGCTATCCAAAAGTAGTGCTCTGTGAAAGCTTTCGTAAGCCAAAATGGCGTAAAATGAAGAAGCAATTAACATTAGTTTATATGGGGAAAAAATTCTGAGCATTCCCAGACCCCAAAAATAACCTACCAAATAACACATAAAAGCTAAAATAACAATAACATATAGTAAAAGCAGGAATGATGCAATACACAACCTATATAAAGTAAAATAATGTATGTACAGTGTACTTTCACTTACCAGAATCGGGAAGACAGCGAGCACACTGGGAGATGGTGGTGGTGATGACGGTAGCCCCGGAAGGCTAGGTGGCAATGGTGGGTTCAAATCCCACAGAAGAGCGGGATTTATAATAACTGTGTGTGCCGAGGGATGAGTCTTACAGTTAGAGAAATGCACAGGGGCAAGTCGAGGATGGGATCCCGCGATGCGTGGTGCATTTATACATCACCAAGCATTTGACTGGATGTGGCTGGGTGGTTCAATAAGGGCAGAGGAACTTGAAAGGAGGAGCTTGGTGACGCCACTCTCACTGCTCGGGTGTACGCTGCCTCTTTAAAGGCTCGCTGCAAGACAAATGAATGCTATTTCTGCTCTTCACCTTTTTTCATAAAAGCATAAATCCTCTTTGGATTTCTTTCAGTTAGCAAAAATAGGTACTAGTGTAGGTCTTTTGTTACAAACAAAGTGGCATAAAGCTCAACTTTCGAAAAGCAGGGGATACCTGTATCTGAAATGAATGGTTAACACTCTGAGCTCTGGAATTGACCTACCTAGGGCAAAATCCTGGCTTCAGTTACCAATTATGTGATTTTGGGCACGTGGCTTCCCCTCTCTAAGCCTCTCCTTCCTCATTTGTTACATGGGAAGGATAACAGTATTTACAGCAGATGGTTAATGAATACAAATAACTTAGTGTGGTGCCTGGCTCACAGAAGCAATCGATACGCATTCACCATTAATGCTTATGATAAATGGTTTGGAACTTCAGATGAAGAAGCTCTTTTGATCTTTTTGTTAGACCTAGAAACAATAGTTATTTCCTGCCCCTCATATTTGTATCCTTGCTTTTAACAAGTTTGGTTTTCTACCTTCATTTATTTTCTCTCCTCACAGGCTTATCTGAAATATGTTCAACTCATTACGCAGCATTAGTGCCTGTAATATAGGGCCGTTCCGTACAGGTGCCTGGGATGGCAGAGATTCAGACTGTGGGAGATAAAACCCACCAGGAGCACCAGGAGTTACTCAGTCTTGAAGCCGATCTTGATTTCAGATTTGACTGATGAGTCCTTAGTTAAGGACTGACAGGCACTGAGTGCTCTTGGGAAAGAAACCTCTTGTGGCCAGGGTGATTCCTAATAACAACAATAATATTGAGACTTAACTAGTGTGTACCATATGCCAGGCGCTAAGCTAAGTGCTAAACATCTGTTAGCTCATTTAATCCTCACAATAATTCTATGAGCTTGGCACTATTATTTCCCCCACTTTGGGGCTTTAAAGGTTAAATAACTCGTCCAGGTCACCGTTAAGCAGTGGCGCTGATTCTAGGGTCTGCTGCCTTAATATGCATGACTGGCCCTGGGGAGAGGCTGGACTGATTTTCATAAGAAGTCTTCTAAAAGGAAATAAGAGGTGATAACGCCAATCCCCGCTCCTTAAAATCTGAAGTTAGGGAAATCAAATGCTATGACACAGAAGCTCTACTGGCAGGAAAGGCCATTAAGGGCTGGGGAGAGGGGGTGGCACATTTCATCTTAACACTGGGGTCAAGGGTGTATAGGGGAGGCTTGGGCTTTGCATGCAGATCAAGTCCTGACTGAGTATGCCATGAGAACTAGAAAAACCTGTAACCTTGGCTCACGTGTGGAGCTCCACATGGTGATGGCAGGGACAGGGGTCAGCAAGAGCATCGCTGAATCCTGGAAAGCCTTTCAGTGAGAAACAGTAGACGGTGATTAGACTTTCCTGCTCTCTCTGCCTAGCCACTGGAAGCAGGAATGGCTTCTACCTTTTGGATTGAGCCTCAAGGTTTTTGAGCAGTTTGGGTGGCCTCAAGAGGATATTATACTTTATGCAAATGAGGACATGTGGAGCCTTGGGGGATTCAAAGGAAAATTAGAATGTGACTACACTGGTATTTCAAGCTGGAGGACAAGATCATACTGCTACCTTTGGACATCAATGTCAACATTAGAACAGAACACACTAAGAGGTTAAAGCATACACTGCAAAGCTGGAAGGAGCCTGTCATGGATTGAATTCTGTCCCACAAAAATGTGTGTCACAAGGAAAATACTAGCCCAAGAGACAAAAAGGGCCACATAAACCAGAGATTCCATCAGCCTGAGACCAGAAGAACTAGATGGTGCCCAGATACCACCAATGACCGCCCTGACAGGGAACACAACAGAGAGTGCCTGATGGAGCAGGAGAAAAGTGGGGTGCAGAACTCAAATTTACATAAAGAGACCAGACTTAATGGTCTGAGACTAGAAGAACCCCAGAAGACATGGCCCCCAGACTCTCTGTTAACCCAGAACTAAAACCATTTCCGAAGCCAACTCTTCAGACAAAGATTAGACTGGACTATAAAACATAAAATAATACTTGTGAAGAGTGTGCTGCTTAGTTCAGGTAGATACACAAGACTAAATGGGCAGCTCCTGTCCGGAGGCAAGATGAGAAGGCAGAAAGGGATAGGAGCTAGCTGAATGGACATGGTAAATCTAGGGTGGAAAGGGGGAGTGTGCTGTCACATTATAGGGATTATACCTAGGGTCCCATAACAACATGTGTATAAATTTTTTTATGAGAAACTAACTTGAGCTGTAAACTTTCACCTAAAGCACAAAAAAATTAAAAATAAAAAAATAAAAAAGTGTGTCAACTTGGCTAGGCCATGATTCCCAGAATTGTGTGATTGTCCATCTGTTGTCATCTAATGTGATTTTCCTATGTGTTGTAAATCCTGCCTCTATGATCTTATGATTTTAATGAGGCAGGATTACAGGCAGTTATGTTAATGAGGCAGGACTCAATCCACAAGATTAGGCTGTATCTTGACTCTATCTCTTTTGAGATATAAAAGAGGGAAGCGAGCAGAGAGACAGGGGGACCTCCTACCCATAAGAAAGCAGAACCCGGAGCAGAGTGTGTCATTTGGACCCACGGTTCCTACGCTGAGAAGCTCCTAGACCAGGGGAATATTGGTGACAAGGACCTTCTCCTAGAGCCAATAGAGAGAGAAAGCCTTCCCCTGGAGCTGGCGCCCTAAATTTGGACTTCTAGCCTCCTAAACTATGAGAGACTAAATTTCTCTTTCTTAAAGTCATTCTTGTGGTATTTGTTATAGCAGCACTAGAAAACGAATACAAAGCCCTACATGAAGCCTCATCCAGCAGTTCCCAAATGCAGGTCCAAACATAGCTTCCTAGGCCACAACCCCTAAAAACCTGTTGCCGTCGAGTCAATTCCAACTCATAGCAACCCTGTAAGACAGAGTAGAACTGCCCCATAGAGTTTCCAAGGAGCGCCTGGTGGATTTGAACTGCTGACCTTTTGTTTAGCAGCTACGGCACTTAACCACTATACCACAACCCCTAGATGTCCTAAATACTAATCTCTGGGGTCCTCCGGGGAACCTATTGTTGTTTTGTGATTTTGATATGCAGCTAGTTGTGGGATCTGCTTTAAAGACAATAAAACCTTTTCTAAGATCCCATACCCCCACATGTCTATCACTTTGTCATACTGCGGGGGCTTGTGTGTTGCTGTGATGCTGGAAGCTATGCCACTGGTACTCAGATACCAGCAGGGTCACCCATGGTGGACAGGTTTCAGCTGAGCTTCCAGACTAAGACAGACTAGGAAGGACTTGGCAGTCTACTTCTAAAAAGAATTAACCAGTGAAAACCTTATGAAAATAGCAGCAGAAAACTGTCCGATACAGTGTCCGAAGATGAGCCCCCCAGGTTGGAAGGCACTCAAAAGACAACTGGGGAAGAGCTACCTCCTCAAAGTAGCGTCAACCTTAATGACACGGATGGAGTCAAGCTTTCGGGAACTTCATTTGCTGACGTGGCACAACTCAAAATGAGAAGAAACAGCTGCAAATATCCATTAATAATCAGAACGTGGAATGTACGAAGTATGAATCTAGGAAAATTGGAAATTGTCAAAAATAAAATGGAACGCATAAACATTGATAACCTAGGCATTAGTGAGCTGAAATGGATTGGTATTGGCCGTTTTGAACTGGACAACCATATGGTCTACTATGCCGGGAATGACAACTTGAACAGGAATGGCATTGCATTCATCGTCAAAAAGAGCATTTCAAGATCTATCCTGAAGTACAATGCTGTCAGTGATAGGATAATATCCATACGCCTACAGGGAAGACCAGTTAATACAACTATTATTCAAATTTACACACCAACCACTAAGGCCAAAGATGAAGAAATTGAAGATTTTTACCAACTTCTTCAGTCTGAAATTGATCGAACATGCAATCAGGATGCACTGATAATTACTGGTGACTGGAATGCGAAAGTTGGAAACAAAGAAGAAGGATCGGTAGTTGGAAAATATGGCCTTGGTGATAGAAACGATGCAGGAGATCACATCATAGACTTTTGCAAGACCAAAGACTTCTTTGTTGCAAATACCTTTTTTCATCAACATGAATGGCAACTATAAACATGGACCTCACCAAATGGAAAACACAGGAATCAAATCGACTACATCTGTGGAAACAGACGATGGAAAAGCTCAATATCATCAGTCAGAACAAGGCCAGGGGCCGACTGCAGAACAGACCGTCAACTGCTCATATGCAAGTTCAAGTTGAAACTGAAGAAAATTAGAACAAGTCCAGGATAGACGAAGTACGACCTTGAGTATATCCCACCTGAATTTAGAGACCATCTCAAGAATAGATTTGATGAGATGAAACACTAATGACCAAAGACCAGATGAGTTGTGGAATGACATCAAGGACATCATACATGAAGAAAGCAAGAGGTCATTAAAAAGACAGGAAAGAAAGAAAAGACCAAAATGGATGTCAG
>NW_004443975.1:8290330-8302279 GCF_000243295.1 Trichechus manatus latirostris | reverse complement strand
CAAGAGGTCATTAAAAAGACAGGAAAGAAAGAAAAGACCAAAATGGATGTCAGAAGAGACTCTGAAACTTGCTCTTGAACGTCAACTAGCTAAAGCAAAAGGAAGAAACGATGAAGTAAAAGAACTGAACAGAAGATTTCAAACGGCGGCTTGAGAAGACAAAGTAAAGTATTATAATGACATGTGCAAAGAGCTAGACATTGAAAACCAAAACGGAAGAACACGCTCAGCATTCCTCAAGCTGAAAGAACTTAAGAAAAAAATTCAAGCCTTGAGTTGCAACAGTGAAGGATTCTATGCGGAAAATATTAAACGATGCAGCCAGCATCAAAAGAAGATGGAAGGAATACACAGAGTCATTATACCAAGAAGAATTGGTCGACATTCAACCATTTCAAGAGGTAGCGTATGATCAGGAACCAATGGTACTGAAGGAAGAAGTCCAAGCTGTACTGAAGACATTGGTGAAAAACAAGCCTCTAGGAATTGACGGAGTATCAGAGTATCAACTGAGATGTTTCAACAAACGGATGCAGCACTGGAAGTGCTCACTGGTCTAGGCCAAGAAATCTGGAAGACAGCTACCTGGCCAACCAACTGGAAGAGATCCATATTTATGCCTATTCCCAAGAAAGGTGATCCAACCGAACGTGGAAATTATCAAACAATATCATTAATATCACATGCAAGTAAAATTTTGCAGAAGATCATTCAAAAGCAGCTGCAGCAGCATGTCGACAGGGAACTGCCAGAAATTCAGGCTGGATTCAGAAGAGGATGTGGAACCAGGGATATCACTGCTGATGTCAGATGGATCCTGGCTGAAAGCAGAGAATACCAGGAAGATGTTTATCTGTGTTTATAGACTATGAAAAGGCATTCGATTGTATGGATCATAAAAAATTATGGATAATACTGCAAAGAATGGGAATTCCAGAACTACTTAACTGTGCTCATGAGGAACCTGTACACAGATCAAGAGGCAGTTGTTCAGACAGAACAAGGGGATACTGCGTGGTTTATAGTCAGAAAAGGTGAAAGTCAGGATTGCATCCTTTCACATACCTATTCAATCTGTATGCTGAGCAAATAATCCGAGAAACTGGACTATACGAAGAAGAAAGGGGTATCAGGATTGGAGGAAGACTCATTAACAACCTGAGATATGGAGATGACACAACTTTGCTTGCTGAAAGTGAAGAGGACTTGAAGCACTTACTGATGAAGGTCAAAGACCACAGCCTTCAGTATGGATTACACCTCAACATAAAGAAAACACAAATTCTCACGACCGCACCAGTAAGCAACATCATGATAAGTGGAGAAAAGACTGAAGTTGTCAAGGATTTCATTTTGCATTTTGTCAAGGATTGCATTTTCAATGCAATCAGCACCCACTGCATTGGCCAAATCTGCTGCAAAAGACCTCTTTAAAGTGTTGAAAAGCAAAGATGTCACCCTGAAGACTAAGGTGTCCCTGACCCAACCCATGGTATTTTCAATCACATCATATGCATGCAGAAGCTGGACAATGAATAAGTAAGACTGAAGAAGAACTGATTCCTTTGAATTGTGGTGTTGGCGAAGAATACTGAATATACCATGGACTGCCAAAAGAACGAACATATTTGTCTTGGAAGAAGTACAACCAGAATGCTCCTTAGAAAGAAGGATGGCGAGACTACATCTTACATACTTTGGACATGTTGACAGGAGGGATCAGTCCCTGGAGAAGGACATCCTTGGAAAGTAGAGGATCAGCGAAAAAGAGAAAGACCCTCAAGGAGATGGACTGACACGGTGGCTGCAACAACGGGCTCAAGCGTAACAGTGATGTGGGCATAGCACGGGACCGGGCAGTGTTCTGTTCTGTGGTGCACAGGGTCGCTATGAGTTGGAACCAACTTGACGGCACCTAACAACAACAAGATCCCACAAGTTGGTGCACAGCTGAGATCTAAATCCCTATCTCCTTGTGACTAGACGATGATCTCTCCAGGACCAGGCAGGGGTGGAGGAAGCAAAGTTAGAGTGAACAGCACTACCACCAACAAGCGCCCTCTTAATCTGTACAGGGAGCACGGAATGGTCTCCCAGTACAGACAGTGGTTCTGTATTTGTTAAGCCTCACACTTTAGAGCAGAAATTCCATAAAGGTAGGGGCTGTCTTCTTTACATAAAGAATGGCACAAAACACTACGCATGCATTTATTAAACGCTTATCACAAAAGCACAAGTTCTTTGCCTTATTTTAGGGCTTCAGTGGAAAACCTAAAATACAAAAATTAAATTTAAGAGAAAAATTCTGCTTTCACTGCTTAAGCAGTGACAATCAATAGACACTCATAACCTCAACTGTTAAAATACAAGTTAGAGGTATAGAACCAGGAAAAGAAAGAACGGCAAGCCCAATTATTAGCATTAAACAGGTTAGACCATTTAAGAAGCACATTTCTACCCCTACGCAAATACGTAGGCAGGTTCATACACAAAACTGACATTTAATTGACAACCCTTTATTATTCAACTTAAGCAAGAGTCCAAAATCAATCAGTGTAGACAGGTGAAAAACTAGGCTAAAATAGCAAAAAGTGGTTACATTTAGCAAAGGCCCACACAATATGCAGAAAAGCTCACTGGGAAGTGAGCTTCCAGTCAATATCAAGGAAAGCAGGAGTTACCGCCCTCAATGAATGCCAGCTGCAGGCACCCTCACTGAGGAACGCCGTCAGCAACAGAGGAACCCCCACCTACTCTGCCATCTGATCTGTCAGCTCATTTATAAAAATTTATCATTAACCCTTCAATGAAAAAGTGAAATACTAGTTCTCTCTCATAAGCAATAAAAACCACAAAAATCAGCTGAGATTTTAAATTTAGGGTAAGCTAGTTCAATTGCCTGCTTTTAATGGGTAGGTATTTTAGATTTGACAATCCTCCACATATGGTCAGATAGGCTTATAAAAGAATTTCAAATATCAAATACAGAAGCTGTTAATTCATGCATTTTATGACTGGTTAATTCTTCAAATGTTTAGACTTCAGAGCTGCTAATGATACTAAATTCAATGCCTCGGTGGTTGAGTCTGTCAATCAACTTCGTTCTGGAGAAAGCTGCTCCAGGTGTGAAGACCCCGCCCCTGTAAAATAACAAGGTAAAACAGTACACAAGCCAGTCTCCAGCCCTTTCCTCTGCTAGTGTGATTGGCTGTAGGGATAGCTATCAAATCATTTCAGAACGCATGGAAACCCGACTCTTGATTCTACCACGGATTACTTTTGGTTCCATTCCTAAAATCAGCCAAATGAGCAAGTAGCTATTGTTCGGGAGAAAACCAGTGCCAGAGCCAAGGCCATCTAGACTGGTTCAGCTCCTGGTGAGATTGTTTTCCACCAATACATGAGTCAAAGGGACACAGAGCACCATCAACCAGAATAACTGCTGCTGCTGTTTATAAAAAGTCCTCATACTTCAGAGGATTAAATCAAGATCTGAATGAAATAAATTTAGGTAATCAACTATAATTAAGGCATAAACAAGACTTAAACTGGATGAAAAAGAAGTTTCTTTAAATCTAATAGCTAATATTTATAAAATGTTAAATACTTTCAAAGGGTACGTAAGTATTTGAAAATAATTTAATTATGTTTTACTACATACAATTTGTATTTTTATTACTTGATATTGTTTTAAGTAATGCTTAATTTATTTCTAAGCCTGCAGGCCTATGCTCATTTGTAAGGTTGGCCTAGCTTTCGGGTAACAGCTAAATGCTCCAACTAGATAATCATCTAGCTAGGATCCCATGATTCAACTCACTCTTGGGTGGCAGGGCTCCCACTGCCAGGTGAGTATCGTTCAGCACTGATTAGAGACTCCTGTTAATCTTGGCTGAACGCTACTTAACGATAAGGGTCTTTTATCAGTGGCTGATTCTGGACTTGAGCTATTTATATAAGGAACTGGAGCCGACTTACATGGCTTCCAAGCTTTTCTGTCTCCTCGTATTTACTCTGCAGTTGTTCCCAGAAGCTGCTAAGAAATGGTCTAGCTCATAATTTTAATTTACCTATATCTCTGCATCAAAGGAACTATAAATGCTTATGTGCAGACCCAAAGCCTGAAAATCAAATCAAAATAAGCCAAAACATAATACAGATAGAAAAATCTAATTAGAGTAGAAGAAAACCAACTTACGTCTTAGGAAGATCAGAGGTATCATTGAGAAGAGTCAAGGCTGCCTGAACCATGGCTATGGGGGTAGCCACATAGCCAGCCTCTGGAGAAAATGGATCAAAGAAAAAGAATATATTAATGAAGTATGCATTCAACAACACCCACAAATAGGTTTTATGGCTAATTCTAGGTATACAGAATAATTTTAATGTATCATTTAAAAAATAATTAACACTTATATAAAAACCAAAACCACACCTGTTGCCGTCAAGTTGATTCTGACTCATAGCAACCCTATAGGACAGAGTAGAACTGCCCCATAGACTTTCCAAGGAGACCTGGTGGATTCAAACTGCCGACCTTTCAGGTTAGCAGCCGTAGCACTTAACCACTGCGCCACCAGGATTTCTAACACTTAAATAACACTTATTAAGTGTTAGAAACTGTACTAAGAGCTTTAAATCTACTTAAAAAAGTTACTTAAATAATTTGTGCTTATGTTTCTAAAACAATTAAGCTTTAAAAAGAATATATTGTAATAGCATATGGCTCTGTAGCTTAAGACAATGTAAAACTCCCAAGCATTCTTGAATCAGATGCAAAATACCTGGTCCTTTCACCTGAGTACAAATTCTGATATTTGGTTTGTTCTTATCCGTAGCAAGGCCTTGGCTATATCCTTGACCAAAGAACGTCATTGTAAATGATGAGGCATCAATCTGTGAAAGAGAAAGCCAAGGACTCAGTAAATATATCATTTCTTCTCTGGACACAATAAAACCTGTTATTCCATACTTCATATGAGACACTTTCAATAGATAAAAACAACAATATTCTACCAGCCAAAATATTCTGTCATCCTTTAATCATAGGGCAAAAATTAACTCTTTGAAGATTAAGTTCTGATAACTGGTGTGATGTTGCGGGGGAAGAGAGTAGGTAAGGAATAGGAATGAGATCAAGATGATTCTTAGGTTGTGGCTTAAAGAATGACAGCATCATTAAAGCAGGGAGTTTAAGAGGAAAAGATGGAGATGGTTTTAATTTCTTGGGAAGGGGAGTAGAATATGGTAATCTGGTTTTAGACACTTTGTCTGAGGTGGTAAGACAAAAACAGCCATCAAGTAATGAGAATATAGACTGTGGCAAAGATATTGAATTGCTCCACTTACAGATGTAAAAATTTGATTCAAAAATTAAATCCTAGACAACTTATTGCAACATCTTTCACAATCATTAAATTTAGAAATAAGGTAACAAAGACAACTCAGTTCTGGTCAACCAATTTTTATTTAAGTATTAACTAAGCATCAAACATGAGGTATTGGTGGTTCAGTGGCAGAATCCTCGCATTCCATGAAGGAGGCATGGGTTCAATTCCTGGCCACTGTACCTCATGTGCAGCCACCACCTATCTGTGAGTGAAGGCCTGCATGTTGCTATGATGCTGAACAGCTTTCAGCGGAGCTTCCAGACTAAGACAAAGACAGAAGAAAGGCCTGGTGATTTACTTCTGAAAATCAGCCAGTGAAAACCCTGTGGATCACAATTGTCTGATCCACAACCGATCATGGGGATGGCACAGGACTGGGCAACAATTTGTTTCGTTTTGCATGGAGTCACCATGAGTTGGGGGAATTAACAATAAGTGTCAGATACAATGCTAAGTCCTGAGACACAAATAAAATATGGTCCCTGCCCTTTAGGAAGCTTACAGTTTAGTGGGGAAGAGAAATATATAAACAGGTCTAATAACAATATGACATATGAACTAAAAGAGAGGGCATTATTAAATCTACAGGGGGTAGGGGAGTAGAGTTTTGAAACGCGTATGTACACGCACACACATTTTAACAGAAGTTCACTACACAGAAAAGTAGGGTGGATACCAGAAAGGAAAAACCATTAGTTAAAAGCAAGAAGGGATGCAGTAGCATGGTGTATTACAATCACAGTTCACTATTGCTAAACTTTCATAGGTGTGGATGAGGTCAGACACACCAAGCAGCACTCCTCCCCTCCCCTGCCTGGACATTGCTAACTGATCATAAAACTCTTTCAGGCAAGGCACATATTCAGCTTTAGAACTATTTTCAACACAGTCACCAGGCTGCTATTACCAATTAACCAGGTTTGCATGAAAAATAAAACCTATCTGCTACCTAGGACTAGACAATGAAAGGCCTATGATGGCATCACACAGAGATGGACTTCAGGCCAGTAGTGCTCCAGGGGTGTGCACCAAAATTACCCAGGAAACATGCTGGGGGCACAGCATGCATACTGGTATTTACCAAACCTGATCTTGAACCATCCTATTAACATCAGCGATTCTCTATCTTGGGAGCTCATTAGAATCACTGGGGAACTTTAAAAAACCCCAACACGTAGGCCAAATTAAACCAGAATCTCTGGTCATCAGTTTTGGGTTCTCTCCCAAAGCTGAGAACCACTGCTCTACACTTTCTGATCCCACTTCACACCTACTGAATCAGAGTGTCCAGAAGCAGGGTTGGGGCATGTATTTTTGAAAAATATTCAGTGATTCTGATATATAAAACCCAAGCTGAGAATCACCGCCAAAGCAATGAATCAGGGAAGAGTTTTAAAGAAGACAATGAAAGTCAGATTCATGTTTAAGAGAGAGTAGTGGGAAGATGAATTGGAAAGGAACCAATAGGAAGGCTATGAAAAGTTGAGTCAAGAGACAGGGACCTGAACCAAGGCAGTTGTGATGAATGTAGACAAAAATCTAGAATGATGTTTAGGTTTCTGGGTGGGCAGATGATAATGGCATAAACTGAGATGGAAAATATATAAGGAAGAAGAGAGTTTTGGGGAACAAAATTCAGATTTTGATATGTTTAGTTCGAAATACCTGTGAGATATATATACATATAGGTCAAGACGTCTAGTTAAATAGGTAGGTATATAAATCTGGAGATATAAATGCGCCTATTAAGAATACTGTTGAGGTCACTTGGGGAGAGTGAGTGAGAAGTGGGCTGAAGATGGAGCCCTGGGGACAATGGATATTTAAGGAATAGAAAGAAGGTGAGGATATTGAATAGCAAAGGCAAAGAAGGAACACTGAGAGAGGAAATCTAGAAAAGCAATCACTTTAGAAGCCAAAAGGAGCAAGTATTTCAAGAAGGAGAACAATGTCAAAGATAACAGAGACTAAGTAAGGGCTAAAAAGCAGTTAATGCATTTAGCAATTACAAGGTCAACTATGACTTTAGCAAGGGGACAATGCAGGGTGAAGAAGGGTTGAAGGGCTCTTTTTTAGGTTGGGAAACAGAATGAGTAGAAAGAGCCTATAGAGGGGGGACAGGTGGAGTCTACAGCAGAGACAAGGAATCATCAGTGAGAAAGTCAGGAGGCAATCTAATCAAAAGTAATAATGGTTAAGAATCAAGCTAGTTTGAATCCAGGATTCACCACATCCTAGCTATGTGAACTTAGGCAAATAACATCATTTTTACTTACTTCCTCAATATAAAAAGTAGGTAACAATAGCACCTTCATCTCAATGGTTTTTGGAGGACTAAATGAGATAATTCACGCAAACACTTAGCCTAGTGCTTGCAACACAATAAATGCTTGATTTTTTGAAGAGCACAGCGGGGTAGGATCAGCTGTACAGGAGAATACTTCTTTGAGAGAGGAAAAAAGAAGGTGAAGATAGGAGCAATGACGATAGGTCTGAGGATAGGAATCGCATGGGGTACACAATAGATGTTCCCAATTGTTTTAGTGAAGTAGGAGCTGAGATGATTTGAAGAAAGGGAAGAAGAACTAGAGTTTGACAGATGTAGGGGAAAAAAAAAAAACACTGAAAAGGCGATGGAGAGACGACTAATGAAAAGTAAAAGGATCAGCAAGTGATGCTGCCAGTTCCACTGAGATGAGGAACATGAACTTGCAGTGGTACCATCTGTTCAGCAGTGCAATTCTCCCAGCAGTGGTGGTATACAAGAGATGAAGGCTCAATGACCCAAAGCCTGACTCGGGATTGGGATCTGTAAGCCACATGGCGGAAAATGAGGCAGCGATACTGTTGAGGATGGATACTGGAGAGATGGTAATTTATGTACCATGGGGCTCCAGGCTATCTGGAAGAGGAAGTCAAACTTGGGGTGGGGGGAAGGTAACAGAAAAGTGAAGAAGTAAAAATCTTTGAGATCTCTATGAAGTAGAGAGTATATGGTTTCTGGAGCCAGACAGCTGTGTTCTTATCTCTGCCACTCACTAGCTGGAGGACCCTAGGCAGTTTGCTTAGCCTCTCTATGCCCCATTTATAAAACAGAGATAATAATAGCTACCTCAAGGGGTGTTTGAGAAGATTACATTATCTACTTTATGTAAAGTGCTGAAAAGAGTTCCTGAAATGTAGTAAGTATTTCACCAAGTCTTAGCTGCTACTGTCACTACACTGAGTAAAAGTAAAAACAAAATAAAGAAAAATATTATTTTAAAGACCTGGATAACAAAGAAACAATTACCTGTTTTTGTGTTGGACCTTGCTTTGAAAAATAACCAAAGGAGAAGAGCCATGGGAACTAAAGAGAAAAACAAACAAAACCCTCAGTTAATTTTTTAAAAAACTTACAAACAATACTTCTAAAGATCTAATCTCATAAAATTTTACTTACTCTTATGAGAAGCTGCCTTCCAATGCCAAACCTCGCAAAGAATAAAAAGAAAAGTCCTGCAAACATCAGCTTAATAACAGAGGTGATGCCTCCCACCGTTACATAAGCAGCATATTGAACCTAAGTTAAAAAGATAAAGTTAGAACAATACTCTCTGCATTTTAGACCACATAACACAAGAATGTTAGCTACTTATTACTGACTCCTCTGTTGTACATAATATGGAACAAAATCAGTAGCCACTTTATAAATGCATTATGTTCTGAAAGCTTATTCAGAAACCCGGTATTGTTAGATGCTGTCGAGTCGGTTCCGACTCATAGTGGCCCTGTGTACAACAGAACGAAACACTGCCCAGTCCTGTGCTATCCTCACAATCGCTGCTACGTCTGAGCCCACTGTTGCTGCCACTGTGTCAATCCATCTCCTTGAGGGTCTTCCTCTTTTTCGCTGACCCTCTATTTTACCAAGCACGATGTCCCTCTCCAGGGACTAGTCCCTCCTGATAACATGTCTAAAGTATGTGAGACGAAGTCTCGCCATCCTTGCTTCCAAGGAGCACTCTGGCTGTACTTTCTCCAAGACAGATTTGTTCATTCTTCTGAACTCCATGGTATAAATTAATATTCTCAGCCAACACCATAATTCCAAGGCATCAATTCTTCTTTGGTCTTCTTTATTCATTGTCCAGTTTTCACATACGTATAATAAGGTGACTGAAAATATAATGGCTTGGGTCAAGTGCACCTTAGTCCTCAAAGTGACATCTTTGCTTTTTAACACTTTAAAGAGGTATTTTGCAGCAGATTTGCCCAGTGCAATGCGTCCTTTGATTTCCTGACTGATGCTTCCATGGGCGTTGATTGTATCCAAGTAAAATGAAATCCTTGACAACTTCAGTCTTTTCTCCGTTTATCATGATGTTGCTTACTGGTCCAGTTGTGAGGATTTTTGTTTTCTTTATGTTGAGGTGTAATCCATACTGAAGGCTGTGGTCTTTGACCCTCATCAGTAAGTGCTTCAAGTCTTCCTCACTTTCAGCAAGCAAAGTTGAGTCACCTGCATAATGCAGGTTGTTAATGAGTCTTCCTCCAATCCTGACACCCCTTTCTTCTTCATATAGTCCAGCTTCTCGGATTATTTGTTCAGCATACAGACTGAAAAAGTATGGTGAAACGATGCTACTCTGATATACACCTTTCTTGACTTTAAAACAAGCAGTATCCCCTTGCTCTGTTAGAATGACTGCCTCTTGGTCTAACTACAGGTTCTGCATGAGCACAATTAAGTGTTCTGTAATTCCCATTCTTCACAATGTTATCCATAATTTGTTATGATACACACAGTCGAATGCCTTTGCATAGTCAATAAAACACAGGTCAACATCTTTCTGGTATTGTCTGCTTTAGCCATGATCCATCCGACATCAGCAATGATATCCCTCGTTCCACATCCTCTTCTGGCTCTGGCTTGAATTTCTGGCAGTTTCCTGTTGTTACACTGTTGCAACAGCTTTTGAATGATCTTCAGCAAAATTTCACTTGTGTGTATATTAATGATATTGTTCGATAATTTCTACATTCTGTTGGATCACCTTTCTTTGGAATGCACAAATATGGATCTCTTCCAGTCGGCTGACCAGGTAGCTGTCTTCCAAATTTCTTGGCATAGATGAGTGAGTACCTCCACTGCTGTATCTGTTTGTTGAAACATCTCAATTGGTATTCCATCTATTCCTGGAGCCTTGTTTTTTGCCAATGCTTTCAGTGCAGCCTGGACCTCTTCCTTCAGTACCATCAGTTCTTGATCATATGCTACATCCTGAAATGGCTGAATATCAACTAGTTCTTTTTGGGACAGTG
Organism: Trichechus manatus latirostris; assembly: GCF_000243295.1. Classification (NCBI taxonomy): domain Eukaryota; kingdom Metazoa; phylum Chordata; class Mammalia; order Sirenia; family Trichechidae; genus Trichechus; species Trichechus manatus. Next base: position 8,291,585 of record NW_004443975.1, on the reverse strand, counting down.
ACTCTGTGTATTCCTTCCATCTTTTTTTGATGCTTTCTGCATCATTTAGTATTTTGCTTGTAGAATCCTTCACTATTCCAACTCAAGGCTTGAATTTTTTCTTCAGTTCTTTGAGCTTGAAAAATGCCGAGCGTGTTCTTCCCTTTTCGTTTTCTAACTCCAGGTCTTTGCACATTTCATTAGGTAACTTTGTCTTCTCAAGCCACCTTTTGAAATCTTCCGTTCAGCTCTTTTATGTCATTATTTCTTCCATTCACTTTAGCTACTGCGTTCAAGAGCAAGTTTCAGAGTCTCTTCTGACATCCATTTTGATCTTTGCTTTCTTTCCTGCCTTTTTAATGACCTTTTGCTTTCTTCATGTATGATGTCCTTGACATCTTTCCAACAACTCATCTGGTCTTTGGTCATTAGTGTTCAACGCATCAAATCTATTCTTGAGACGGTCTCTAAATTCAGGTGGGAAACACTCAAGGTTGTATTTTTGCTCTCATGGGCTTGTTTTAATTTTCTTCAGCTTCAAATTGAACTTGCATATGAACAACTGATGGTCTGTTTCGCAGTTGGCCCCTAGCCTTGCTCTGACAGATGATATTGGGCTTTTCTTTTTTTTATTGTTGCTATTAAATGAAGTTTACATTTTAAGTTAGTCTCCCATAAAGAATTTTTTTTTTTTCACATACATTGTTATGAGACCCCAACCGCTCACCCTATTTTGTGACAGCACATTCCTTCCCTCTGCCCCTGATTCCCATGAACATTCAACCAGCTCCTAACTCTCTCTGCCTTCCCATCTCACCTCTGGACAGAAGCTGCCCCTTTGGTCTCTTGTATCTACTTGACCAAGAGGCACATTCTTCACAAGTATCACTTTATGTCCCACAGGCCAGTCCAACCCCCGTCTGAAGAGCTGGCCTCGGAAATTGTTTTAGTTCTGGGGTGACAGAGAGACCAGGGGCCATGCCTTCCGGGGCGCCTCCAGTCTCAGTCAGACCATTAAGTCTGGTCTTCTTACTAGAATTTGAGTTCTACATCCCATCCTTCTACTGCTCCATCAGGGACCCTCTGTTGTGTTCCCTCACAGGACATTCATTGGTGGTAGCTGGGCACCATCTAGTTCTTCTGGTCTCAGGCTGATGAAGTCTCTGGTTTATGTGGCCTATTCTGTCTCTTGGGCTAATACTTTCCTTGTGTCTTTGGTGTTCTTCGTTCTCCTTTACTCCAAGTGGTTGGGACCAATTGATGCATCTTAGATGGC
>NW_004443975.1:8273314-8285284 GCF_000243295.1 Trichechus manatus latirostris | reverse complement strand
CCTCAAATAAGTTGGCATCAAGAGCTTTATCTTCAGTGTCACTAATTCTAACTTCTACTGCCTCAATTCTGCTTCTATGACTTTCTACTGAGTTGTCTAATTCTGAAATTTTATTGTTAATCTTCTGGATTTCTGATTGCTGTCTCTCTATGGATTATTGCAGCCTATTAAATTTGGCATTATGGTCTTGAATAACTTTTCTAAGTTCCGCTACTACTGTGTCTGTATGTTCCCTGACTGTTTCTGCATTCTGGAGAATTTGCTTTCTTATTTCTAGAAGAGTTCTGTATATTAATCTTTTGTATTCAGCCTCTGGTAATTCCAAGAAGTTCTCTTCCTCCAGAGAATTTATTGATTCTTTATTTTGGGAGCTTGCTGAAGCCAACATGGACTGCCTCTTTATGTGACTTGATATTGACTGTCATCTCCGAGCCATCAATAATTTATTATAATTTTATTTTGTATTTGCTTAGTAAGACCTAGCTTATTTTGTTTTGTTCTGATATGCCCAAATAGGTTGCCTGTGTGCACTAGTTTGATTTTTGACACCTCTGGATCTCTAATGTCCTGTCACCAGGTAGTTAGTTCTGTAACTAAGCATGTGCACACAGGAGTCCGTTAAATTTTCCTATATGGGTTCAGCCCGGGTATTCAGGCCGTTGGTCAGCAAGCGTGTGATGCAGGCTCTCACCTGCAGTCCTAAGGAGGCATGGGTGACTGGTGCAGGCACTAGACTCTGGCTGTGATAGGGGATCACATGCTGAGCTAGGAAGGGGGCTGATGGCTGCCCCTGAGAGTCTTAAAGGAAAGCGTGTCCCTATTTTATAGGGTGAGTAGGTAGTTGAGTTTTGCAGCTGGCCTATGAGCTCCCCACTCTGTTGGCTGTAAAGACTCAAGGACACCACTTTTTCTTAGACTCCTGTAGCAGGTGACTAGGCGCTGTAGGTGTTACCACCAGTCCTCAAGCCCCTGCTGCAGATCGATAAAAGTGCCTACCTTAAGGGGCAGGACTGTTTCGAGGGTTACAAATCTGCCATTTCAGAGCTGAAGCAGTTGAAGTTAAACTTCAGATGTCTGCCCTGTTGTACTGTGGCAGTGAGGACTAACGCTGTTGAGATTGTTCCCACAAGTCTATACAGCTTTGTAAGGCACTCAGAGTCTGCGGACCCCTGATATCTGTGCCCAGAAAGGAGCTGTGCTGTCTCTGTGTTCCTGGCCTAGGGGAGCTGGCAGCTTATTTCTTCCCTCTCCAAGGCCAGGAGAATGAGGAGCTGTGCCATCTCTGTGCTCCTGGCCTAGGGGAGCTGGCAGCTTATTTGTTCCCTCTCCAAGGCCAGGAGAATGGGTCAGGGTGCCTTTTGGGATCTACTTCTGGCCCAGCGGACTCCCGATGCAGAGCACGGAGGGAGGACATAAAAGGGAAAGAGGTTTTTCCCAAATGGGCGTTTTTTTTTTTTTAATCCCCGCAAAAGGGTGCATGCATATACTTATCTTAGCCTTTTGGGAGCTGCTCTGCAGTGGTTCAGAGCGTCCAAGTAGAATCTCTGCTGCCAGGTCTCTCTCGATGTGGAAACTGCTTCCTAAGCGCGCGCACCACACAGCTGTTTGCCCGCTTCATCGCAGATGGTGTGGCTGCAGAGCTGCAGTTTCACCGCCACGGCTCTAGCCCTCCTCACCTCTTCCAAATTGTCTCCCTCTCACGTGTCACTCAGATGGATTTCTTAACCTTGCCTTGTTCATGGCTCGCAGATATTCAATCAAATCACTTGTTTTTCCAGGTCTTTGTTGTAAGAGGGATATAGGAGGCGTCTAACTACTCTGCCATGTTGATCACATTCCCAGTACTGGGCTTTTCCATCGTCTCTTTCCACAGTTGTAGTCGATTTGATTCCACTGTAAAACACTAGGCCTGAAAGTATTGCTCCTGCTTTGTCTTCTAAGAATTTTATGGTTTTAGTTTGCACATTTAGGTCCTGTATCCATTTTGAATTTGTTTTTGTGTATGGTGTGAGGCATGGATCCTGTCTCATTTTTCTGCATGTGGAAATCCAATTTTCCCAGAACTATTTATTGAAGAGACTTTTCTTTGCCCATCAAATGAAATTAGCTCCCTTGTCAAAAAATCAGTTGACCACAGATGTGTGGATTTATTCCTGGACTCTCAATTCTATTCCATTGGTCTATATATCCACTCTTATGCCAGTACCAGGCTGTTCTGATTACTGTGGCTGTCTAGTATATTTTAAAAACAGAAGTGTGAGAGTCCTTCTACTTTGTTCTTCTCTTTCAACACTGTTTTAGCTATTCGGGGCCTCTTGCCATTCCATATAAAGTTGAGAATTGGTTTTTCTATTTCCATAAGAAGGCTGTTAGAATTTTGATCTGGATTGCATTGAATCTACTGTATAGATCGCTCTGGGTAATAATGGCATCTTAACAATATTAAGTCTTCCAATCCATGAACATGGAACATCTTTCCATTTATTTAAGTCTTCTTTAATCTTTCAGCAGTATTTTACAGTTTTCATTGTTAAGTCTTTCATGGTCTTAGTTAGATTTATTCCTAGGTATCTTACTCTCTTAGATGCTATTGTAAATGGAATTATTTCCCTAATTTCCCTTTCAGATTTCTCATTGCTGGTATATAGAAACCCAACTGATGTTTGTTGACCTTGAACCCTGCAACTTTGCTAAATTCCTCTATTAGCTCTGGAAGTTTTCTTGTGGATTCTTTGGGATTTTCTATATATACGATCATATCATTCATGAATAGAGATAATTTTACTTTTTTTCTAATATGCATACCTTTTATTTCTTTTTCTTGTCTTATTGCTTTGGCTAGGACTTCTAATACAATACTGAATAGAAGTGGTGACAGCGGGAACCCTTGTCTTGTTCCTGATTTCAAGAAGAAAGTTCTCAGACTTTCTCCATTAAGCATGATGTTGGCTGTTGGCTTCTCATATATGCCCTGAATCATACTGAGGAATTCTTCTTCTATTCCAGTCTTCTTTAGGGTTTCCATCAAGAAATGGTGTTGGATGTTCATCAAATGCTTTTTCTCTATCCACAGAGATGATCATGTGGTTCACTTCCTTTGTTCTATTGATGTGGTGCATTATGATTGATTTTCTAATACTGAACCATCCCCGAACTCCTGGAATAAATCCCACTTGGTCATGGTGTATGACTCTTTTAATACACTGTTGGGATTCTGTTCCCTACTATTTTGTTGCAGATTTTTGCCTCTATTCATAAGAGATACTGGTCTATAATTCTCTTTTCTTGCAGTGTCTTTGTCTGGTTTTGGTATCAGGGTTATGTTTGCTTCATAGAACAAATTAGGGAGTATTCCTCCCTTCTCTATCTTTTGGAAGAGTTTAAACAGTATTGGTGTCAATTCTCCTTCAAATGTTTGGTAGAATTCCCCAGTGAAGCTATCCGGTACAGGACATTTTTTTATTGGGAGATTTTTGATCACTGACTCGGTCGCTTCACTTGATATGGGTCTATTGAGGCTTTCTCTTTCCTCTTGACTCAGTGTGGCTAGGTTGTAATGTCCTCTTTCATTTTTTATTTTGTTTATTTGCATCTTTTCTTTGTCAGTCTAGCTAAAAGTTTGTCAATTTTATTGATCTTTTCAAAGAACCAACTTCTTGTTTTATTGATTCTATTTTTTTCAATTTTATTTATTTCTGCTCTGATCTTTGTTATTTCCTTTCTTCTGGTAGATTTAGGCTTAGTTTGCTCTTCTCTTTCTAGCTCCTGGAGTTGTCAAGATAGGCTGTTAATTTGAGATCTTTCTTCTTTTTTCATGGAGGCATTTATTGCTATAAGTTTCCCTATGAGTACTGCCTTCATGCATCCCATAAGTTTTGGTATGTTGTGTTTTCATTTTCATTTGACTCTAGGAAATTTGTGACTTTTCTTCTGAGTTCTTCCTTAACCCACTGGTAGTTTAAGAGTGTTGTTTAATTTCCATATGTTCGTGTATTTTCTCTCTTATTGATTTTTAGCTTCACTCCGTTGTGGTCATAGAAAATACTTTGTATGATTTCAATCATTTTAAAATTTATCAAGATTTGCTTTGTGACCTAACACACTGTCTATCTGGAGAATGATCCATGTGCACTGGAGTAGAATGTATATTGTGCTGTTTTGGGGTGGAGTGTTCTATATATGTCTGTTAAGTCTAGTTGGTTTATAGTGTCATTCAAGTCCTCTGTTTCCTTGTTGATCTTCTTTCTAGATGTTCTGTCCTATATTTAAGGCAGTGTATTGAAATCTCCAACTATTATTATAGTACCATTTATTTATCCCTTCAATTCTATCAGTGTTAGCTTTATATACTTATGTGCCCCGATGCTGGGTGTATATATATATTCATGATTGTTAAATCATCTTGATTAATTAACCCTTTTATCATTATATAACATCTATCTTTATCTCTTCAAACAGATTTTGTCTTAAAGTCTACTTTGTCTGATATTAAGATTGTCACCCCAGTTCTCTCTGGTTATTATTTGCATAGAATATTTTTTTTTCCATCTTTTCACTTTCAACCTATTTGTGTCCTTGGTTTAAGGTGTGTCTCTTGTAAACAGCATATAGTTGGATCATTTTTTTTTTTAATCCATTCTGCCATTCTCTGCCTTTTGACTGGAGCATTTAGTCCATTTAAATTCACTGTAATTACTGATAAGAAGTGACTTACTTCTGCCATTTTGTTGTTTTTTGGGTATCTTAAGCCTTCTTTGTCATTGTACTTTACTACTGCTTACTTTTGTGTTTTGCTGGTTTATTGTAGTGAGCTTTTTTGGTTCCTTTCTCCTTTTCTTTTGTGTATGTTTTATATACATTTTCTTAGTGGTTACAAGGAATATTACATTTAACAGCTTATATATTTGTATCATTCTAGGGTAAGTTGGTATCAACTTAGCTTCAGTAATATACAAGAAATTCTATATCTATACCATTTTTCCTCCCTCCATTTTGTTGTTCTCACTAATTATGTCTTTCTATTTCATGTGACCTGTAACATAATTTTATCCTTGCTTTTTATATATTTGTTATTAAAACAAACTTTTTGTTATATAAATTTTTTACCACAATAAAATAAAAATAATAGTAATTTTAAAAAGTATTCAGTAGGCCAGATCCGAATCACAGGGTAAGGCTATTACCATCCCCGTTAAATGCAAAATACTCTACACACTAGTGATTCTGTATACTTCCAAAGGCTGAAACATGCATTATATAGTTTTCTTATTTTGCTTTATAAACATAAAAATCTTATATTTAACAGTTAAGGGAACTGTAACAAACAGAATATTCTTTAAAATACATAAATCATATATACTTACTGGTGACTCCTCTAAATTTTCATGTAAGTAACGCTGAGTCCGCTTCACAACAGACACATCAGCTCCCAAGAAAGGAATGGCATAGTTGCTGAGTTCTCTACAGTAAGAAATTGGCCACCTGGAAGACAGACCCATGAGTATTATGCATTTTCTCTAGTTACGGTGATCACAATTTTAGCTGGTAAATTTTTTAATAAACTTTTTTAGTAACTTTTCTCGAGGCAATAATAACAATGATGATGGTAGATCTGCTCTTAATTAAAATTTATTTCATATTCTTCCTATATTCTCTATACCTACATCTGAACAAGTGACAAGTGGAACACTGTAGTAGGTTTCACGTCACATGCATTTAACAAATACAGTTTTCACTATGATTTACCCCACCGATTTCCTTAGACAGTGATAAAAACAACACTAATTTCAATAGTCAAACTTTAAACTCATATCTGCAAAAGTTCTTACATATAAATACTAGTAATGAAGATTGATTAATTTACATAAGATCATCACACTTTAAGATGGTGGGGTTTAATGTACAAAATTTAACTGACATTTAATTCTGACATTGACAGTGAAATATCACAAAATTCATTTTTTTCCAGGGTCCAAATTTACATCAACGAATTATGTAAGCTTGTTGTTGTTGTTATGTGCTGTTGAGTCAATTATGACTCATAGTAACAACAAGTTAAGCTTAGGGTAATATATTAATTATATTTTAAAGATCTTTGAAAAACAATTCTTAATTTAAGGCATTTCTTAGTAGCATACTTTATTAATACAACAATATACTTCGACCAGATTTATTAAGGAATAGATTTTGAATTAATATACCTTATTTTCAATTTTGGACCAACAAATGGGACAGGTTTCACTTTTGACTCATTTCGTAGTTTTCTCAAATTATCCTGATCTCCAAAACCATAAACTGCTGACTTCCAGGTACCATCATGAATGCATAATCCCTAATAAAATATTAACGGATAATTACCAAAATGTGAAACCAACTATCTTACAATGCATTATTACAAACAACACTTCATCTCTACTTAAGTACGGCATAACCCTTATTTAATAGTCTTGTACATGAATTTTCATGACTGGCTAGGCAGCAATAACACTCATTAGCTTGATCATACTCAATATTCATACCAACATAAGCCCTCTCTTCTTCACTCCTACCATTATCTAAGCGCTTTGAAACAAGCAATTTAATTTCACTTCATTGTTTTTACTCAACTAACTTGCCATATACCTTCATGACTAGCCTCTCTAATCCTATCCCTATCCTGTGCTGATTCCTCAAACTTTCAAGATAGTTTCACATGCGCATTTATGTATGCATACACAACATACTCTTCATCTATCCTTCTAACACTCCTTTTTCTAAAAAGTCCCAAGTTATATGCCTCATTTCCCACAAAAATCCTATTAAAATAATTTTAAAATATTTTCTTAAAGCTTATTAGTATGATTTAGATTTTCTTTCCTTATTCTCTCAATTTATTCTTGGTTCTGTATCCAGTATAGAACCCTTATTATTTGTTTGGTCTCACCCAGACTCTCATTTGTACACTTATTTTTCATCTCTTTTATGAGACTCTTTGCTGTCAATGCCTTCCATTCTTCCAATATAATTATACCTTCTGCAACCCTTACCTCAACTCCAATCAGAAATGAGTAGCAGAAAGGAGAGGACAGGTGAGGATATAATCTCTAAATTTACTGTGATAGTGCTAACTCTTATTCGCCTAACTTCTAGGTGGGGCTTTTAATTCTGTATTAGATAACTATTTTAAATTTAGTTTATAACTTGATTGCACATAATTGTATTATGTCCCCTCTTATATGTTGCTGACCTTGTTTAAATGAACAAAATCATTCAGATAGATTCAAAGCCAACTTTGTCACAAGATTCTGAAAGACGAATATCGGTAAGGCAGATGTAAAGATATCTTGGACTGATAATAAGCTGAATAAGACATACACTAAAACCTCAGAAGGTTCAGGTTTTTATATCTTAATTTTGATAACACAGAAAAACAGAGAGATACCAACCCAATTTCCATTGGGTTACAGATTTATTTCTTCTGTTTCTTAAGGGTTTGATTTGTCAAACTACTCTAAATCTGGGCTGAGGCAATTTGACCTATTTGCAAATGTAAAGATTTTCAAACACCAGGAGAAAACAGCTTTTAAAACAGAAATCTATGAATACTTTCCTGTATAAATAAGCCATCAAAAAGGCAAAAAATTACATTCAATTTTTTAAATCTTTTACCTAATTTCAATAAAAAAATGTAAAGAAAAGTGCCCAAAACATATATGTACAATTTAATGAAATTACAAAGCAACCATACATGTAACCACCATCCCCAGAACTGCAATCCAGCCAGCATCCCAGAAGGTCCTGGTTCTGCCTGACTGTATGGTAGTAATCACTTCCTTGCATGTCTTTAGCATTTTATCACCTAAGCATCCATCCCTAAACAGTAGTTAGTTTTGCCTGTTTCTAAACTTTACAGAAATGGAATCCCACTGTAGATATTCCTTTAAGTTTGGCCTCTTTTGCTCAAAACTATGTTCTTAGGATTCATCACGTGTTGCAGGTAACACCTACTGTGCAACTTGCTTTTTCATTCTCTTAATGGTGTCTTCTGATAAACAGACACTCTCAATTTTAAATGTATATGATTTATCATGTTTTTCCTTTATATTTAAAGCATTCTATGTCCCTTTTAAGAAGCTACTTCCAACCCTGAAGCCACGAAGTATTCTCCTATGTCATCTTCTAAAAGCTTTACTGTTTTGCCTTTCATATTTAGGTTTACAATCCACCTAAGCTTGACTTTTGTACACGGTACAAAGTATGAGTCCAATTTAATTTTTTCTCCATATGAATACCCAATTGTCCCAGCATCATCTACTAAAGTCCCTTTACCATAAACTAGTGCTGACATCTGCATGAACTGTTTCTGGGCTCTTTATTCTGTTCCACTGGCCTATTTATATCCCTCTGCCAGCCAACAATACACTGTTAATAACAAGTCTTTAAATCTGAGAGTCTTTCCACTTTATTCTCTTTCAAGAACATCTTGGCTATTCCTGACCCTTTCATTTCCATACACATTTCAGAACCAACTTGTCAAGTTTCACATCAAAACAAAATAAAATTGTTTGAGATTTTGATTGGAATTGTATGCAATTATAAATCAATTGGAGAAAAATTGATATCTTCTAATATTAACTCCAAAACTGACGTCCAAAAACTGAGTTCCAATCCATGAATATGGTATACTTCTTTATTTATTTGTCTTCTTTAAGGTTTCTCAACAAAGTTCTATTATACTTATTCTTAAGTACTTGATTTTTTATGATATTATAAATGGTCTACTTCTTAAAAATAATCATTTTCTAACTGTAGCTGGTATACAGAAATATAACTGATTTTTATATTAATTTTGTATCCAGCAATAATAAAGGTTAGAGTGGAAATAAGTGAAACGGAGAATATAAAAAGAATAAATAAAATCAGTTAAGCCAACAGTTAGTTCCTTGAAATGACTGACAAACCTTAAGGTAGAATGATGGGGGTGGGGTGGGAGGAGAAAGCTCAAATTACTAAAATTAGGAATGAAAGAGGAACATTACTACCAACCTTACAGAAACAAAAAGACTATAAGGGAATACTATGAACAACTGTATACCAACAAATTAGGTAACCTAGATGAAATGTACAAATTCCTAGAAAGACACAAACTACTGAAACTGACTCAAGACAAAACAATATGTAACAGTAAAGAGACTGAATTAGTAAGTTAAAAAAAACTTCCTACGAAGAAAAGCCCAAGCTCAGACAGCTTCATTGGTGAATTCTACCAAACATTTAAAGAAGAATTAACACAAATCCTTCACAAACTCTTCCCAAAAAAGTCGGTATTACCCTGAAACCAAAACCAGACAGACATCACTAGAAAACTGTAGATCAATATCTCTTATGAATATAAATGTAAAAGTGCTCAATAAAATACTAGCAAACTGAATCCTCCACCATATAAAAAGGATTATACACCATGACCAAGAGGGATTTATCCAGGAATACAAGGCTAGTTTAACATATGAAAATCAATCTATGTAAATGTGATGATTAATGTTATGTGTCAACTTGGCTAGGCTATAATTCTCAGTGGTTTGGCACACACTATGTATCACCTCCCATTCTGTGACGTGAAGTGAGTAGCCAATCAATTGGAAGAGGAGTGTCCTTGGGGATGTGGCTTGCATTCATGATATAAGCAAAAGTTCTGGCAAAGCTCTCTCTCTCAATCCTGCAATTCATCTCATCATCCTCTGACCTCTGGTTCTTGGGATGTGAGACGCCTTCAGCCTGCTGCCTCACCGGCAGATTTCTGCTTCGTCAGCCCCTGCAACCACATCAGTCAGGAGAAGCCTCCAGTCTTCCACCTGACCCACAGATTTGGAATTTGCCAGCCTCCACAACTGTGTGAGCCATTTCCTTGAAATAAATCTCTCTATATTGATATATATATATGCTTCACTGGTTTTGCTCCTCTAGAGAACCCAGCCTAAGATAGTAATATACCAAAAGAATAGAAAAAAGGCAAAAATCACACGATCAGGAGTTCTGGCAAATTGGCGCTCCAGGCAGAAGCACCACGCCGTCCCTCCACAGCAAAGATCCGAAAAACTAAGTCAAACAGAGAATACAACAATCCTGAAACCCTAAAACACCAAATGAAGAGATAAAGAACTCAGCCAAGCACCAAATGGAGTGAGAAAGCTGACAGAGAACGGAGAGCGAGGAGAGATTCATGCAGAGGTCCCCTACCAGCTAACGCAGCGCGGAGCCACCATCTTGGACTCCTATCGGAGACCAGCAAATGAGGGTACAAGAAAGCAGCCTCACGGAGTGTCCAGCGGGAGATAAAACAACTGGTAACGTGCGGTGTGAGCTTTTCCACCTCCCACCCCTCTTCGCCCCGGCTCGACCTCCTCTGCTTCCCGTGGCCACGGTCTCTTGACCGGGAAGCGCCGGCTGCTTGGATTCCACACACCCAAGCAGCGGCTCTCTGGGTGCCAGTTGTTGGCTGCTAGTGTTGCTTTTTCTTTTTGCTTCTTTTGATTTCTCACTTGCCTCTCGCCACCTCCCCCTCCTTTCACTCGAATGCCTGGCTCCGTGCATCACCTTTGCTTCTTCCTGAGGGGCTGCAGAGCGCCGGCAATTTGTGATGTACGCTTTCCCACTCTCTACCCTTCTTCACCCACACTCGGCCTCCTCTGCTTCCCGTGGACACAGTCTCTTGTCCAGAAACACCAGCCCGCACTAGCTGGCTCTCAGAGTGCCATCTGTTGGCTGCTGGTGTTGCTTTTTTTTTTTCTTCTGCTTCTTTTGATTTCTTCCTTGCCTCTCGCTGCCTCCCCCTCCTTTCGCTCAAGTGCCTGGCTCCATGCGACATCTCTGCTTCTTCCTGAGGGGCTGCGGAGCTCCATTTGAGTGTGGAGCTGCTTCCCGGTCTGGGCTACCACGCTGGTGCGATCCCAGGGCTTTTGTTCGTTTGTTCCTCTGCTACCCACGGCCACAGTGTCTTGACCAGGAAGTGCCGGCTGCTTGGATTCCACACACCCAAGCGGGCGGCTCTCTGGGTGCCAGTTGTTGGCTGCTAGTGTTGCTTATTTTTTCTGTTTCATTTGATTTCTCACTTGCCTCTCGCCACCTACCCCTCCTTTCATTCAAGTGCCTGGCTCCATGTGCCATCTTTGCTTCTTCCTGAGGGGCTCCAGAGTGCCGGCAATTTGTGATATACGCTTTCCCACTCTCTACCCTTCTCCACCCACACTCGGCCTCCTCTGCTTCCCGCGGACACAGTCTCTTGCCCAGAAACACCAGCCTGCACTAGCTGGCTCTCTGAGTGCCATTTATTGGCTGCTGGTGTTGCTTTTTTTTAATTCTGCCTCTTTGGATTTCTTGCTTGCCCCTCCCCGCCTCCCCTTCCTTTTGCTCGAGTGCCTGGCTCCGTGCGCCATTTTGCTTCTTCCTGAGGGACTGTGGAGCTCCATTCGAGTGTGAAGCTGCTTCCTGGTCTGGGCTACCGTGCCGGTGGGAACCCGGGGCTTTTGTTCGTTTGTTCGTTTTGAATTGTTTGTTTGTTTTCTTTTCCTTTTCTTCAGTTGGGAGCCCATTCTGGCCAGGCGGAGCTGCGTGGCAAGGAACTCCCCGTCAGCTTCCACAGACGTGCAGAGGGATCCCTGAGAGCATTTCTTTTCTCGTTGTCTTTTTGTTTTTGTTTTTTTAAATTTGTTTTGCTTTCTTTTCCCTCTTTTTCCCTTTTGTCTTTCTTCATTGCTCAGTTTCTCATCTCTCTAAATCTTCCTTCTCTTTCTGATCCCTGAATACCAGGCATTGTATACTTCTACGCCTTCTAGCCAGGCTGTACTGCAACACCTGAGAGCGACTTTCCCAGAACTCACAGCTGCATCGGTGGGATCCCTGGGAAATTTTGTGGTTCTTTAACCTTTCTGATTTTTATTTATTCATTCTTTTCTTTTCTTCCTCTTCCCCTTTCTGTTTTTCTCCATTTCATAG
>NW_004443975.1:8234436-8266961 GCF_000243295.1 Trichechus manatus latirostris | reverse complement strand
TGTTGTGAGATTGTTAACCATTGTCATAGGGCAACATTTGTAGTAACTGTTAAATGAGAAACTATTTTGTTCTGTAAGCCTTCATCTTAAGTGAGAGTAACAGCACAATTGGAAGAGCGTAGTCAATGTCACTGAACTGTGTATGTAGAAATTTTTGAAATGGTGTATCTTTGGCCATGTGTATTTTCACCAAAAAAAAGAAAGGTTGAGAAGTTAGCGGGTTCATATGTTGTGGGCTTGTTAACCAATGTCATAAAACAACATGTGTACTACTGTTTCAGGAGAAACTATTTGTTCTGTAAGCCTTCACCTGAAGTACAATAAAAAAAAAAATCACATGATCATCTCAACAGATGCAGGAAAAAAGCATCTGACAAAATATAACAGCCCTTCATATTAAAAACACTCATCAAACTAAGAATAGCAGGGAAATTCCTCAATCTGATAAAGGGCATCTACCAAAAACTCACAGCTAACATCATCCTTAATGGTTAAATGCTGGAAGCTCTCCCCCTCAGATCAGGAACAAGACCAGGATGTCTCATCTCACCACTTTCGTTCATTGTACTGGAGGTTCTAACCCGGGCAATTAAGCAAGAAAAACAATTTCCCAGCAATTTATAAAATTCTTTTATTAATTCTAATAATATTACTTATGGATTCTCTTGAATTTTCTACATTCACAATCGTGTCATCTGTAGAAAAGAAGTTTTATTTCTTCCTTTATAATCTGTCTACATTTTATTTCTTTTTTCTTGCCTTGCTACTCTGGCTAAAAAACAAACAAACCCGTTGCCGTTGAATCGAATGCAACTCACAGTGACCCTATAAGACAGAGTAGAACTGCCCCACAGGGTTTCCAAAGATCGCCTGGTGGATTCGAACTGCAGACCTTTTGGTTAGCAGTCATAGCTCTTAACCACTAAACCACCAGGGTTTCCACTCTAGCTAGGATCTGGCTAAAAATGAGAGTGGACATCTGTATCTTTTTCCTAATCTCAAAACAAACATTTTCAATGTTTAAACAGTGAGTATCATATTTGTTACAGCTTTTCAAAAAATCTTCCCTTCTATTCCTAGTTTTCTATAGTTTTTTTTTTTTTTTTTAATCATGGATGGATACTGCATTTTAATCAAATGCTTTTTCTCCATCTACTGAAATGATTGTATGATTTTCCTTCTTTAACCTGTTAATGAGGTAAATAAATTACAGTGATTATGTAATGTTAAACTAATCTTGCATTTCTGCTCTAAGACCATCTTGATCATAATATATTCTTTTTATATATTACTGCTTTGAATTTGCCAATAGGATTTTTACATCTATGTTCCTATAAGATTGACTGTACTTTTCCTTCCTGGAATTGTTTCTGTCGGGTTTTGGAATCAAGGTTATCAAGCCCTGTCCATTCAATTCATTCAACAAACACTTACTGAGCTGGTACTATGTGACCATCACTGTTCTAGGTGCTTGCAGTTAATCAGTGAGTGAAAGAGAAAGATCTCTCTTTTGTGGTGTTCACATTCTAGAGAGAGTGATATAGGTCAATAAAAAATATAAATAATACATAGAATTTGGACGTGATAAATGCTATAGAAAAAAAGAAAAAGGACAGTAGATAAGAAGAATTGGGAGTGCCAAGCAAGGGGGTTATTTGCAATTTTAAATAGGGTGGTCAGAGTAGGCTTCATTAGGAAGTGTTATTTGAGAAAAGACTTGAAGGAGGTGAGGGAGTTAGTCATGCAGACATCTTGGAGACCTGCTTCCTCAAAACTTGGAGAACAAATCAAAAGCCCTAAGGCAGAAGTATGGTGATGCGTTCAAAGAACAACAAAGAGGTCAGTGTAACTGGAGTGGAATGAATAAGCGGTAAAGTGTAGGAGAGGAGGCTGGGAGATTAACTGGAGTCAGATTATTTATAACCTTGCAAGCTACTGGAAGGATTTTGGTTTTCACTCTGGATGCAAAAGGGAGCCAGTGAAGAATTCTGAGCTGAGGAGTGAAATAATCTGAGTTATGTATGATAAGGATCACCCTGGTTTTTGTGTTGAAAATAAGATTATAGGGGAGTAAGGTAGATGAAAGAAGACATGACACAAGGCTATTTCAGTTATCCAAGTGAGACATGAAAGTGGCTCAGAATACAGTGGTAGCAAGGGGTAGAATCAACAGGATTTCCTGAAAGACTGACATGAGTTGTTGGAGAGGAGTCAGGGATAGCCTTGTCATTTGGCTTGAACAACGGGAAGGACAAGGTCCACTATCAAGTGAAGTTGATAAATGGCACAATGGTTAAGTGCTCAACTGCTAACCAAAAGGTGAGTAGTTCAAACCCACCTCCTACTCCGGGGGGAGAAAAGACCTGGCAATCTGTTCCCAGAAAGATTACAGTAAGGAAACCCTATGGGGCAGTTCTACTCCGTCACACAGGGTTGCTATGAGTCAGAATTGACGCAAAGGCACACAACAATTTGAGTACATTTGGATAGAAAAGCAGGAGTTCAGTTATGAACATATTGATTTTGAAACGTCTATGAAATGTTCAAGTGGAGACAACAATTGGGCAACTGGATATTACAAGTCTAGAGTTCAGGAAGGAGCCCTGGTGGCACAGTGGTTAAGTGCTTGTTCTGCCTGGTCTTTCCAATTACAATTCCTGCTGCTCTTTCAAAGGAGACCTCCTTTCTACCTCTACCAATTTTCTCGCTGTCTCCCAGTAGTGGACATCTGTTTTTTGTCAGTCCTGCACTAACTCCCTGCAGCCCCTACTCCATCTGCTGTTTATAAAACCATCTCTTTCCTATTTGGAACCTATCCATGTTTTTCAGATGGGGTTAACCCTAAGATTGCCCGTTTAGAGGCCCATGACCCAGGTCTGGGCAATCAGATTACTCTATTACCCTAGGTCACAATGATTGGCTCAAGAAGGGCCAAATGATTCAATATTAAACTAATCTTCCCTATCATTTGATGTATCAACTCTAGCAGCTCTTCGTCAGGAAATGATCAACCTAAAGGACAATGTATACCTGGGGCTGCCAGCACCTGCCATACTGACATCCTACAAAGAGGAAAGCAGAAGAAATGAGAGACAGAAAGAGAGAAAAGCGGTGAGCTCTGACAATATCATTTGAACATCTGGCTCCAGCCATACTATTTACTTGCAGACACTGGGTATATAAATCAATAAATGCCTTTTTGTTTTGTTTGTTTAGGCTGGGTGAATTGGGTTTCTAATACATGCTACCCAGAGTTCCAAGCATGTCTTTCTCATTCTTGTTTCTGAACCTTTGTTCAGGCTGCTTCCTCTGACCTTCAAAATGCTATTCACTTTTCAAGGCTAAAGTCAGTAAGGCCTCTTTGAGGTATTCCCAAATTACTCAGGCCCGCTATCATTTTACTTTATTCTGATACTCTACAGTGGATATTCTCTGTAACCATAAACTTTAGCATGTCTTTAGCTTTTTGTGTTAATCTGAATGCACAATTCAAACAGAGATATTACTCTTACTTAAACTTGCTCCAAACCATCCCACTTTGTGCCTTTGCTTACACAATTTCCTTTCTCTTCTCCACACCTCCACAGCACTAGATCCTAACCAGCCTGAGAAATTCACTCCACATCCCCCAAAATTCCTGATCTCCAGCCTCCATGTACTCTCCCTTCTCAGAATCCTACAGTATGTCATCTGATCTATTTAATGATAACAGGTAACTTTCTATCTCTTGTCCAAATAAGTTACTACCTCTTGGAGGGCAGAGTTCATAACTTACTTATGTGTCACATTATCTTGAACTACTATATACACTTATACTACTACAAAATATTTGTTGAATGAACAGATTTTAAAGAAAGTAGATATTTATGAAGCCCAAGTACAGATTCAGAACTGTGTTAGGCTCTACTGGCAATAAGAGTACTATCATAAAACATAGCCTTTTCCCATAAATGCAACTGTCTTTATGTTCCCAAAAAGACCTTCCCTCCAGATAGAGAAGTAAATTCCATAAGACTAGATTTACAGTATACACGTCTTCATGTCTTTTATGGCCACAACGCACCAAGTTAGGCACATAATAAAAAGGCAGTGATTTGCACTAACATGACAATTTTCTTGGCTGACAACATTTACTGCCCAACAATGATAGACTTTTAGTGTTAAGATCATATCAACTCATTCTAATATATAATGAATTGTGCCAATTGTTTTAAAATAAATTATATCTTAAGTCAAAATAGTTCTTGGTAATCTAGTATCTTTTCTTTTTTTAAGTATACGTAGTGACTTTCATACACTAAAAATTATAAATATATAAAATTTAATTAATTAAAATTTTTTAAGAGGTATGTCTCATTTCCAAAATATTTTTAATTTTAATTTTAAAAAACACTTGACAAATACAAAAACTAACCTCAGATCCTGAATGTATAGTCAGGAAACTTTCCACAGTAGTCAAAGTGCCTGTAAGAGTAGGAGAATGGTAAAAGTAAAATCAAATAAAATCTATTTACCCAGGACAAGTAATAATAAACTACCTTGACTCATTTAGGGGTTAGTTTTACTAAGCCTACAAGTGAGATAATCAGAGAATCTATACTGATAACAGTTTTACTACATTATTATAAATAGACTTAAGCAGCAGCTAAGGTCAAGTAAACAGTTACAAAGAGTAGTTTAGCATGAACTCTAACTGCTAGTAATGACAAAATCTTTTCTAGTACACCCATTCCTCACTTATCAACATTACCAAAGACCAGGTCATTACATGAAAATCAGCATTATGCGAAAACGGAGGATAACCACATCAGATCACAAAATGGAGGATGACTACATTATAATACAACTGCCAAATTATATCATTACATAACTGCCAAACCACTGAGAATCATCTGACACATAACCTTAACCATCATAACCAGTATTACTCTTGCCTGGCATCTTGGTGTTCGTTACTGCCAGATGTACGTCATTAATGCGCAAAACGACTGAACAGTAGATTTTTCACTATTGTCGTAAATGTGAAACATCAGATAACAAGATAGTGAGGAGTAGGTGTATTTAAACTGACAACACCAAAAATCTCCCCCAATAAAGCAAGAATTTCAGCTCACTCATTCTAGAGGGCCCACTGGGATACAGTGTTCTCAAAATAAGATCTACAAGAATTTTTCTAAGGTTCGATATTATTTTTCAACATGACACCTTTCAAGAAGGCGTATTAATAGTGACTTACAATGAATGAAAATGCTATCAAGATGGCCTTTGTGACGGCTTCAAAATACTTACAACAAGGCTATTAAAATGAAATAAAAATATAAGTAGTATAGGATAAAAACAGAAAATCAAAGCCAGAAAAAAGGGAAGAAATTAATACATTAACCACGAGGGCTAACATATAGGTATAATGGTTAAGTATTAAATTAATCTTTAAATTTCTCGAGACAAGAAAAGGGAAACATAATGGGGTTGGTAAATTCCTAAAATCTGACAAAATGAAATCTATCAATTCCTTAAGAGAGGCTGTTTTAATTTTCCTTTAAAATTAAAACACAGGGCTCTACAAAGTTAACACTGAGCAAAACAACAAATGACCACATTATCAACAATGATGTACAGCGGAAGAGAACTATAGCCACATAAATGTCACTAGTCTGACCACTGACAAAAACCAAGAACAGATCATTAAAGCATAAATCACCGAAAATGACTCTGAGGGCTGCTGAGAGAATGTGGCCTAGATATGTGGCTCTGTGAACTAACCCTATTCATGGAAAGAACACAGACCACCTAAAGAAGTATGTAATAACATGTGGGCCATTTGCATCCAAAATCACCTGGGGTACTTGTTACAAGGCTGATTCCTGGGTTTCAGTATCTGAAAAAAAATGTTTTAAGCAAATCTTAAAGTAATATTTCTCCCTTAAGAAAAGGGCTTATTCAAAGTAACAACAGAGGGATAACCTCAATAAGAAATATGTGGGACTATTACGAAGAAAACGTTCAAACTTTACAGACAAACAATTTTTAATAAACAGAAAGACATAGCAGGTACAAGAATTAGAAGACTAAATATTTTAAAGATGTTCAAGTCACATCTTTTTATTGGGAATTGTTCTAGTGTTTCATTATTAAGTATCATGTTGGCTATTGCTTTCTGACATTAAGAAATATTCTGTCCCTAAATTCCTAAGAATTTTAAATCAGTATATGACATGAATTTTCATATCATCTGAGATAGGCATATAGTGTTTTACCTTTGATCTGCTGATGTGATGATTATGTAACTTCTTAATATTAAAGATTGGCCTTGATACACGATTTTTTTTAAAATGCCTTTGGATATTTATTAAGATTTTATTTAGCTTTTGTTTTACTTCTAATTTTGTAAAAAAGAATGCTTTCTTTTTTTGTGTTATCTTTGCTGGGCTTTGGTTTCAGAATTATGTTGATTTTTTAACATAAACTGGAACACTTTCCATCTTTTTAAATTAAGTTTTAGAACAGTTTATGCGGCATTGGAGTTAACTATTTCAGGCCATTTTCTAAGGTCATCTCTCATAAAATGATACTTTTTAAATATGCACATTAGTAACTTGTGATGTTTTACCATAATAATGTTTTACTATAATACTGATGATTTCTTCCATTCTTAAATTACTGTCTGCATTTTATAAATGAGGTAAAAAAGATGACAAATTCTTTGTTCAGTACTTTCTAGCTTTGTTAAAAAATTTCAAACCTTTTAACTAAAATATTTGTATAAATTATACTTTTAAAAGTGCTAATTCCTAAACAAAGCCAAGTTTGAATTTAAATGGCT
Organism: Trichechus manatus latirostris; assembly: GCF_000243295.1. Lineage (NCBI taxonomy): Eukaryota > Metazoa > Chordata > Mammalia > Sirenia > Trichechidae > Trichechus > Trichechus manatus. The sequence goes on along the minus strand of NW_004443975.1, from coordinate 8,260,138 downwards.
GTCAAAATTTTTTTTCCAGAAATTTTACACCTCTAATCATAAGTAGAAGAGTCCTGGTAGCACAGCGGTTAAGCACTCAGCTGCTATTCAAAAGGCTGGCAGTTAAAACCCACTAGCCACTCTGTGGGAGAAAGATGTGGCAATCTGCTCCCGTAAAGATTACAGCCTTGGAAACCCTATGGGGCAGTTCTACTCTGTCCTATAGGGTCACTATGAGTTGGAATCAACTCAACAGCAATGGGTTTTAATCATAACTAAATTGAGACAATGGATAATTCCTCATTTTAGAACACTTATGATACCTTCCATGTCTTGAAAAACAATAGCGTGAAGAACATTTTATTACAAATATGGCTATATTAAAAACAAAGCATGTGTTTTAACATTACCCAGTTATAACTATGTTCTTTTCCTAACTAGATTTTAGTTAATCACAATTACAAACATGAAGCCTTTCTATTACTACACTCATTTATTGCTTACTAATCAATAATTACCGTTCATTTTATTTCGGGTATACAGTACTCCCAGATCTGCTGGAATGGAGTCAAAGCCACTGCTTCCAATGATATAAACCCCTTTTTCTGCAGCTTTCTCATGATACTTCCAATACATTAGTTCCAGAAACTAAAAAGTCCAGGACAAAAATCTCAATCAGGACTATATAGAAACACCCATACCAAGAGTAAATGATTTACCTTTATTTATTTATTTTTATTGTACTTCAGGTGAAGGTTTACAGAACAAATAGTTTCTCATGAAACAGTAGTACACATATTGTTTTATGACACTGGTTAACAACCCCACAACATGTCAACCCTCTCCCTTCTCGACCTTTTTTAACGATTTACCTTTAAAGAATTAAACTTTGAAAATGCTCACTAATATGGCTTTGCAGTGAAATAGTAACTATTAAAACTTTTTTTTTTACTTATTCAGCAAATATTTACTGTATGCCTACCATATGCCAGGTAACAGGGAAGATATGCTAATCTTAATAACACTATTAATTTAATGACACTTCATTTTTTAGAATGACTTTTAAAAGTAAAAATAATACTGTAAAAAATCTAGAAAAGTACAAAAAAAGCAAAAAAAAAAAAATTACCCCAAATTGCATTACCCAGATGAACATCATTACAGATACACATCTATGCATATATAGAGATAAAAAGATAGATGGATAGAGTGGTAGGAAAGAGTTATGCTCCCCTCCTTTAAGGCAGAGTAGCTACATAAACAATCTTGAATTCTGCACAAGAGATTTGTCTCTTCTCCTCCCTTTGCCCGTTATTTTAATGGGTTATCTGTCTTTCTATTATTGAGCTGAAAGAGTTCTATATACTTTGGATCTTTATTAGGTTTTGATATCATTTATGGTAGCTTATAAGATACGTTGGGATATTTTAAAAACATAGAAATTGGGTTTTTTTGATTCATGTTTCCTACCTCTTTTTTTGTTTCATTCATGATTTCTACATGAATCAATTCTGGTAATTTACATTTTCCCACTATTTTCTAATATATATTCCCAATTGATAAACTCTATGTATTATACTGGCACACTGATAATAATCAGTAGAGGCTACAGAGACATATGACGTTATAGTTTTAAAGCCAGTGTAGCTTAATGTTTATTAATACACCAATTCCTGTAGTCAGGCAAACTTCAATGTAAGTCTTAGTTCTTATACACACTAGTTGCATGACTTTGAGCAAGATACTTAACCTTGCTAAGCTTCAATTTTCTCATCTATAAAATAGGGATGAAGATACCTACTTCACAGGAATGTTAAAAAAGTTACACAGAGCCCTTAGCACAGTGTCAGGGATGTGGTAAGCATTCAATAAATGTGAACATTCAAAGTTTTTAGGCTGAGGGGATTTTAAATTTATTTTTCTATAATGTTGTAGAAACCTGATTTTAAAAAGGAAATTCCTAATGAAAAAGTCACATAAGTTTGATTCTGAGACTTATAGACAATAAGTTTTAATTAATTTAATTTGCAACATGCAGCAGCTGTAAAAATCAGCACATCAGACTTGAAATAAATGAGGTTCTGGGGAAGACAAAAATCCAAGAAAACTGAAGCTAAGTCCTCACCATGAGTGCACTCCTTCAAGCTATCAGTGCTTACTTCCATAGGAATACCACCTTTATCACACTAAAAAGAAGTCATCAACTTCTAAAATATATCTACAAAATTACACTATTTTCCACTTCATGAAATAGAAAATTACGTGTTGTTAATTCTAGCTTTTTCATTTTCTATTTTCCATACCTGAGGTTCTCCAGAGATGTCGATACAACTAGTTCCATTTTCAATACATGCTTTTACTACAGGTTCTCCGTAAAATCGATACTGGGGGACAAAGAAAGCCAACAGTTTACTCTTAGTTAACAAGTTTAAATGAATGGAATACCACTTAGTCTTGATTATTAAGAAATCAAATGTTAATAAAGTAGCCTAAAGATAAGTTGAGAAAATAACATAACCGCACTCTATCACCTCACAATGTAAATAAATAAGGCACAGTGGCATTATAGAGGAAGGTGTTCTTACCTCTAACTGATGAAGACAAGGAAGGTTTTATAGAAGAAGTGACTCATTTGAGGTGAATCCTGAAGGAAGAGTAAGGATTTGCCAGGAAAAATAAAAATCTGGATAAAGGGAAAAGTATATATAAAGGTACAAAAAAGGCCATAGATGAAACCGTAAGCTGTTCAGGATACTTGAAGCACAGGGTGGAGACAAAGATGAGTTTGGAAAGAAACACTAGGGCCAGATCAGGAAAGACTGTGAGTGCCATACTAACAATGCCATACTAAGAAGTTTGGACTTTATTCTTCTAGATTATTACGCTCCCCCGGAGGATTTTAAACGGATGGTAGTGTAAAATCTACAGTACAGACGTATCACTCTGCTTGCAATACTGGAGAATAAAACTAGAGGCAGATAAAGAGATCAAGAAAGACTAGACTAAGGAAGTGGCAGGATATACTCAGGATAAGATATACTGAAAAGGAAGAAATGATTGGACTTCTGAGTCGCTGGACATGGGGCCAAAAGTCAGTGGTACTATTTGCCAAAATAAAGAAAAACAGGAAGAGGAGGAGGTCTGGGGAGGAGAAGTTTAATATTGGACAGAGTAGATATTCTGAGTCTTCTGATATTGAATCTCCCAACTTATTTGTTGCACAAACTCCAGGAATTAAAAATTTAAATGTATAATAGCTACTTAGGCCAAGATTCAGTCCCCTCAATACTTCAAAGGGAAGTATAACAAATATTTTTCTTTGTAAATGTAGGGTAAGGAGGAGGACAAACTCTTTTGATTTTCTCATTCCTGGTACCAAAAGATGGAAGAGATCATTTTATTCTTCCAGCCTTCAAGAAACAGGGTAAACAGACACTTAAGAGAAAAGGCAGGGCAATGCAAGGATTGACTTTTCAAGTAGGTTACATGGGCTGTCCTGTTTACCTAAACATCAACTCTACAGCCTCACTTCTAGATTCCCACCATCCTTCTTAAAAATGGCAGACAGCATTGGATACTGGACTGGCAGAAGCGTATTTGATTCCAGTCCCTCCTTTGCCATTAACCAACCACATAAAATTACTGAAGCAGTGTGGCACAACACATGGGCTTTCAAGGCAGCGAGATCCAAGTTCATAACCTGAATCTATCATCTGTTAGCTATATGACTCTATCTACAAATCACTTACATGATCTACAGAACTACACTAACATGCATTTTCAGCATACATAAAATAAAGTTGAAATTAAAATAAACAGAAGTTGAAGCTCTGTTTTCCTTCTGAGTCCAATGGATCATCCTTGGAGTGTGCAAGCACCCCACCATGAAACTCACTTAAGTCCTTCTTTAGGCCTTTTCTTAGTTATCTTACCCTAAAGTTTCTCAACTTGATTAGAAGTCCACTCTAGAATCACCTGGGTCACTTGTTGCGGATTTAATTGCATCCCAAAAATATATGTTGTAAATCCCAACCCCTATCCCTGTGGGAAGAGCTCTGGTGGCACAATGGTTAAGCGCTCGACTACTAACTGAAAGGTCAGTAGTTTGAACCCACCAGCCGTGCTGCGGGAGAAAGATATTGCAGTCTGCTTCCATAAAGATTACCTTACCCATTCCCATCGAAAGAGTCAATTCCCACGCATAGCGACCCTAGAGGACAGAGAAGAACTGCCTCAGGGTTTCCAAGGCTGTAAATCTTTACAGAAGCCCCAAAGCCACTTAACCACTGTTCCACCTGGGCTCCTCTTTTGTAAAAAGATTACAGCCTGGGAAACCCTACGGGGCAGTTTTACTTTTACTCTGTCCTGCAGGGTCACTGAGTTGGAATTGAGTCAACGGCATAAAACAACTACAGTACAACATACCTGTGGATGTAATCCCATTTGGGAATAAGATTTCCTTTGTGATGTTAAGGATGCCATCAGCGTAGGGTGAGTCTTAAACCTTACCACTTTTGAGATACATAAAAGGAGATCAGGCAAAGAAGCAAGCAAGCATGAATGGGGGAAGACAGATGTCACGTGGTGATCTCCAAGGACAGTGAGAAGAATGCTACAGAAGCTGAGACAAAGATTTTCCCCAGAGCTCACAGAGAGCCTTTACCTCGAGCCGGCACTCTGAATTCAGACTTTCAGCCTCCAAAACTGTGAGAAATTTGTTAAAGCCAAAGCCACTCACTTGTGGTATTTCTGTTCACAGCAGCACTGAGACACCTGTTAAATATACTGGTTACTCAGTCCCACCCCAAACCTCCTGAATCAGACTTTCTGGGGTAGACTCCAGTAACTTGCATCATAAATAAGGCTCACAGGTGATTCTTACGCACATTAAAGATGGAGAATTACCGTCCTAGACATTCTCCCTGGAAAATCTCATCTACTCTCCTGATTTCAACTACAACAGGTATGCTGCTAACTTCTAACCTCTATCTCCAAAGCTGCTCACTGGTAAGGTTTCTTTATCTGTGGTTTGTTAGAAAATTCAGGACGAGCAATAGCACTGGACGTGTGTCATAATTCATGCATAACACTAATTCTACTTTGGCTTCATTTTCCCTTTCCCTTTATTTTCTCTTCACTCTAATTTCCTTACTTAAAAAAAAAAAAAAGCCACTATATTGCATTTCCTCCCTTAATTCAAGGATATCTAGCAGACATCTCAGTTTCAACATGCCCGAAACTGAATTCATCATCTTTCTGTCTACACCTGTTCTTCCTCCTCCACTTCCTAGCACAGGGGACAATTAAGCATAGTGGTCAGAAGTAAAGGTTCTAGTTCAGAGTGCCTAGGTCCCACTCCTAATATCTATTCTGATACACTTCAACAAGGAAAGACTGAGACAAAACTGTGAAATGAAAATGGCTGAAGAGCACACTGGTCTAGAACATGAGCTTTAAAGTTAGGCTCTGCACTCACTAGCTGTGTGACCTTGAGCAAGTTACTTTACCTCTCTAAGCTTCAATTTCCTCATCAAAAATGACTCATAGAGACCCTACAGGACAGAGCAAAACCGCCCCACAGGGTTTCCAACGCTGTAAATCTTTACTGAAGCAGACTGCTGCATGTTTCTCTCTCAGAGTAGCAGGTAGGTTTTAACCACCGACCTTTCAATTGGCAGTCAAGTGCTTAACCACTGTGCCACCAGGGCTCCTCGATAATATAACAGCACGTATTTATTGGGTTGTTGTGAGGATGAAGTAAGATAATGTTAAGAGTTTAGTATAGTGCCAAGTACATAGTACCCAGTAAATGTTAGCTTTTATTATTTTTTTCTTATTAATAGCATCACTTCTATCAAGTACCCTTGTGCTTTTGAGATAAATGGACAGAGTCAGAGTAGCAAACCTTGATCTCAGAAGACACATCTATGTGAAGCCAATTAGCTTACAGATCAAAATTGCAATCCTAGTCTCCTCACTCCCAGTGGTCTCTCAAGTAGGTGTGCTTACCCCCAAGGAGTACACAAAACAATCCACTGAGTGTGGAAGTAAATGTTGGAACTTTTATTCATGCTAATTTTTATAGGAAACACAAAGAAGGCAATAAGTTTCATTAGTAGTTAACATATGGACTGACTACAGCATGTTCCCTGGGTGCATGTCAAGTGGTCATGTGTTGATTACGGGATACAAAAGGTATCCTGAGGGGAGCATGGGAGAGTTCCACAACACAGACAGGGCCGGAGTGAGACAGCCTCATTCAGTTAGACCTGTTCAGTGTATTGGGACTTAATGTCACAGATACCAACTGGCTTTAACTAAATGAACCCTCACAAAATAGACAAGTTGTTAAAAGATACCTGCAAATAATGACCCCAAACCAACAAAGTTGACATTTCATCTATTCCTAGAAGTATAAATTTTCTGTTATGTATATTACAAAGTAAAAATGACAATCCAAGTAGAGCTAAGGAAGGAGCAGGTTTTGGGGGCAAAAAATCTAGACTGAACCATCCAAGTAAAGATATCAAAAAGGAGGTAGTTAGATCTACTAGTCTGAAGTTTAAGAGAGAGATCCTCACTGGAAATATATCGTCAGCCTCATACAGATGGTATTTAAAGCAATGGCTTTCAAACCTTTTGACCACAAGCCATGCTAAGAAATTCATTTCACACAGCAATCCCATACACAAATATATCTAACTAAAGAAAAGTTTCATGAACCAGTACTTACTCTTATTATGTGTGATGCGTCCTGATATTTTCTATTCTAGTCTATTTGATTTTTTTTTTTTTAATGCTGAGACTCAACCCACTAAATTGATTTCACAATCTACTGTTTAAAAAATACCATCTGTGAGAGTGTAAATAGGGAAGAGTTTCTAAGGCATGAGCTCTGGAGGCCTCTAGCATTTTAGATGGGAGATGATAAAAGAACCCAACAGTGGAGATGTGACAAAGCCGGTGCACAGGAGAAAAACTAGGGGAGGGTGAGTATCCAGAAGCCAAGAGAAGAAAGGAAAATGTGATCAACTGGATCAAATGCCAAGAGATGTGATTAAAAAGAGGACTGAGAATTGATGACTGGATTTGGCAAGATGGGAACTTTGACAGAGTAGTGCCAAGTAGTGGCGCTGCCTTGGAGTAAGTTAGGATAAAAGCCTGATGAGAGAAGCTTTAGAGTAGGATGTGAAAAAGTGGAGATAGTGAGTAAAGACAATTCTTTCAAGGAGTTCTGCTAAAAAGGGTCACAGAAAATTGGAGCAGTAGTTGGAGGGGTCTGTGGAATCAAAGGAAGTATTTTTTTTTTTTTTTAAGACAGGAGATATCACATATTTGTATGTTAACAGAAATAATCCAGTAAAGAGGGAAAATGTGATGATAACTAGAAAGTGTGCAACTGCAGACTACACCCAATAGGAGCACAGGCAGTTTCTCCTTGCAACAAGAGGTAAGGCAGAGTACTGGGTTTAATGCAGGTAGGTAGGTAGGCAGATTTGGTATAACGAAGATGAAGAAATCCTCTTTTCACAGCTTCTATTTTCATAGTAAAAAAAAAAAAAAGCTAAAATCATCAGATGAGAGTAAGGAGAGTAGGATGCTAAAAGTTCGAGGAAAATGAAGTTGTGAAAGTGTTGCTTTAAAGAGGAGAATAAACTAGGAAAATGTAGTAGAACTGAGGAGGTGTTGAGGCCCCACTTGAGGTTTGTGACCACATACTCAAGAGAGACCAGTCAGCATGGTGATGTGCTTTCCTTCAGCCACACTGGACTACTCACGTACAGGTAAAGAGTAAGCACAGCGTTACAATAACCAGGGTCGGAGTTTCACCAGAGCACTGAGGAAGGGAGGACAAGTGAGTTGATTGAGGGTATATATAAGAGAGCGATTACAGCAATGGACCACGGAATCTAAGCTGGTGAAGAATGAGATACATCTAAATAAATGACATTTTAAATACAGTTTTATTTAATAACAGTTCAAAACTTTTTGCTTTCAATAAAATAAAATTATAAAAATTCTTCTAGATGCGTAGTTTTCACGTTTTGCCAATTGTGATGGTTTCCCCAGGTCAGTAAATGTCATCACCATTCACCCTGTTGCATGGGCCTAAAGTCTTGGAGTTATCCTTGACTCCCCTTTCACATCCAGTACAACAGCAAATGCTGTTGGTTCTTTCTTTCAAAATATACTCTGAACTCAATCACTTCTCACCACCTTTACTACCCTGGTATTTGTCTTGCTTGGACTATTCCACTGTTTGCTCCCTACTGTCTATTTTCCTCTCAGAAGCCAAATAACTCACGCCCTTGAGAACCATTCAATGATTCTTTGTCCCATTTAGAAGAAAATCCAAATCCTGACCTTGGCCTCTAAGGTCCAATCTAACTGCCTACCTCTCTCCCCTGTTCCCAGGGCTCCAAACACACTGGCCTCTCACATTCCTTAGTCTCATTAAGCATATTCTTAAGCACTTGCTATTCCCTGGAATACTCTTCTCAAATATTCATATAGTTTGCTCCCTCACTTCATTCAGGTCTCTGCTCAAATGTCAGTTCCTCATAAGGGCCTTCCCAACCAACCATCTCACACAGTATGACCCGTCAATCTCTTTATGTCCTTACCTTACCCTGCTGTATTTTCCTTCAAAGCACCTACCACTACCTAATATAATTAATTTTTTGTTTTGTCTCCTCCACTAGAACGTAGGCTCCATGAGGGATTTTCTGTTTTGCTCACCATTGTGTCCCAAGTGCCTAGAAGAGTGGCTTTCACATATAGTGAGCATTTAATAAAGATTTATTGAATAAATTAATGCTTTTTCATGCATTTTATATATATATATATTTGTATGGTAAATACAAAAAATATAACTTATAAATAAAAAATATATTGGGGATGCGTGCTCAAACATTTTTTATGGAAGGGGTGTACATTTAAAAAAAAAGCTTAGCAATCATAGCTTTAACCAGTGAATGAACCAGCACACGTTCTTTGACTACAGTATCACAGAGAACCTGCCACTCCCTCTCTCGGGAGACTCTGTCATATCCATTTGCTCCCCCTAAGAAGCGAAAACTTCATTATGGGGGTTAAGGCCATCAACCAACTCTTCTGTCCCTTGCCCTTATGTTTCTCTGGAATTTGAAATACCATTTTGCTAGCAATGAATGGATTGTTTGTTCTGATACAAAGAAGGGTTGATCACTTACTGGTCCTACACAATTGAGGACAACTGTTGCCTGTTTAGCCATTTCATCAAGTGAGGCTGGATTAGCGATATCACAAATTATTATTCCAACTTCAGACGGCAGTGTCGGTCTTCCTAAAATAAGAAAGAAATCATTTTAAGTAAATCCTGGTACAAGATTAGATCTGTGAGATCTTTTTATAGCAACCAGTGACAACAAATTTACCAAATATACTGAAAGCTACCTCTCCTTCTCAAACATAAGATAAAACTGTTTTTAACTGCGTTAAAAGGCTATGAAGAAAATGAATACTAAGGTTACTAAAAAACATCACTGATTTTAAAAAAAAAAGTTCTAACATAAGTATTTTTTAAATGACAATCCTGTGCAACATGACAATTTTACAGTCAACTTTAGATGCTGAAGTAGATGATTTTCCTGACTTCCACGCCAAGAGATTTATATTATAAAAATAACTTGTCAATTACAATTATACATAATTATGGGGGCTGGGGGAGTGTTACTAACACTGACATCATGAGAACAAAAAAGGACAGATGAAAAGTACAGTCTATGTAAGAACACCAGGCTCACAATAATCGGAATTAACTGAATCACTAGAGCAATGCAGGTTTTGGTGGGTCAGGATATGGTCCCCACACCTTGATTTAAGTGTTACAAATAATAGGTAATTAGGCTGTATCTGTACAGTCTTGTTGAGCAAGAAAGAGAATGGAAGAATATATTTTAATTGTGAAATTTTTCTTAGAAAAGTGAAGAAAGACAAAAACTCTTTGGTCACGATTCTGTGTGTTGGCAGTAATAAAAGTCAAGAGCCGTAGGAGAGTCAAGCCTACGTGGTATCTTTTACATTAACCGCCAATAAATTAGATTCTATATTCCCATCAAACACAAGGCTTTGTGTGGACTTATAAGGAAGTGGGATGAAACTTAAAACAGAAAGAATACAGCATACCCAGCACTCTAACAGGTGCTATTTATCTGTATGAGGGGGCTCTAGGGTGGAAAATTAAGACCCAAATTTAAAGGCTATTGGGTCCTAAATTAGATGCCTCTCCCCACTAGAATGGAAGCTGCATGAGGGCAGGTGTATGTGTGTGTGTGTCTCCCACATCTGTATTCCCCGTACTTAGAACAGGACCTGGCATAGAAAACACCATTCAATAAATATATGTTGGGTGAATGCTGAAGGACTAAGTAAAAGTCCAAACCAGAAATACAGACTTTCTTTTTCTGAAGAAGAGTAAGACTGCTGGAGGAATTTTACAAGCAAAAAATAAATAAAAACCACCAACATTATCTGTAAAACTCTTACGCTTGGCTTTCACACAATCGCTGTTGCTCTACTATCCCCCAAACGCAAGGCAGAGTACAAATACTCTTCAAGAAACCAATGTCAGGTTTTTCTATCTGAGGAAATGCCAAGAAACCTCCAAACCCCCAGGTGCCCCCGGCTGTAGAGACGATGGGGCAGAGAAACAAAGATTAAAATTCTTGACTATTTTTCCAGAAAAACGTGGCGGAGGGCGGTGGGACTCTAGAGATCAAGGGAGACATTCAAAAGAGGAGAGAGGAAAGAAATAAAAGGGGGGGGGAAAACTTAACAAATCTAGGGAGTGGAACAAAGACATGACAATATTTGAGGCATCGTTCCCCTCTTCCGGTCCTCAAACAGGGCTTGGAGGAGATCTAGGGTGCGACTGTAGAGGAGAAACGCTCATTTTCGGCGACTTGAACTCAGCCAGGGTTATGGGGGCTCCGGGATGAGAGCGGCAGCGGCGAGGGCGCCGGCTGCCCCGAAGCCCCGTCCCATCCCGCCGCCTTTTACCCAGCTTCAAGGCAGCCCTCTCCAGCACTCGCTGCAGCTTTTCCCGGCAACGGCCCGCCACGGCCCAGGGCAGGCGGGAACTCCGCTGCGGGTCCACCTGCTCCCGGGCCACCTCCTCGGCCACGAACTGGCCGGTGAAGCCTGAGGCGCCGAACACCACCAGGTGGAAAGGCCTTTGCTCAGTAGCCATGACGAGTAGACAGCAAACTGAGGCCTGGGGCGGGCGGACTTCACGGCGCCTGCGCCTGACACAGCGATCCCACTACCGAGCGCAGCAACCGCCGCCGTAGTCGCTGGCGACGCCTGCGCGCTGAGATCCCGGCGCGCCGCACGCGCTGTCGCGTAAAGGCCACGCCCACGCCCACGCTGCCTCTTGGTCGCCGAGGGCGTCGCCGCAGCGTTTCATCGTGTGGAGGCTCGGACCGAGCGGCTGCAGGTGGCGGAGGCTTTGGCGGGAGGTCTGCTTCCAGGGCTGGCGAGAGCATCCGGTCATTTGTTCGGCACTGCTCTGACCGCCTAAGGGCGGTGCATCGCCTCTCCCTCTCTCAGGCTGGAAGCGGTGGCCGAAGCCGGTTTTTCTTGTTCCCCAAGGGACTTGCGGAGGAAAAGAATGAAAAACATTCCGAGGATGGGAGGGGCCTGCCCACTCCAAGAACTCTCGAGGCATGTTGGCTGAGGGATATCTGCGAATCCCAAGTTGGGGTGGAGGATGAACGCGGGTTCTGGGGTCCCTACGGATCACCCCACCCCTTTCCCAGAGCCAAACTCTGCTGCGCCCTCGGCCGCAAGCCCCTAACCCACCACCTTGATGCCCATCATTTCAGGGGTCGCCCACCATCCCCACCACCACGTCCTCCCTTTCGTGGCCCCTGAAACAGTTGTTGATGTCACGTGCGAAAATAACTCCTAGGCTGGCCCTGCCATTTAACTTGTCAAGTAAAGGCGATTCAGAAACCCCGCAGAATGCAAAAAAAGTTTCTTGAGAAGTTTTCTTCATATATTCAAAAACGTTTTAATAAATACATAAATAAATAGGGGGGAGGGACAAATTCACCGTACAGAATTCCAAACTGTTTACCTAGCTAAGAGCTTAACTCCCTGCCCTTTGAGGGTACGCTGCGCTTTGTGAATATGGAAGGGGGAGGGTGAGTGACTTTACAGTGGAGAAACCTGGCAAACACTACCAAATGATGAACATTAACATAATCAGTGCCATTAGGTTGATATTATGTACCCTTGATATGATGTGTTGAGAATAGCACTTGACCTTTGTGGTGTTCCTCCTCCAAACCCATAACTCCATGAGGATCATTCTACAAAATACCTGACCAGCACTCCTCAGAACTGTTGAAGTTAATTGAAAACAAGGAAAGTCTGAGAAACTGCTACAGACTAGAAGAGGCTAAGGAGATACGATGACTAAATGTAATGTGGTATCCTGGTTGGGACTCTGGACCAGATAAAAGGACATTAGAGAAAAGCTAGTGAAATCCGACTAAAGGGTGGAGTTCAGTTAACAGCAATATACCAATATTGGTTTCTTGGTTATCACAGTAGTATAAGATGTTAACAATAGGGACACTTGGGTGAAGGGTATAAGGGAACACTCCATACTATTTTTCCAACTTTTCTGTAATTCTAAAACTATTCTAAAATTAAAAAAAAATTTTTTTTTAAAGTCTGAGTGCATTTGTATCAGGTGCATGCAAATATGTCGTCTCATTTAATCGTGTTCATTTAGCAGGTATTTCCAGAGACCCTTCTATGTGTCAGGCACCGGAAGAGATCCCGGGAATACAATGATTAATAAGACAGGCCCTTGCCCTTCCTAATTAATAAAACAGTTTAACTGCAGTACACGTGGCAAACGAGGAGAGGAACTAACTCTGGGGCAGTAGAAACAAGGCAAGAAGCTTGTCCAAGGTTACACACCATTGGTGGTGCTCAAAACTATGCGAGGGACCCCTGAGTTGTGGTAATGGGTGCAATCTTTGCCCTCAAAAAGCCCTAGGAGTCCACCAAAGAGAGAGTCTTTGAGAGGAACTGGGCTTTGACTTAAATTTGTAGGGCTCAGATAGAGAAGGCTTGAGAGAGGGGTAGGTATTCATGAATTCATTTATTGGGTGTTTCATATGTCCCAGGTACAGAAACCAGGGCCAGATTTAGAAATAAAGTGATTACTGTTGTTGTTAATTGCCATCAAGTTGATTCTGACTCATGGCAACCCTATGTGTGCAGAGTAAAACTGACCTTTCAGAAGCAGATTCCAGGCCTGTCTTCCAAGTTACCTGTGGGTGTGTTTGAACCACCAACCTTTCAGCACTAGTCAAGCACTTAACCATTTATACCACCCAGGAACTCCTTAATAGACACCAAAAAGGCATTTAATAAAATTCAACATCCATTGATGATTTTTGAAACTCTCATTAAAATAGGAATAAATGATGTTTCCTTTTTTAAATTATAAAATATATTAGTCACACAAAAAAGGTAAAGCCAATAATAAATATGTACCCACTACAAAGCTTAAATAAATGATTCCAGAAAGTGTGGCTTCCTGGTATTCATTCCTGAACACACTTCTTTCCCTATTCCTAGAAATGGCTACTTGCCTGAATTAGGTGTTTCTCTTTCCTGTTCCTGTCTTTATATTTCTGCCATCTATGGATGTATTTCTAAACACTCTCTAACCAGAAGGTTGGCAGTTCAAATCCACCAGGAGCTCCTTGGAAACCCTATGGAACAGTTCTACTCTGTCTTATAGGGTCACTAGAGTCGGAATTGACTCAAGGGCAGTGGGTTTGGTTTTGTTTTTTCTATAATATTGTTTTGTATATTTTAAACTTTCTATAAATGCTAATCTGACAACTTATTTTTTGTCATCAACATTTGTGTAATTTATTCATGTTAATACATATAGTTTTAGTTCATTCCAATGCATTATTGTATGATAATTTATCTGTTGGTCTGTTGAAGGTCATCCAATTTTTTTTATTACAAGCAATGCTGCTATGAAATTCTTGTATATGTCTCCTTAAGCACATGTGCAAGAATATCTTTAATATATATCTATGAGCAAAAATGGTTTTTCCTAGAATATGCACGTTTCAAATTGCTCTCCAAATCAAATGTACTCATTTACACACTCATCAGCACGATATGAGAATTCTCTGTTGCCTCACATCCTTGTTAACACTTGATATTGTCAGACTCTTAATATTTTTGTCTATCTGATGGGTGTAAAATGGTGGGCATTCAAGTATTTATTGAACACCTGCTATATGCTAGGCACTAGGAATAAAGTACTGGAGATACTGCAATAAACAAAACAAAGTTTCTGACATCATGAAATTTACATTCTACTAGTAGTAAACCTCATTGCTGTCGTGTCGATTCCAACTCATAGTGACCCCATAGGACAGAGTAGAACCGCCCCATAGGGTTTCCAAGGAGCGGCTGGTTGATTTGACCCGCCAGGGCTCCAGTAATAGTAAACAGTAATAAAAAATAATTCTACAGAGATGCAGAAGTTTGCAAAAATATCTATGGCAAGAATATTCATTATAGCATTATTTGTAATAACAAAAAATTAAAAACAATGAAATGTCCTTCATCAGAGGATTTATTAAAGAAATTATGGTATCCTATCCATTCAACATAGTCCCTAGGTAATGCAAACGGTTCATTCTTGGATGCTTACTGAAAAGCTGGAGGTTCAAGACCACCCAGATGCGCTTTGGAAGAAAGGTCTGGCAATCTACTTTCAAAAAATCAGACACTGAAAACCCTGTGGAGCACAGTACTACTCTGACACAAACGGGATCACCATGAGTCAGTGTCAACTCAGCAGCAACTGGTTACTGGTTATCCAGTCAATAGAAACTATACAGCTAAAAAGAATGAGGTAGGTCTACGCATAGTGAGATGGCAAATTATCCAAGACCGGTGGCACAATGGTTAAGTGCTGGGCTGCTAACTGAAAGGTCAGCAGTTTGAACCCATCAGCCACTTGGAGGTAAAAAGATGTGGTAGTCTGCTTCCACAAAGATTTACAGCTTTGGAACAATGAGATACCATCTTACCCAGACAATACTGGCACTAATCCAAAAAACACAACAAATGTTGGAGACGTTTCCGGGAGATTGAAACTCTTATGCACTGCTCGTGGGAATGTAAAATCGTATAACCACTTTGGAAAATGATATGGTGCTTTCTTAAAAAGCTAGAAATAGAAATACCATATGATCCAACAATCCCACTCCTAGGAATATACCCTAGAGAAATAAGAAAAAGAGCCATCACATAAATAGACATATGCATGCTCATGTTCAGTGCAGCACTATTCACAATAGCAAAAAGATGGAAACAACCTAAATGCTCATTAACAGATGAATGGATAAACAAATTATGATACCTACACACAGTGTAATATTATGCAGCAATAAAGAACAATGATGAATCCTCGAAACAGCTCACAATGTGGATGAATCTGGAGGATATTATGCTGAGTGAAATAAGTCAGTCACAAAAGGACAAATATTGTATGAGACCACTCTTATAAGAACTCAAGAAAAGGTTTACACACAAAAAAAATTATTTGATGGTTACAAGGGTGGGGAGAGAGGGGAAGAGGAAATCACTAGATAGTGGACAAGTGTCAGCTTTGGTGAAGACAAAGACTACACACTATATAGGGGAAGTCAGCACAACTGGACCAAAGCAAAAGCCTTGAAGTTTTCTAGACATATCCAAACACTTTGAGGGACCAAGTAGCTGGGGCTGGGGGCTGGGGACCATAGTCTTGTGGGGACACCTAGGTCAATTGCCGTAACATAGTTCATAAAGAAAATGTTCTACATCCCACTTTGGTGAGTAACATCTGGGGTCTTAAAAGATTGGGAGTGGCCATCTGAGATACATCTATTGGTCCTGTCCCACCCAGAGCAAAGGAAAATGAAGAAAACCAAAGATACAAGGAAAATATTAGCCCAAAGGACTAAAGGACCACATGAACCAGAGACTCCACCAGCCTGAGCCCAGAAGAACTACCACCACCGACGGCTCTGACAAGGATCACAACAGAGAGTCCCAGACAGAAAGGGGGAAAATATAGAACAGAATTCAAATCCACAAAAAAAGACCAGACTTTCTGGTCTGACAGAGACTGGAGGAACCCCCAAGACTATGGCCCTACTAACTAAGAACTGAAACCACTCCCAAAGCCCACTTTTCAGACAAAGGTTAGATAGGCCCATAAAACAAAAACTAACACACATGAGGAATGTGCTGCTTAGTTGAATCAAATATACGAGACCAAATGGGCAACTCCTGTCCAAAAGTAAGGCAAGAAGGCAGGAAGGGACAGGAACTGGATGAATGGACACAGGGAACCCGGGGTGGAAAGCAGGAGCGTGCTGTCACATTGTGGGGATTGCAACCAATGTCACAAAACAATATGTGTATAAATTTTTGAATGAGAAGTTAACTTTGAATTATGAATTTTCACCTAAAGCACACAATTAAAAAAAAAAAAAAGACTTACAGCCTTGGAAACCCTATGGGGCAGTTCTACTCAATAGCAAAGGGTTCCTAACAGTATGAGACTATAAACTCTTTATTTAAGAAGAAAAGGGTGTGTGCATATGCATTCAAAATGTCAGGAGGAATGCATGATAAATTTTAATAAAATAATTGCTGTAAAATGCTTAGAGACATGCCTTATACATAGTAACTGCTCGGTAATGTTAGCTATTATTAATAGTGGAGTCCTTGTGGTGCAGTGGTTAACAGCTTGGCTGCTAACCAAAAGGCTGGCAGTTTGAATCCACCAGGTGCTCTTTGGAAACCATATGAGGCAGTTCTACTCTATCCTATAGGGTCGCTATGAGTCAGAATCGACCCAACAGCACCTTTTTTTTTCTTTTTTTGTATTATTAGTAGTAATGGTAACAGTGATTATTACTGAGAAGTAGATGTGTATGAGTTATGCAAGAGGAAAGGTACTTATACTGTTTACTTTTTAATCTTTCTATACAGTTAAAACTTTATATATATATATATAATTTTAAAAAGGAACAAGAGCTTTGCAGACAGGGCTGAGGAGCAGCTATGGGAATCACCCTTTATCATCTGCAGTCCTGTCACTGGAGCTATTTCCACTGAAGCCATATTCTTCCTACCACCAGGGCACTTTGGGACTTTCTGAGAGGATACAGACATTGGACTGCTATTGTCAGTACATTTGGCAGCGTGGTACCATTGTCATTAAAAGCACTCGTTTTATGACAAAGATGGTGCTGCAGTGCATCCAAAAAGGATAGTTTTTCAGTAAATGGTGTGAGGTCAATTAAATATACATTCAGAAAAAAAATTTGAGCCCCAATGCATACCATACTCAAAAACTAATTTGAGATGGCAATAGATCTAAATGTGAAAGATAAAACAAAAAAGTTTTCAGAGGAGAATGTAGGAGAATATCTTTATGATCCTGAGATAGGCAAAAATTTCTTAAAGAGGAGACATAAAGCACTAACTACAAAGGTGAAAAAATCAATAAATTGCACCTTATGAAAATCCCTGTTAATCGATACACTACTAAAAGAATGAAAAGACCAATCTCAGAGAGAAAATATTTTCAATATGTACACCCAACAAAAACTTGTACCTGGAATATATAAAGAACTCCTGCAAATCGATAAGAAAAAGACAGATAATCCAAAGGAAAAATGAGCAAAAGTCTTGAACAGGAATTTTACAAAAGAGATTATCAAAATAACCAAAACATGAAAATTGCTTAACCTCATTAGTCATCAAGGAATGCAAATAAAAACCAAAAGATACCACTTTACACCCACTAACCAAAAGAAACCCGTTGCCGTTGGGTCGATTCTGACTCATAGCAACCATACAGGACACAGTAGAACTGCCCCATAGGGTTTCCAAGGAGCAGCTGGTGGATTTGAACTGCCAACTTTTTCATTAGCAGCTGAGCTCTTAACCACTGTGCCACCAGGGCTCTGTCTTTACTAGAGCTATACTTAAATTTACCCAGTATCTCACACCTAGATATATTAATTCCCTGCCGAGATACATATCTAGCAGAAATGCCCAAATATATTCACCAAAGACATGTACAAAAACCTTCACAACAGTTTCTTCATAATAGCCCAAACTGCAAATAATGCAAATGTCCATCAATGTTTTACATTGTAAGACATTGCCCATTTTGTGTCCATTGTAACATACAACAATATGAATGACTCTCACAAACACTAATTTGAGCAAAAAAAGCCAGACAAAAGGTACGTCCGTACGCTTCCGTTTATTTAAAGCTCAAAAATAGGCAAAACCAACCGACATGACAGAAATCTTGGAAGGATTTGCTTTTGTGGTAAGTGATCCCAGAAGATCTATCCCTTCTTGAAGTAATTCTCCATGTGAAGGATTTCTGAGAAATTCCTTCTCCCCAGGGACTGATATGGAGGTTTATTCTAGCCCTAAGGTTGGCACTGAAGGAAGTCCCTGTGTGGTACAGTTAAAGCACTCAGATACTAACCAAAAGGTTGGAGGTTTGAGTCCACCCAGGGGTACCTCAGAAGAAAAGCCTGATGATCTACAGTAGCCCCCCTTTCTCCGTGGTTTGGCTTTCCACAGTTTCAATTACCTGCGGTCAACCAAGCTACAAAAATGTTAAACGGGTAATGTGATGAAATCTCTCGTTGTACCACTCCATCCAATTAAATTCTTCTAAGAATTTAATTTTAATTTGAACATTTAGGTCCTTAATCCATTTTGAATTTGTTTTTGTGTATGGTGTGAGGCATGGGGAACCCTGGTGGCACTGTTAAGAGCTTGGCTGATAACCAAAATGTCGGCAGTTCGAATCCACCAACTGCTCCTTGGAAACCATATGGGGTAGTTCTACTCTGTCCTACAGGGTTGCTATGAGTCAAAATTGACTCAATGGCAACCGGTGTTTTTTTTACAGGTGAGGCATGGATCCTGTTTCATTTTTCTGCATGTGAAAATCCAATTTTTTCAGCACCATTTATTGCAGAGACTCTTCTTTCCCCATTGAATGGACTTAGCACTTTTGTCAAAAATCAGTTGACCATAGACATACGGGTTTATTTCTGGACTCTCAATTCTGTTCCATTGGTCTATGTGTCTATTGTTATATCAGTACCAGGCTGTTTTGATTAGTGTAGCTGTATAGTATGTTTAAAATCAGGAAGTGTGAGTCCTGCTAATTTGTTCTTCTCTTTCAACATTGCTTTAGCTATTCAGGGCCTCTTGCCATTCCATATAAAGTTCAGGATTGGTTTTTCTATTTCTGCAAGAAGGCTGTTGGAATTTTGATTGGGATTGTGCTGAATCTACTGTATGGATCCTTTTGGGTAGTACTGACATCTTAACAATATTAAGTCTTCCAACCTATGAACAGAGAACATCTTTCCATTTATTTAAGTCTTCTTTAATCTCTTTAAGCAGAGTTTTACAGTTTTCATGGTATAAGCCCTTCACATCTCTGGTTAGATTTATTCCTAGGTATTTTATTCTCTTAGCTGCTATTGTAAATGGAACTGTTTCCTTAATTTCCCTTTCAGAATTCTCATTGCTGGTGTACAGAAACCCAACTGATTTTTATTGACCTTGTACCCTGCAAGTTGGCTAAATTCCTGTATTAGCTCTAGAAGTTTTCTTGCAGGCTTTTTGAGATTTTCTCTGTGGAGGATCATATCATCCACGAACAGAGAAATCTTACCTCTTCTTTTCCAATCCGGATACCTTTTATTTCTTTTTATTGTCTTATTGCTTTTGCTAGGACTTCTAATACAATAATGAATAGAAATGGTGAGAATGGGCACCCTTGTCTTGTTTCTGATTTCAAGAGGAAAGCTCTCAGACTTTCTCCATTAAGTATAATGTTGGCTGTTGACTTTTCATATATGCCCTGAATCATATTGAGGAATTTCCCTTCTATTCCAATCTTCTTTAGGGTTGTCATCAATAAAAGATGTTTGATTTTATAAAATGCTTTTTCTGTATCCATAGAGATGATCATGTGGTTCTTTTCCTTTGTTCTATTGATGTGATGTAGTAGGTTGATTGATTTTCTAATGTTGAACCACCCTTGCACTCCTGAAATAAATCCCACTTGGTCATGGTGTATGACTCTTTTAATACGCTGTTGTATTCTGTTCACTAGTATTTTGTTGAGGATTTTTGAATCTATACTCATAAGAGATATTGGCCTGTAGGTTTATTTTCCTGTGGTGTCTTTGATTTGGGTATCAGGATTATGTCTGCATATAGAATGAACTAGGGACTATTCCTTCCTTCTATATCTTTTGGAAGATTTTAAACAGTATTAGTGTCAATTCTCTAAATGTTTGGTAGAATTCCCCAGTGAAACCATCTGGTCCAGGATTTTTTTGGTGTTGTTGGGAGGTTTTCAATCACTGGTTCTATCTCTTCACTTGTTAGGTGTCTGTTGAGACTTTCTATTTCCTCTTGAGTCAGTTTGTGTAGATTGTGTGCTTCTAAGAATTTGTCTGTTTCATCTAGGTTATCCAGTGTGTTGCCATGCAGTTGTTCATAATATTCTGTCATAATTCTCCTTACTTCCATCATGTCAATTGTAATGTCTTCTCTTTCATTTTTTTTTATTTTGGTTATTTGCACCTTTTCTCTTTTTTTCTTTGCCAGTCTAATTAAAGGTGTGTCAATTTTATTGATCTTTTCAAAGAACCATCTATGGTTTTATTGATTGTCTTTATTGTTTTTCTGTTTTTGATTTTATTTATTTCTGCTCTGGTCTTTGTTATTTCCTTTCTTCTGGAGGTTTAGGCTTAGTTTGCTCTTTTCTTTCTACTTCCTGGAGTTGTCAAGTTAGGCTGTTAATTTGAGATTTTTTTCTTTTCTCATGGAGGTATTTTTTGCTGTAAGTTTACCTCTGAGTATTGCCTTCACTGCATCCCATAAGTTTTGATATGTTGTGCTTTCATTTTTATTTGACTCTAAGAAATCTGTGATTGCTCTTTTGATTTCTTCCTTGACCTATTAGTGGTTTAATAGTGTGTTGTTCAATTTCCATATGTTTGTGTATTTTCCAGATTTTCTTCTGTTATTGATTTCTAACTTCACTCAGTTGTGATCAGAGAAAACACTTTGTATAATTTCAATCTTTTTAAATTTATCAGGACTTGCTTTGTGACCTAAAATGTGGTCTATCCCAGAGAATGATCCATAGTAGAATGTATATTATACCATTTTGGGGTAGGGCATTCTATAGTGCTTCATTATTTTTAATTTTCTTATTTTTAATAAAGGAGGCATTCAAGGGCGAATGGAGGCCACTCATACTAGCTTATGAGAGCCAAAAGTTAAGTTTTCAAGAATTTTGTGAGCTAGTTGAAACCACGTTGGTAGCTTGAATTCACCTATGATGGAAAATTGGCAAACACTACAAATTATTGTTTCCCTTCAGAAAGCTGATTGTTAAATACTTACCAGCATACTGCTAGAGGCATCATAAAAAAGGAAAAGTGGGATAAGCTTGCAAAAAACTCTTTCAAAAAATTAAAAATTGGCTTAGTGGAAAAAGAATCTATTTTTTCAGACTTCATCAATGATTCACTTTGGTATAGACAAGTTATTTAACCTCTTGATTCCTGGTTTCCTTCTAGGTAAACAGTTAACAGGACCTAATGACAAGGCTCTAAGCCTACAGGTATTTAAGCCATAATAATTTTCCCTTGTGAAATTAATATACATCATTACATAAGTGGTGCAATTGGGTCAGGCAATACCATCCTCAAATAATCACCCGATGTGACGGTTAAGATTGTGTGTCAACTTGGCTGGGCCATGATTCTCCTTGTTTTAATGTAATCACTCCCATGGTTGAATATACTGTGAGTAGACAATCAGATGAAAGGGAGTCTCCTTGGGGGTGTGGCCCATGTCTGTATATAAGCAGATGTTCTGGCTTTTTGCTCTCTCTGGATCCTGCGGCTGCTTCCTGTCATCTCATCTCCCATTCTTGGGACTTGAGCTGTCAGCTTGTTCGTCGATCTGCACAGCCTGTGAGTGGCAGCCCTGCTCTCCGACCTTCCGATCTTGGGCTTGCCAGCTTCTGCAGCTGTGTGACCTGGGAGAGGCCTCTACCCTGATCCATGGACTTGGGACGTTCTAGCCTCTACAATCGCGTGAGCTGTTTCCTTGATATAATCTCTCTCTATATATATATTTATACACTTCACTGGTTTTGCTTCTCTAGAGAACCCAGCCTAAGACACCGGAGAAATCATAAATAGTCTTCCCCAATCTACCTATTTCTAAATTAAAATCCAAAAAGTTGTAAAGACATGATCCTATGAAGCAGGATGTAATATCTCAATCTTCCAACATGCACAAAGGTGCAATATTTTTTTCAGAAAAGTTTTACTCATACCTACCTGCTAACTGACAAAACTCAAACAGGTTTCCACTCTCCAACACTAAAAACACTCCGTCTTCAGTGTCTCAGCTCTATCATGTTCCAGCAGAAATGTCTCAAAGGCTTTTTATCTTCACCAAACAACATTACATTCATATTAAGTGCTGTATCTGATATTTTTGTAACACTATCCATAATTTTCCATGAATGTGATACTTTTACATCATCCAAAAAAATTAACTTTATGTGAAACTGAGTGCTATGTGTTAGAAACCATGCTTATCAGTTTTAGACACTGTTATTTCTGCCGGAAGACAGAGACTTAATTTTACTAAGTTGCAGTGAAAGCATCTCCAACCAACTTTCAGCTTCTGTTACAAAGACCAAATTTTGAAATACTTGATCCTTAGGAAACTCTAAACCACACCATGTTACCAGTTTCCTTGTAGGATTGGCAGTGATATTCATTCTACATTTCCAATGGACTCATGGCAATAATAACTACCTATTAAGCACCAATTATGTGCCAGACACTTTACAAATACTTACAACTCTGCAAGTTATACCCTTAAATCTCACGTTATAACTTTGCCGAACCCAAAAACATAATTGACAGATTAAGGATTTGAACTCAGTTCTCTCTAGTTCCAAAGTCTTATTATTTCTACTACTACTGTAAAAACAACTTGAGGACAGTGTCTGATCTCCTTTAACTTCACAAGGGGAAAGGAGAATCAAGACCAACAGCCCAGGCTGATTCCCATGAGGTGGAGGTCAGACATGCCTTCTCTCTCCGCCATCTTTGTCAATTCTGACACCAACTGTCCCTCCCACAGCACTCTCTGCTTCTCTGCTGGGTTCAACTATTCATTGCAAAGGTCACACGGAACTCACAGACCTCACTCACTATTATAAGTTTATTAGGGAAGTTCACAGGTTACAATTCAGGCTCAGGAACCATTAGAATACAGTTCTTCCATCAGGACAGCCTCTTTTCTGCTGTGCTTGAAAGCACAACTCTCCCTGGCCCTCTGCTTCTTCCCAGAGGCACTCAGCTT
This sequence comes from Trichechus manatus latirostris, assembly GCF_000243295.1. NCBI lineage: Eukaryota > Metazoa > Chordata > Mammalia > Sirenia > Trichechidae > Trichechus > Trichechus manatus. Next base: position 8,236,621 of record NW_004443975.1, on the reverse strand, counting down.
TCTTGCTCCATGGGCTGGGAAGCCCACTGCAAAGTCTTCTGTGGGTCTCTCCTACCCATCTCTCCTTCCTTGCTGACGGTGGGCTCTTCTCTTTCCTGCCTCTGGGGTGGCTCATTTAAGCCCAAGGGGATGGCAAAACTGAGCAATCCCCTTGGTGGGCCACAGTCATCCTATCACACAGTCCAGCCCAATCACCTGGGTGGGAGTACAAGACCATGGCTAGAAAGGCCACACAAAAAGCAACCCATTACACCACAACTACACTTTGCCTCTTTTCTACAGGAATTTTCCCTTTTACATTAAGTAGTTGTTTTCCAGAAAGCAAACATTTTCAAACTATGTGTCAGTTTTAAATGTATGGAATGATCAGCAAAAATTGTATTCTTGCATGGACTGAGACTAAGAAAAAAAAATAGCTAACATTTCCATGGTGTCACAGGTACTTTACAAAATGTCCAGGCTGGAACTAGGGTTTCTCACTCACCTTGAGTGCAAAATTTAAGGGAGCACCAAAAAATTTAGTAAACAAGATTAATATTATTTAAATGCAATTTTTTTTAAAAGTCAAAATTAATGCAAAAATCCACAGTGAACAAAATATCAAAATTGTAAATAAAAGATTGGTGTTACTGATTTTTTTTTTTTTTTTTTTGGTCCACAGGTTCCCATTTGGCTCAGCATGGCATTGTTACTGATGCAGAGTCCAAAACATATACCTGATGATACAAACACTGCCAGTGTGACCCTATATAGTTATCCTTTCTTCCTTCCTCCCTCCCTCCGTCCTTCTTTCCCTCCCGCCCTTCCTTCCTTCCTCCTTCCCTTCCTTCCTCAACACTTATTTACTGAGTGCCTACTATGTGCCAGAAACTGCTCTGAACACTAGGGATACAGCAGTAGAACAAAAATAGATGAAAATCTCTGCCTGCGTGAAGCTTACAGTCTAGTATGGAAGACATAAGATAATTTCATAAAATATATAGTATGTTAGGTAAATAGTGATAAGTGCTAAGGAGAAAATTAAAACAAAGAAGGAATTTGTGAAGAGCTGAGGTGGGGTTGTGGGTAAAATTGTGACGGAGTGGCCGGGGAAGGCCCCACTCAGAAGATGACTTTGCGGGAAGCCCTGAAAGAAAAGTGGGAACTTGCTATGCAGATACTTGGAAGGACATCCCAGACAAAGGAAACAAGGCAGTCCCAGGGTGGTGCAAATTGTTACCGTGCTTGGCTGCTAACCAAAAGTTCAGAGGTTTGAGTCTACCAGAGGTGCCTCAGAAGAAAGGCCTGGTGATCTACTTCTGAAAAACCAGCAAATGGAAAACCCTATAGCGCACAATTTTACTCTGACGCACTTGTGGTCACCAGGAGTCAGAACGGACTCCATGGCAACTGGGTTTTTTTTTTGTTGTTGTTGTTGTTGTTAATGCAAAGGCTCTGAGGTAGGAACATGCCTCCTCCTTTTGAAGAACAGCAAGGAGACCAGTGCAGTTCAAGAAGATTGATGAGGGGAATAGTAGTAGGACACGGGGTTAGAGGGATACTGGGACGAGCAGTTCGTGTGATCATGGAGAAGCTTTTAGGTCATAATAAGAACTCTGACTTCTGCTCTGAGTTGAATGGGAGTCACTTTTGAGCAGAAGAGGTACATTACCTAACTTAGGTTTTTAAACACGCACTCTGGCTGCTTTGTTGTAAATAGACTGGACGGGAGCACCAACTGCAGACACAGGGGAGGCTTTTGCAGTAATCTAGGTGAGAAATGGTGGTGGATTCGGATGATGTCAGGGAGGTGGTGAAAAGTGGTCAAAAATCTGGATATCTTTTGAAGGTAGAGCAGCTAGGATTTTTCTGATGGATTGGATGGGGAGGGGAACCATTAAGAAAGAGAGGAGTGAAAGAACACTTGGAGGTTTTTGGTGTGAGCAGCTGCAAGAATGGAGTTGTCATTAAGATAGGAAAGAGTGCAAAAATGACTTGAGGTTTTTGATGGTGGCTTGAGGAGGGGGTGGGGGTGTGAATATTAGGAGTTCAGTTTGGGTCATGTTAAGTTGATGTATACAAGACATCCAGGTGGAAACCATACCTCACGCCATATACAAAAACTAATTCAAAATGGATCAAAGACGTAAATATAAAGCCAAAAACTATAAAGTTCATAGAAGAAAAAATAGGACCAACGCTACAG
>NW_004443975.1:8216478-8232450 GCF_000243295.1 Trichechus manatus latirostris | reverse complement strand
GAGATTTAAAGTAGGCAATTTGATATTCTCTTCTGGAGTTCAGGGAAGTGGTCTGGCTGGAGTTATAAATTTGGGATTATCAGTATATGGTTGGTATTTAAAGCCATGTGACTGGGTAATATTACTGAGGGTGTGCGTGTAGAAAGGAAAGAAGAAGAGGTCTAGGTCCAAGAAGTGAACCCTGGGACACACCAAGACTTACAGCTGCACTGTCCAATACAGTAATCTCTAACCACATGTGGCTATCAAAATTTAAATTACATTATATTTAAAATTGAGTTCCTCAGTTTCACCAGCCACATTTTAAGTGGTCGATAGCCACCCATGTCTACCATATCGGAGAGCCCAAATATAGAATGCCTATCATCACAGAAAATTCTATTTGGCAGCTCTGACTTAGAAGTTAGGCAGGTGAAAAGGCTAAGGAGAATGGGAAAGAGCAACTAGAAAGGTATGGGTTAAGCCAGGAGAGTGTGGTAGCCAAGTGAAAAAAATATTTCTAGGGGAAGAAAGTGGTTAACTGTGCTAAATACTGCTAATGTTGTTGTTGTTGCTGATGCTGTTGTTAGCTGACATTGAGTTGGCCTCTGACTCATGGTGACTTCGTGCACAATGGGATCGGGCTGTTGTGATCATAGGGTTTTCATTGGCTGATTTCCGGAAGTAGACTGCCAGTCTTTTCTTCCTAGTCTGTCTTAGTCTGGAAACTCTGCTAAAACCTGTTCAGCACTGTAGCAACACACAAGTCTCCACTAACAGACGGATGGTGGCTGCTCTTAAGATGCATTGGTTGGAAATCAAACCCGGGTCTTCCACATGGAATCAAGAATTCCACCACTGAACCACCAGTGATAGGTCAGACAATAGGAGGACTGAGAAAATAACTATTGAAGTAGCAACATGGTGGTCACTGGTGATCTTGACAAGCGCAGTTTCTGAAGAGTGGTGGCAGCAAAAATCTCACAGGGTGAATTCAAGTAGTTTTATTACAAAGAGGAGAGATAGAGTGCACTAGCTGGAGGAAGAAAGGGCTGAGAGTTTTTTGGTTTGTTTTTAAAATGGGAAAAATAACAGCATGTTTGTATGCTGATGGGAATGACCCAGTAGAGAGAGAAAAACCAATGATACAGGAGAGAAAAGTGAAAATAGCTGGAGGGATGTCCTTAAATAGAGGTCGAGACATGGAATCTCGTGCACACAGGTAGCCCAGACAGTGTATCGACGGTATCAAGAGAGAAGTTACAGCACGGGGGAATAAATAGAGGTAGATCAGGTTCCTGGGTGACAAAAGCAGTTTGTGCTTGGCTACTAATCTAAAGGTTGGAGGTTTAAACCCACCCAGAGGCACCGTGAAAGAAAGTCCTGGTGATCTGCTTTCATAAAGATTACAGCCAAATAACATAGTTCATAAAGCTTATGTTCTACATCCTAATTTATTAAGTAGTGTCTAGGGTCTTAAAAGCTTCCGAGTGGCCATCTAAGACACAACTATTGGTCTCTACTCTTCTGGAGCAAAAAAGAAAGCAGGAAACCAAAAACTCCAAGAAGAAACTAGTCTACACGACTCATAGTCTACACTAACGACAGCCTCATTTACCCTGAGACCAGAAAACTAGATGGTGCTACCACTACTGACCATTCTGATCAGACGGATCCTGTTAGAACGGGAGAAGAATGTGGAACACAACCTCAAATTCTTGAAAAAATCCAGACTTCTTGTTCTTTTCTGATTACTTGAATTGTTTGCAGTAAAGTAGGAAGCCAAGTCTCTTACCAAAAATGAGGTTTGAGAAAAAAGAATCAAGGAAGAGGGAGTCATCTAGGAGAGTGGGAAACTGAGTGGACGTGGGAAAGACAGTGTGGCCACCCTCCTCAGGTTAGCGATCATGAATTTAAAGCGAGACTGATGGGCCATGGTCGTTTTTCCTCAGCCGTGTTCAGCTGCATAGGTTAGGTGTTGAGAAAGGGAGTTGGAGTCAAGCAGGATTATGACTTAAGCGAAGCAGTGTGACGAAGCAACAGGTGATGGCTCAGTACGTGCTTGTCTCCCCTACCTAACAGAGATTGGATTCGTTCTTTGTTTTTTTTTGCCACTCCCTTCCTACTGCCTCTTACCTTAACCTGTTGCCACAAACAGTGGGCGCAGAAAAAGTTCTATTCTTGTTTAGTTGGCAACCTGCCAAAAAACACCCAAACTTTTTAAAATTCAAAACAACATCTAAATGGTCATCTGTTGATATCATATATTTGAATATAGAAATGTATATACAAATAAAATAAGGAGTCAGGGGCTTTAACTCTTTGGGAAGAAAGACAATGATGAAAATGACATCATCCAGGGAAGTAAACTCCCTTTGTTTATTGAGCATCTATTACGTGTAAATCCCCATAAGTCTATATCAGGGTTTCTCTGCCTTGGCACTACTGATATTGGGGCCAGATAATTTTTTTTTTTTTTTTTGTGTGTGTGTGTGTGTGTGTGTGTGTGTGTGTGTGATGGGAGGTTTAGCAACATTTCTGATTCCATTCCACGTGTCTAAATTAGATCCTGGGAAGAGGAGTTGTTTATTGGGTTCTTCCAACCCCAATACGCACTGTACCATATTGTCAGTACATGACACATCTATTAAGGACTATCTCTTAGTCGCTTTTGTACTCTAGGTGCCGTCCTAGCTTTTTCTGTTAATGCGTTTAACAAAAATATATTAAGTACCTACTATATGCCGGCTACTGTTTTAGGCATTGGGAATATGTACTGAAGGAAAAAAACAATATATGTACTAATAAAGTTTTCGTTTTGGCAGAGGGAGGAGAGATAGACAATAGAGAAATAAAACATACAGTATAGCAGATGGAGATAGGAGCTCTGGGGACTACGAAGTAGTTAAGGGGGACAGAGAGGGCTGGCATGGGGAGGAGGAAGGTATGTTGTTTTATTTATTTATTTTTTATTTATTCTAGTTTGTTGTTGTTGTTGAGAACAACAGCAGAACATACACCATTTTAACCATTTCTAGATGTACAATTCAGTGACTCTGATTGTACTATTCAATTGGTGCAACCATTATCATCCTCGTTTTCCAAATTGCTCCTCCCTCATTATCATAATCTCACTGCCCCCTAAATTTCCTACCTAATCTTTCCAGTTGCTGTTGTCAATTTGATCCCATATAGATAGATCTTAAAAGAGCCCAATGCTCACGGCAGAACTTCTTTACTTGTTAAGCTAAACTATTGTTTGGTTTTAAGAAAACTTCAGGGGATAGTTTTGGTTTAGGGTTTAAAGATTATGTCAGGGCAATAGTTTCAGGGTTTCATCTAGCTTCCAGGGAGCTAGAAAAGCTGGATTCATTGAGAATTTTAAATTTTGTTCTACATTTTCCCCCTTTTGATCAGGATTCTTTTATAGACTCTTTGATCAAAATGTTCAGTAACAGTAGCCAGGCACCATCCAGTTCTTGTGGTCTCATGGCAAAGGAGGCAGTTGTTCATGGAGGCAATTAGCCACACATTCTCATTCCTCCCCCTATTTGTGGCTCTCCTTCCTCTGTTGCTCCAGGCAAATAGAGACCAACTGCTGTGCCTTGGATGGCAACTGCAAGAAGGCTTGCTGTTTTAAGTAGGGCTTTTGAGCAGAGGCTGAAGGAGGGGAGTGAGAAAGCCTTCTGGGGATATATGGGTGAAGAGGGTCAGGCAGAGGCAGCACGGAACAAGGCTCTGAGGCAGGTCCTTGTTCATTGTGTTTGAGAAACAGCAAGGAGGTCAGTGTGGTGGGACAAAGTGACCAGGAGGAGAGAAGAGGAAAATGGGGTCAGAGAGAGGGAGTGGAGGATTTGGGCTTTGGGAAACCACTGAAGCATTTGCATTTAACAATAAACGATCTTGTTTTTAAAGTCCAACATAAGTGAGGGCCATTTCATGCCACATTATCTTGTGAGCTTTTAAAATATGTTAACCTCATGGCTTCTTTGTTCTGAAATTCAAGGAATTTTCTAGTCTCCTGGCTCCTATAAGAAATCCTTTTTTTTTTTTTTTTAACAGAGTTAGTTAATTTTTAAACATTTAATTAGACTGATTGATTCATTCATTCCTTAAATAAATGCCTCAAGCTCTATCATAGGCCCTGGGAATGCAAGGATGAACAAGACAGATACAGTTCTGATCTCATAGATTCCTAGTCTAGAGGAGGGAACAATAATAGTAAAACTTTTAATTATCAAGAAAATGATAACCACAATCCCATGAAGGATTTATAATGGTTTTTGGTCCCTTATGATCTTTATTCTCATGTGCTGATAATTTGTACATGGTTAGAAGTATAATGTAAATACAATTCTGTATTCTACGTTTTCCCCCCTTAACTTTTTTTTTTAATTCCAGCAGCTATAAAGTCAAGGCATTTTATTTTGCTTTATCTTCAGTGATCCATACTTTCTTTAGTGAGAAGGCAGAGGAAGAGAAAGATATCACCTGGAGAGATAAATATTTATTTACCCTTGACCGATAGTCTCCTTAACGTTTTTTGACAAGCACTTTTTTCTGATCTCAAGTTATATTCAAATTTAAGAAAAAATTTTCCATAATACTGTTAATATTGAATTTTACCTGAACTCTATGATATTAGAAAATAGCAATGGCTAAAGAAATCCCCCCATCCTTTGTGTCCAGGAAAACAGCTTACTGCAAATAATGACCCTTCCTATATAACATAGATATATGGCATAGATATATGGAGCCCCTTGTTTACCTGACACAACCAGACACCAAAAAACCCCATTGCCACTAAGTCGATTCCAACTCATAGTGACCCTATAGGACAGAGTAGAACTGCCCAATAGGGTTTCCAAGGAGCAGCTGGTAGATGCAAACTACCAACCTTTTGGTTAGCAGCCAAGCTCTTAACCATTGTGCCACCAGGACTCCCAGCCAGACACAGGCCCTCCAAATCCCATTCCTTGCCTTATAAATGAGTAACTGAATTGCTTGTCCCCACCGATCAATCAGAAACAAAATGCTTCTTAACCAAACTTTGGTTAAGCTTCTCTCCTTCCCCCAAGTCCCTGAAGTTTGGCCTACCCTCAGCCTGAGCAAACTACCCTTTTTAAGGATCCTTCCTGGAGAATAGGCTGATCTCATTGTAAAAAAATTCAGATTTACTATCTGATGATGTCACTCACTCATCCCACTTCCCCACACTTGGTTTTTTTCTAATCTTGTTTACTCTCAGTCTCTATGAAAGAAAACCACTTTTTCCCTAACTCTTTGAGATGCTTGCAGATCTTATGGTCTGGATGTTCTCCCTACTGTGGTTGTCCTCTTCCCCTGCTACCACAACAATCCCTTTCTCCCTGAATAAAGTTGAGATGTGTTTTTATTTGGCAACACAGACGTTGCCTATAGATGTATATTTAGACCCTTTCCAATTTGCCACTATTACAAATAATGCTACTATCCATAGCCTTATAGATATAACTGTTTCTTTCTTTTGAATAGTTTTCTTAGGGTAAATTTCCAGACCTGAGATTACTGAGTAAAAAGCTACCGGTATTATATCTGGGCTGTGCTTGTCAAGGGTCCCTAACGGGTGCAGCTTGGACTTGTTCACCCATACCCCCACGACATGAACCTGAGCTGTTTTTTACAGCCATTGCCAAGACTGAAGTCTGCCAGATGAAAAATCTTGGTGAATGTGTACTTTCCAGAATTCCTAATTAGACCATGTTTTGATAATTGGGAGGAAGGGGAGTAGTATCTTTCTTTGCATATGAATTGTAACAATAAGCTGTTGGACATTCGGCCTTCCTAAGCAGAAAATAGATTCTTACTTGTGTTATATGTGGCAGAGAAGGACTATCTCATCAGATATTCAGGCATTGTCTAAAACTGCTCAACCTACCAACCACATTCTCTCCGTACTGTCTCACTATAGAAAGAACTATTATTTATAATGAATCTTTTGGGGAGAGAAAAAAGATCTTATTGTTAACACTTTTTTACACGACATTCTTTTCCCCCAGTATTTTTTTCTGAAAAATTTCAAACTTACAGAACATTTGAAGAATAATGATACAACCAAACAACAACAACAAAAAAACAAAAGCAAAAAACCAAACCCCGTTGCGGTCGAGTCGATTCTGACTCATAGCCACTCTATAGGACAGAGTAGCACTGCCCCATAGCGTTTCCAAGGAGCAGCTAGGGCATTACGACTGCTGACCTTTTGGTTAGCAGCCGAAGAGTCACCCACGTATCCTTCTTCTTGATTGACTGGTTTTAACATTTTGCCTCTTTTTTCTTTATCTATCTATCTGTATATTTTTCTTTGCTGAGCCATTAGAAAGTAAGTTGTAGATATAATGACCTTCACCCCTAAATTTTTCAGCATTTATCTCCTGAGAACAATCACATTTTCCCAAATAATCATAATACTATTATCTCACCCAAAAAATTTAACATTCTTACATAATATTAGCTAATATATAGAACAAATTCAAATTTCACTATTGCCCCCAAATGTCCTATAGGGTTTTTTAAAATCCAGGATCCAGTCAAGAGTCATGCATTGCATTTGGTTGTCATATCTCTTTAATCTCCATTAATCTAGACAAGTCACCTCCTCTTTTTAAAAATCGTCCACAACACTGGCATTTTTGAAGAGTTCAGACCAGCTGTCTTGCAGAATGTCACACTATCTGGATTTGTCTGAATGTATCCTCAGAATTGGATTCAGGTTAAACATTTTTGCAAGAATACTACATTGGTGATTTGGGTGGGCAGAACTATAAAATGACTCTCAAATGATTCTTGCCCTTGTAGAATCTCCTCCCCTTGAGTATGAGCAGAACCTGTGAAAATGATGAGACAGCACTCCCATAATTATGTTATGTTATATGGCAAGAGGGATTTTGTAGATGTAATTAAGGTCCCAAATCAGTTAACCATAAAATAAGGAGATTATTCAATTGAGCCTGACCTAATCACGTGAGACCTTTAAATCCTTTTCTAGAAGTCAGAGACAGAGGAAGCCATAGGTTCAAATTACAAGAAAGATTCTATATAAAGTTGTTGGCTTGAAGATGGAGGAGGCCAAGTGGCAAGGAATGCAGGCAGTGGAGCGCAGCTCCAGGCTGACAGCCTGCAATCAAATGGAGATCTCAGTGCTACAACCATAAGGGAGTGAATTCTGCCAACAACAAGAATGAGTTTAGAAGCAGATTTTTCCTAGAGCCTCCAGATGAGACCTCAGTCTGGTCGATATCTTGATTACCCTGAGCAAAGCCCAGGCATGGCGTGTCAGACTTCTGACCTATAGAGCAATAATCTAATAGATGGGTATCGTCTTAAGCTGCTAAATTTGTGGTAAATTGTCATTCTGCAGTAGACAAGTAATACAGTGATGTGATATACTTTTCATTGTCATTGCAGCACACCAGAAGGAACATAGTATCAGTTTGCCTCATTACCAGTGATGCTAAATTATAACTTGGTTAAAGCCATTTTTTTCTCCTTTGTAATTAACAGATAATCTGTAATGTACTACTTAGAGACTGGGCAGCTATCCTGTTCCCTAACAAGCTCACTTTTTATTCAATAATTTTAGCATCCATTAATAATTCTTGCCTGAATCAATTATTGCATTGGTGTTTACAAAACAATAATCTTTAAAGATTTCCTAATTCTATCATTCCTTTTACATTTACTAACTGACATTCTCCTATAAAGAAGAGCTATACAGTCTCCCTTTTAGTGTTATTAAGGATTTATGGATTACTTTTTAATTAAACATGCAATAATCCATTACAATCTTTCTTTTTTTAATTCTGAAGTTGTCTCAAATTTGGCCAGTGCTAACCTCTTTAATTCTATGTCTTCTTATTTTAATTAGGTAAAATTTATGTGCAGTGAAATAAGGGTACATTTTGAAATTTCAAAAAATACATAACTTGAGTAACCAACATCAAAACAAGTTACAGAACATTTCCATTGTCTCAGAAACTTCCCCATTGCCCTTTACCAGTCAATCCCCTGCTCAATAGGCAACTATTATTCTGATTTCTGGAGTCTCTGGGTAGTGCAAACAATTAATGAACTCAGTTGCTAACTGAAAGGTTGGAGGTTTGAATCCATGCAGAGTTGTCTCAGAAGAAAGGGCTGGTGATCTACTTCCAAAACATCAGTCATTGAAAACTCTACTCTGACACACATGGGGTGGCGAGTCAAAATCAACTCGATGGCAACTGGTTTTATTCTGATTTCTATCACCATAAATCAGTTTTGCTTACCCTTCTTATGTCCTTTTAATATGTCCCCATTAGTATTTGGGCATTTCCTTGCTTTTTGGCACGAGAAGATGTTCCAGGCTCATTTTGCATTTTCTCTGCCCCAGTCCTGGAATCAATCATTTCTCCAAGGACATTTGTTCCTTTGAGTGAGGAATGGTATTTAGAATCTCAGGTCTGAGTGTGCTCACTGATAACTGGGGTATCGCTGCTCGTAAGCCTTTTCAGAAAATAGAACTAGAAAATAACAAACTTGTAGAAAAGTTAGAAATGTATTAAAAGAACTTTTTTCCCACTGAACCAATTTGAAAATAAGTTGTTGACCTGATGCCACATTACTATTCTTGAATAGTTTAGTGTGTATTTCCTATAAACAAGAACATTCTCCTACATAACCCAAATAAAACCATCCAAGTTGCACTAATACAGCACTACCATCAAATCCTTAGTTTGGCCAATTGTCCAATAATGTCCTTTATAGCAAAAAGATGCATTCAGTTGTCCTGTATTTTTGGTCTTCTTTGGTCTAAAAGAGTCCCCCAGTCTCTTCTTGATTTTTATGACCTTGACATTTTCAAAAATCAAAGGCTGAATTACTTTGTAAAATTTCCTTAGTTTGAGTTTTCTGATGTTTCCTCATGGTTAGATTCAGAATATGCAGGTGATGTCACCAAAAGTTGTGAAATAAGGGCCTCCAAAGTTTTTGTATAACATTGAAATTAAGTTGATATTAATTCAATTGAGACATTAATTGTAATACCCCCAGCAACAACTAATAAAATAACTAAAAAAAAAAAAAAGTAAAATAAATGAAAAGGGGATTAAAATGGCACACTAGGAAATATCTAACACAAAAGAAGGCAGTAGTGGAGGAATGTCGTTGTTAACGAAGATCATTTACTTGCCACTTTTGTTTTACAAACACAAAATATTTTGAATAAAAAGTAAGTATCTTATTAATTATCAAACTACCTATTTTACCGGTGTCTAAGGCCCCAGACACTACCCTTTTGTACTTTGTTTTATTTGCAAGGTCTTGGGTGTCTTTCCGGTTCTCACATTCTGTGAGAGCTGCATCTTGGTTTCTCTTTACTGAAGAGTTCATCAGAAAAAGAACGTCTGAGGTCGCTAGATGGTGCTCTTTGGTTCCGCTTGCCCAAAGGCTGCATATTTTGATTGGCTTGGATACTCCCTGGATAAAAGCACTTCCAGGCATTCTCATAATAAGTCTTCCCACTGTTTTGGCTATAAATAGTCAGTGACACTGCGTAGGACAGCGTCCTTAGTCTAAGCCCTGTTTGAGTCCTGTGGGAGTCACTCAGGAGACAAAGCGAATCTGTGCTTCATTCTCTTCCTGGGATCATTCTCATAAACAGACGAAGCATTTTTTAGACCAGCAGAAACATTTACCAAATCTAAGAGGCTCACTAGCCTGTCTCTTGTTCATAAGTGTTCTCCTACTTAAGGGACACTGACTGGACATAGGAATGCAATGCAAGCACCGAGGCCCGCAGTGCCATTTTTATTACAGTTGCTTCTCCCCTGCTTGTCCACACATAATTTCATGTGTGTTTTTGGCAGGAACAGCATAGGCATTTTGCCCTGTACTCACTCCAGTGGGGAGGCATCTTCTAGCATTGGAAAACACTTACTCACATCTAGCAACCAATATTAATAAGAAAGAGGTTTGTTTGTCTTCTTGGAGCTCCTCTCTGAAGTCTGCAAGAGTCCAGGGCAAGTGGAAGTGTATGGAATGCAGAAGGCTGTGGGATGTAAAGCTGGAAGGATGGAGAGGAAGAGTTGGAAAGAAAGAGAGGGTTTCATGGTGGTCTGAGCGCAAAGTGAAAGGTTAGCTAAAGGAATGGTAAAGAAATAGTTATACCATCGTCTAGTCCCCGAGTGTGTCCTGGGTCATCCATGGGTAAGAATGGGCTCTGAATGTATGGACACAATAAGAATGCGGGGTGACTGCCATTCTCCTTGGCTCACACAATTCTACAAAACCCGTGTCTTGCAACGTTCTGTATCTCCCCAATGGCACTTGTCAGAATCAAGGCAGCGAAACTGAAGTTAGTGGCAGCATCTTTCTAAGTAACCACCATCAAACACGTTTACTAGGTATGCTGAGACTTTGTTGTTAGCTGCCAGTCGAGTTGGCCTCAACTCGTGGCGACCCCATACACAACAGAATCAAACGCTGCCTGGTCCACCACCACCCCCATGATGGGTTGCAGATTGTATCATTATGATTCACAGAATTTTCATTGGCTGATTTTGGAAATAGATCACCAGTCCTTTGTCTCTACTCTGTCTTTACCTGGAAGCTCTGCTGAAACCTGTTCAGCGTTATAGCAACACACAAGCCTTCACTAACAGACAAGTGGTGACTGCTCACCAAGGGCATTGGCTAGAATCCAACCCAGATCTCCCACATGAAGGTGAAAATGTTACCACTGACTCTTGAGTCCTAAATAGTCCAAATTAGACAGCAAACACCTATTTGCATATGCGAACTAAGTAAGGATAAGAATAAACACATGAATTGACTCTTAGATTGTGAATAATGATTGATTTGGAAGGGGCGAGGGGACCCTGACTCAGCAGAAGAGAGGGATTGACTTTAGGGCTGGATCAGAAAGCGGCTTTGCTTTATCGCGTCCTGGGCTCCTCAGGATTCCCCGCGAGAGTGGGCCTTATTTCTGCTCCAGGCCACCTTCACTCTGATCCAGGGCCTCTGTCAGCTGAGGATGTGATTTACAGCACGGCACGTACTGCCTGCCCGGAGCCTGCCCCTCCCTGGCCCCGCACCTGCCTCCTCCTCTCTAGTTCACGAAGGAAGGGGAGCAGGCGAGGCGGGGAGGGGTCATGGGGATGGTGAGTATTGTTGTGTAAGTGTCTGGCTCCGTCTTTACTCTTCTCAGATGACACACGTGGGGTTTTGTGTCAGCTCTCAAACGATAGCCTAAAGCAAACTGTTCCAGAAGCTCTCATCCGTTTCTTTCACGACAGTAAGAGTTCCCGGATGTGTAGTTTCCATTCGGATTTTTCACAGGGTTCTCTATATTCTCGGTAGGTGTGGGAAAACTCTCGTTTGTTCACTTGTCAGCATTATTTCCCTCCAGTGAGGCCGGGCATCTCTGTAAACTGTAACGTAGACAGGAAAAATAGGCCAGATGCTAGGGCTCTAGGAGAGGTTTACGAAGCAGCAGGCACTGCTCCCCCAGAGAGCTCTCCTGGTTTCTCCCCCTTCTCAAACACGTGTCTTTCTAGGGCAAGCAGCCTGAACCCAACACGATGCAGTTCCTCCAGGCTTTGCCAGGTGGCGCTGCTGAGGAGCCAAGGTTCTTGTTTCCTCCAGGCTGGCGGCGAGATCACACACCTCATCTAAGCACTCAGTGCAGCCTTACCTGTCTGCCTGTTAGTGCTCTGGTTTATTCAACAATTTATTCATCTGCCTAGCAAGCATTACTGAGTGCTGCTAGGAGTCAATGTCATATGAAGCACTGGTAGTGCAGTGGTAGAATTCTCGCCTTTCTTGAGGGAGACCCATTCCATTCCCGGCCAATGCACCTCACGCGCGGTCACCACCTGCCTGTCACTGGAGGCGTGCGTGTTTGCTGTGATGCTGAACAGGTTTCAGCGAGCTTCCGGACTGGCAATCTACTTTGGGAAGTCAGTGAATGAAAACCCTATGGATCACAACTGTCTGATTCCCCAACCTATCATGGAATGCCTCAGACCAGGCAGCATTTCCTTCCCTTGTGTTTGGGGTCCCCATGAGTCAGGCGCCGACTGGATGGAAGCTGACAGCAACCATCAGGAGCCAAGAAATGGAAAATGGATGATAATAATTAACATTGATACAGTACTTGCCCACTTGCAAACGTTTTCTCAGTAACTACCAGGCCCAAAGTGGAGCTGGAGAGGCTGTAGAAGGTTAGGTCTTGAAAAATGGGTAATGTTTTTAAGTGTGAGAATATAGAGGATCCTTATAGGGTCGTTATGAGTTGGAATCGACTTGATAGCGGGGGGGGGGAGGTTGTTTTTTTTATTTTATTTTATGGGTGAGGGACGCCTGAGGCAAGGCAAAAGGGTAGGGCGGACAGTGACGAGAGTGGCCTGGAATACGCTTTGTAAAATAGGAAATTGCTCTCCTCAGGAGGTCCAGTGTAGCACCAGTGAGCAGACCCCACCTCTCTCACCATATTAAAGGCAACGGTGGAGATGCCCAGGAGAGGCTGTAGGTATAAAGAAGTACCTGAGATCATGAGATGGACAGACTTGCATTTAAATCCCCACTCAGCCAGCTACTATTTCAGTGACCTTGGATAAGTCACTTAACTTCTCTGACCTCCAGTTTCCTCTTTTAAAAGATGAGGTTGATGATACTTGCTTTTATTTAGAAGGAGATACTCTGTAGAGTTTAAAAGTGTGGGACCAGGAGTCAGGGTGCCTAGGCTCAAGTTCTGGTTTAGTCACTTACTAATTGTGTCCTCGGACAAGTCCCTGCATCTCACTAGGTCAGCTTCTTCCTCTCTACCATGGGGATAGAAGATCTACCTCACAGGGGTAATGAAAACTTCAAGTGATGTTTTTAATCCAGGGTCTAGAAACAGTGGGATCTCCATTACTGTCCCTTTTTTCTTCTTAACTCATGGAACGCTTGCTACCAGAAATAGTTTAGAATATATCCAGTCCTGTGTTGGTCATAAATGTTATGTTTGTTGGCCTTGTCTCCACAAAAAGATTTTAAATTTCTTCAGATCCTGCATCATGTTGCCTAGCACCCTGCTCAGCACACAGTAAACACAGAATAAACCCCTGTGCCAAGCACCAATGCAGTGATCCTCAGACCGTGGTACTTCCATTGATCCAATAAACATTTGAGGAGCTACTCTGTGCAGGCTTATCAATTCTGGAACTGTCTGTATAACAATGTTCTATTATATGAGATGTTCTCAGTGTCACAGAATGATCCTGTGGCTATACTAACGTAGACCTCTAATAATTATAATAATAATAATAGCTAACTGTTATTGAATGCCTACCATGTACTTTACATTTTGCTTCATATGTATTGCCTTATTTAATCCTCATAACCACCTTATAAGATGATTTATTATTATTTCCATTTTACAGATAAGTATTTGGAGCCCTGGTGGCACAGTGGCTAAGAACTCAGCTGCTAACCAAAGGTTGGCAGTTCAAATCTACCAGCTGCTCCATGGAAACCTTATGGGGCAGTTATACTCTGTCCTATGGGTTGCTATGAGTTAGAATTGACTCAATAGCAGCGAGTTTGGTTGTTACCTGATGCTCGGAGTTTAAGTAACAAGCTGAGGTTGGCACAGCTGGTGAGTGGGAGAACTCGATGTAAAACCAGGTCTTTCTGATACTGGAGTTCTTGCCCATGGCCGCTCTGCCAAACTACCTTCCAAGTAATTTGGCATACGTGCAAACACCTCATAGAGCACCTAGTACATACTAGGTACTCAGTAAAAGTTAGCTCTCTTCAATCAAGAAGTGTATATGTTTATTGCTTAGGGGACACTGAGTTTCTGTAAAGGAAGACAGAAAAATCTGAAAATGAATAGTGGTGATGGTTGCACATGATGAATGTAAGTAATGTCACTGAACTGTACAATTAATAAATGTTAAAACGTCAATATATATATTCATCCCAATTTAAAAAAAAAGTGTATACATTGAGTCTAGGATGAAACAGACCCTGTAGTGGATAGGGTGGGCATAAAGCCTTATCCCTGCCCTCAAGAGACACAGTATCCAGTCAAAAGTTCTAACGTGCTTCAGAAAAGCCTCAGACAGTTGGGGATTCTCCAGGGGAGCATCTGGAAGAAGGCTGTGGTTCAGGAAGATGTGAGAAGAGGGACACTGCAGTTCCTTATGCAAGCATGCGGTGCCTTATACAATGATGTCGCCACTAGGTACAATCAGTGCCATCACTGGGGGGGAGGTGCATAGGGTGCGGACCGCACTGGGTGACACTGTCAGAGGGGGTGACACCAAAATGACCGTCTATAAAATTTTTGTGCAGTGTTTCAGTAGAAATTTATTATTTTTTATAAAAATATCCCTGTAGTTAGCTATAACAACAAAAACATTTTTCATAAGCCCAGCTTATATGTATCAATATACATACAAGGCTAAAACTCTATGCTAATTTTCTTTTTGAACCTTCTAATGTACTCCTGTCAGAGCCGTCATTATTACCCAATTACAATGAGGCTTCAAATCACATGGTTTTGTCTGCACGCAGTACAAGCACATGCTGTTGTTTCTGTTGCTGCTGGTGTTTTTGTCAAATTTTCTAGTGTGTTAGTTATAATATTGTGGTAATTGGTATTTTTGAATATGTATCAATACCTTTTTTGAGAATGAAGTAGTAATTAAAGGAAAAGAAGGGGTGATATATGGGAATTATGATTTATGAGTAACATCAGTACAAAAAACATTACTAAGGATTCTGTATGGCCTGGTACGGGAGGAAGTCCACGGGTTGCGGCGGGTGACACCACGAGTTACCACACTGGGTGACACCAACCCTAGTACAATAGTCTCATGAGATCTGCTCCGCAGGGGAGGATACAGGAAGGTAAGGGGAATCAGAAGAGTCACACGAGGATTTGGGGTCTAAACCTGATGTTCCTGAGAGACAGATGCTTTCGTGTCCTTCTGCCCCAATCCTGAAGCCCACAGCCTATGACTCATACATAGAGGAGCAAGTTCTCAGTCAAGGCCTGGTCTTTGGGATCTCTCCTTTTTGGGGAAAGCATTGTAGGACTGCCATAGAGCTTATTTATGAAACAAACTTACAGAGCTATTTTGAGCAATGATCTGCAGGAATCTTAATAGCCAACTTGTGTAACTGGAACTAGGTCACCGAGTAATCTCACCACAGTCAGAAGAAATGCATCTGAGAAGAAGAACACAAACTTGAGAAGATGAAAGCGGAGACCCTCCTGTGACCCCATCCGCATTAGCAAGGAACACTGAAGACATGAGAGAGACAGGAGTTGGGAATAATAAGCATTTTCTTTTAAAATTGGCAATAATCTGGCCACAAAATAAAGGTAAAATCACCAAGTCTTTTGGTCTTGCCTTGGCATTGTCATAGCACTGACTGTAGTCATGGAAACCAGCAGAGGACTTAAACCTTAGATCTAACAGAGAGAAGAGAACCTGAAGTTACTTTGATGTCAGGTTTTTGTTTTGTTTTGTTTTTTAATTGTACTTCAGGTAAATGCTTACAGAACAAATAGTTACTCATGAAACAGTAGTACACATATTGTTTTATGACATTGGTTAACAACCCCATGACATGTCAACCCTCTCCCTTCTTGACCTTCTTTTTTTTTTCTTTTTTGGTGAAAAAATACATAGCCTAAGATACACCATTTCAAAAATTTCTACATGCACAGCTCTGTGACATCGACTACACTCTTCCAATTGTGCGGCTATTCTCACTTTAGATGAAGGCTTACAGAACAAGATAGTTTCTCATTTAACAGTTACTACACATGTTGCCCTATGACAATGGTTAACAACCTCACAACACATCAACACTATCCTTGCTCAACCTTGGGTTCCCTATCACCAGATTTCCTGTCCCCTTCTGCCTTCTGGCCCTTGTCCCTGGACTGCTGTGCCTCATTAGTCCCATTTGGTTTTATGG
>NW_004443975.1:8168443-8209858 GCF_000243295.1 Trichechus manatus latirostris | reverse complement strand
CCAACTCAAGAAAAGGAAAAGAAAACAAACAAACAATTCAAAACAAACAAATGAACAAAAGCCCCGGGATCCCACCAGCATGGCAGCCCAGATCAGGAAGCAGCTCCACACTCGAACGGAGCTCTGCAGCCCCTCAGGAAGAAGCAAAGATGGCGCACGGAGCCAGGTATTTGAGTGAAAGGAGTGGGAGGTGGTGAGAGGTAAGGAAGAAATCAAAAGAAGCAAAAAAAGCAACACCAGCAGCCAACAAATGGCACTCAGACAGCCAGCTAGTGCGGGCTGGTGGAATCCAAGCAGCCGGTGCTTCCCGTACAAGAGACTGTGTCCGCAGGAAGCAGAGAAGGCCGAGTGGCGGTGAAGAAGGGTGGGGGGTGGGAAAGCGAATATTGCAAATTACCAGTTGTTTTGTCTCCCGCTGGAAGCTCCGTGAAGCTGCTTTCTCGTACCCCGTTTGCTGGTCTCCGATAGGAGTCCAAGATGGCGGATCCGCGCTGCATTAGCTGATAGGGGACCTCTGCATGAATCTCTCCTCGCTCTCTGTTCTCTCTCACTTTTCTCACTCCGTTTGGTGCTTGGCTGAGTTCTTTATCTCTTCATTTGATGTTTTAGGGTTTCAGGATTGTTGTAGTCTCTGTTCGGCTTAGTTTTTTGGATCTTTGCTGTGGAGGGACGGCGTGGTGCTTCTGCCTAGAGCACCATTTTGCCAGTTACCTGTTTGTTTTTTTTAAATAGAAATTGTCTTGAACCTGGATGGGTCTCAAAGGGCCTCAAAAATTTCCCTCTTTAAAATCTTAAAAAGCAAAGACGTCACTTTGATGACTAAGGTGTGTCTAACCGAAGCCATGTTATTTTCAATCACCTTATAAGCATGCAAAAGCTGGACAATGATAAAGGAAGACCAAAGAATAGTTGAAGCATTTGAATTATGGTGTTGGCAAAGAATACTGAATATATCATGAACTATCAGAAGAACAAATAAACCTGTCTTGGAGGAAGTACAACCAGAATGCTCCTTAGAAGTGAGGATGGTGAGCCTTCTTCTTGCTTATTTACGACACATTATCAGGAAGGATCAATCCCTGGAGAAGGACATCATGCTTGGTAAAGTAGAGGGTTAGAGAAAAGAGGAAGATCCTCAACAAGATGGATTGATACGGTGACTGAAACAATGGGCTCAAACATAGCAACTGTTTGTGAGGATGGCGCAGGAGCAGGCAAAATTTCATTCTGTTGTACATAGGATTGCTATGAGTTGGAGCCAACAAGAAGTTTGGAAATGTTTGTTTCTCTTTTTTAGCTACACAAAATCTAATAACACATAAAGAGTTGGTTTTGGTTAAATCCATAAAATGTTACATTAGGTTTCTTCAGTTGCCAGAGGCAGAAACCAACCTAACTCGGGTAAAACACAAACAAGCCCCAAATGAAACAAAACAAAAAAAAAGAAATTCATTAGTTTATATAGAAGAACTGGAACTGGCATGAAAATATTCAGGGACTCAAAACTGGCATTAGGAGTCTGTTTTGTCATCTCTCATTTTGGTGTCCATCTGTGGGTAGACCTCACACTCTAAGTCTCCTCCTTGGCAAGGGATGTGGCTACTGGAGGTTCTGAAGTTATATTCTTTCTGTTTCCGTTCAAGGGAGAGAAAAGAGCTTTAGGATGAAAAAATCCCAGGTGGGCTCCAATTGGCTAAGCTTGGAACAGTTGCCTGTCCCTGGGCCAATTGCCACAAGGGTAATGTGTGAGGGGGGACGATTGGAGGTCTGAGGTGAGGAAGCTGAGCAGCCCCACCACCATCTCTAAGTGAAGGGAGGAAGGCTACTGCCAACACACTCAAGTCCTCTGCCCAAGGCTGACCTCCTTCTTCATCGAAATTTGCTCTGAGAGCCCAGGTATCGGAAAGAATCTAAAAAACTAATTCTAAGGTGTGTATACAAATATGCTGTTCCTTCTGGGGCAGGATACCCTGTAACAGTCTGGGTCCAATCAGGGGAGAGAAACAGTAATTTGAACAGAGAAAGTTTAATATAAAGAATTATTAAATAGGTCAATTGGCATAACAAAGTTTATGCATCCTACTTTGGTGAGTGGCGTCTAGGGTCTTAAAAGCTTGCTAGCAGCCATCTAAGATGCATCAATTGGTCCCAACCACCTGGAGTAAAGGAGAATGAAGAACACCAAAGACACAAGGAAAGTATTGGCCCAAGAGACAGAAAGGGCCACATAAACCAGAGACTTCATCAGCCTGACACCAGAAGAACTAGATGGTGCCTGGCTACCACCAATGACTGCCCTGACAGGGAACACAACAGAGAGCCCCGGATGGATCAGGAGAAAGGTGGGGTGCAGAATTCAAATTCTAGGAAGAAAACCAGACTTAATGGTCTGACTGAGACTGGAGGAACCCCGAAGAGCATGGCCCCTGGATTCTCTATCAGCCCAGAACTAAATATCTGAGGCCAACTCTTCAGACAGGGATTGAAGTGGACTGTGGGACATAAAGTGATACTCGTCAGGAGTGTGCCTCTTTGCTCAAGTAGATACAAGAGACTAAATGGATAGCTTCTGTCCAGAGGTGAGATGGGAAGGCAGAGAGAGTTAGGAGCTGGTTGAATGGACATGGGGAATCAGGGATGGGAAGGAGGAGTGTGTTGTCACAGTATGGGGAGAGCAATTAGGGTCACATAACAATGTATGTATGAATTTTTGTATGGGAAAAAAGAAAAAAATTATAAAACTTTAAAAGAGAGAATTATCAAATGTAACAGAATAGGGCATTGGTGGTTCTGTGGTAGAATTCTTGCCTTCCATGGAGGACACCTGGGTTGGATTTCCGGCCAATGCACCTCATGCACAGGCAACACCCATCTGTCAGCGGAGTCTTGCATGCTCCTATGATGCTGAGCAGATTTCAGCAGAGCTTCCACCCTAAGACAAACTTGGAGGAAAGGCCTATTTTACTTCTGAAAATCAGCCAGTGAAAACCCTATGGATCGTAAGGGTCTGATCCACAACTGATCATGAGGATGGTACAGAACTGGGCAGCTTTTCCTTCAATTGTGCATGGGGTTGCCATGAGTTGGAGACCCACCTGATGGCAGCTAACATGTATAACAGGATTATGGTAATGACGGATGGGCTCAGAAGCAATAAAGAGAACTTCAATGAATGTAGAAATAGCAGATATAAGGACCAGCCACTATCCCTAGAGCTGAGAGAATACCCAAGGAAAAGCCTCTCCACCACCCCAAGGGTGAGATCCGGACTTGAGGCAGCACAACCATGACTCACTAAATGGCAAAAAAGTCCCTGTGGTGCCATGCGATGGACTTTGTTGGAAGTCTGCCCTCTGGGGTGCTGGGAAAGGCTGTTTACAGAGAGATATCTCAATTGCTAAAGGCACTGTGCTATAACACTGCGTAGAGTTGGTTCCCCATTGGTACATGGTAGCTGCTGGCTGCTGGACACTGCAGGAGCTGAGCGCTGGAGAAGCTGTGAGTGCTGGGGAGCTGGTGCTGGAGCAAGCCACAAAGTTCAGGCATGTGCCTAGTGAGTACCCTGGAACCAGGAAGCAAAAAGCTTCTTTTCCTCCTGCAGTGTGTCTCCTCCACCCTCATTGACAAAATTTCAGTGCCAGCTAGCACAGAAAAGAAAATATTTAAAGGGCCCAGATCCATTTTCACAGAGTAGTCCAAAAGATTGAATTTGGAGCTGAGAGTCAGTCAGGAGATCCTTAAGCGGCAGGACACATGAGATAATGACTCTCTGTTGGCAAAATGTCCAAATTTAGAAGCCATCAAGCAACCAGTAGGTATCTATTGTTGTTGTGTGCCGTTCAATCAATTCCAATTCATAGCAACCCTACAGGACAGAGTAGAACTGCCCCATAGGGTTTCCAAGGCTGTAATCTTTAAGACAGCAGATTGCCAGGTCTTTTCTCTTGTGGAGCACCTAGTGGGTTCCAACCGCCCACCTTTTGGTTAGCTGCCTAGCACTTAACCACTCTGCCACCAAGACTCCTTAATAGGTATTTACCTAGTACCTACTATGTGCTACATTTAGATTTGAATCAAAAGGAAATAAGGGGCTACAGGCTGCTTTTGAGCAGTTGTGTGATATGATGAAAGCAGCTCTACCACATGAAGATTTGTTTTAGAATCATTGTGTAGGAAAGTTGCTTCCTACCTAGTAATTAAAGAAATGAAATGTAAAATGACTTCAGTGCATCTTGTTCACCTATTGGCAACAATGAATAAGGTGATAAAACCCGGTGCTGGCCAAGTGTTAGGGAAATAGACACGTGCAAATGTTGTTGGTGTCTTTAATTCATTGCTTGAGTTTAATCTTTCTAGGGGAAAATAATGAAGCAAGAGCCTTAAAATAACCACATAACCACACTCCTTTACTCAGTAAAACAACGCCTCTGAATATAATATATACCAAGAAAATAATTCAAAATAAAGATCTATCTGTGCAATAATATTTATGGTAGTATTAATTATTATAGAGAAAAAAGGAGAAAGCCCAAATGTCCAATGATTGGAGAATGGTCATACAAGTGAAGGAATATTGACATGACAGAATATTATCCCCTCTCCATTTAAAATTATAAATGTGGCCACTATGTGGAAACATAAAAACATGAGGATAAAATGAGGCAAAATGAAGAAAACGCAGAAAAATGTTTATATAGTATAATTACACACTAGGAGAAACTGTATATATAAGATGAAATGAATGTACTAAGGCCCACTGAACTGTATACTTTAAAATGGTAAATTTAATGGTATGTGAATTATATGCAATTAAAAAAAAAAAAAGGCTAAATGAGGCCACAGGGATATGTAAAACATTTCTGTGGTAAGGTAAGGAGATATTTTTGCTTATGTTTTCCTCCGAAGTTGTTTAAATGGAATTATTTTAAGTTAAAAAAAAATAGTTTGAGTCCTCAGTCTCTGCCTCACTTCTTGCATCGGGGTCACTCTCTGAGCTTATAAGAGGTCTTATACTCCCCTAGGTGAGAAGTTACATTGAGCCCAGATCCCAGCTGGTGAGAAGCCCACTCTCTGAGCCTGAGTCAGGCGCTCAGGTGGGCAATGGCCTCCAGGGTCTATTTCATTCACTGGTCTGTCCATTGAGCAGATGAGGAACAGAGCTGGTCACAGCACTGACAGAATGCAGCAGCCAGAGCTCCAAACCCACTCAGAGGTCAATCCCTCATGGGGCGAAGAGGAGGCAAGTATGTTTACACAGACTTCTGGGCCATGGTCTGGAAACTAGGACACCTTCTGCTGGATTGTACCATTCCCCAAAAGAGCTCCAGGGTTCATACCTGCACAATCTGAAGCCTTAAAAGCCCCATATCTGCAATGCCCCTGCTTCCCTACTGGGGACAACACGAGGAGAGATGAGACGGTAAACATAAAGCGCTGTGGATTCCTCTGAGAAAAGCTCTTCCACAAGTTCAATATTTACAGACAACATCATTCCTCTTATCTCAGGCCTCCAGGCAATTGTGACTTATTTGGAAGACCCCCAGAGGACACTACATACATGTCCTGGCCAAATGAACTACCCTAGTCATGCTTGGGAGCCCTGGTGGTGCAGTGGTTAAGCATTTGGCTGCTAACCAAAAGGTTGGCAGTTTGAATCCACCCGCTGCTCCTTGGAAACCCTATGGGGCAGTTCTACTCTGTCCTGTAGGGTTGCTATGAGTCAGAATCGACTCAACGGCATTGGTTTTTGTTTGGTAGTCACCTTTCCAGACCCTTGGACTCATTAATAAGGTGACCGTATGACTCTGTTTGCCAGGGACAATCTCTGTTTACACCTACTGACCCGGTGTAATTATAATAGCGTCCCTATTCATACTCAAAAGCATCCTAGTTTTCATGATAATTCATATGGTTGTCATCCTACCCATTAGTCATATCAGTTTTTCAAGTTAAGTCTGCTCTCTAGTGGTTAGGAAGGCTCATTCCATGTATCCTGGCAACAGACAGCCCTGGAGGGGGTCCTCTGGGGGCCCCAAGCTTGGAGGAGTAACATCTTGAGATTGCCAGCAGGGGTGTGAGGGACAAGAGGGGAAGGGAAAGTTATGCCTTGGAAAATGGAGCTGGAGCCTAGTTTCCAGGAAAGGTCTCTATCTTAGAATCCCTCAGCCCCCAGGGGGATGCCGTAACTATTAATAACATCCGCCCTCAAGAAACTTCTAATTTAGTTGAGGAGACACAGAAAAATAAACAACAGTAGGAGAGAGTGTGTGCCAAGTTCGTGCAGGCAGATATTTGGTGAATCATTTAGTCAGCCAAGTAACGTGTACTGAGATATCCCAAGTTAGGTGCTGGAGGTATGCAGTGCAGTGCTGACTGGGACAGATGGTGGGTATTACAAATCAGAGTTGTGGTGGGCTCACTGGGTCAACTTCCCAGAATGCCTTGAAAAGCCCTTACCAAACCCACTTCATTTATTTTCACATAAGGGTAAATTAAATAGTACTCACCCCAACTTTCTGACCCAGGTGCTGGAGATGAATGAACTCTTGTTGGCTTGCACTGGAAGAGGTGGCTTTGGGAGTTATGGTTTGGGAGAAGGAAGATATAACAGAGGTAGAACAGAACACTTGTTTCTAGTCTAGAAACCAAAGAAAGAATAGATTATAAATGCCTTAGGGAG
Source organism: Trichechus manatus latirostris (assembly GCF_000243295.1). NCBI lineage: Eukaryota > Metazoa > Chordata > Mammalia > Sirenia > Trichechidae > Trichechus > Trichechus manatus. The sequence continues at coordinate 8,203,179 of NW_004443975.1, read as the reverse complement.
ACTTCCTATCTTACAGATCTCTGTTCTAGGTACATAGTAATAATATTTGAGTAGATGAATAAATAAAAGAATGTACTCACAACCCAAAAATATTAACTAAATAATCCTCATGCCAACTGTGCAATTGAGGAATCAGGAGCCAGGAAGGGAGTCCTGGCCCAGCTGCTAAGACATTCTGAGGTGTCTCCTGGGAATTTGCTCCTCCCAAGGAAGAGCCACAGCCATGCAGGGCAAAGCTGGAAAGTGATGGCTGCTGTGATTTTGAGGCCAAGGACACATTTCGTTCCAACTCTGAATTCCTGGCATAGGAAGCAATCACTCTGTGATGAGCTAGACAGAGCAGAGTCCCCCTCTTGGGATGTCCAGCTTCAGCGGAAGGCAGAACTTAATGAGAGATGACGCCTCATGAATAAAAAGATGATCTACTGTAAGTGGTCTAGACAGAAATAATAATGAGACTTTGCCCAACCGAAGACTTGGGTAAGAGCACCTGGATAAGATTCCAAGACCATAGGATACTCCCTGGGGATAGAGGGGAAAATGACCTTTCTCCAGTGGGCAAACTCAGTCCATAAATTTGCAAACTGGGTCTGCAAATTTCTGTGTGAGGAGTTGTTGTGTGAGGGCTTCTTGGTGATTCTCTGAGCCACCTCTCACAAATTCCCTTCATTCCACCTATTTCTCTTCCCTGCCAGTGACCTTTCAGCCTCTACTGGGTCGAGAATATGTAGGTCACTCAAAATGACCTCAGGCATCTACTGACCTTTTCCCTCTGTCCTCTGACCCTCATCTCTGAGGAAGGGCCTCTCTTCTCTGCCTAAGTCAGTGCCTCCCCCTGGATCCTTGGTCCCTCCCTCCTCCTTTGGGGAGCTCCTTCCTTCAATCATTTCCCACTCTCCTGTTCTTCAATCCCTCCTCCTCACACACCGTCCTTCATCCTACAAGCAGGCTCTTCTCAAATCCCCCTGATTTCCCTCAACCTTTGCCACTTCCCTTAGTTACCATCCTATCTCTTTCTTTTCAACTGCAAACTTCATTTTCTTTGTTTAACAAGTATTACTTGCTTATCTGGAGAAAGCTGGAAAATACAAAAGGGTATAAAGGAAAAAGAATTACCTATTGTTCTACTACCCTGAGATAACCACTTTTAAATGCATTGTTAACAGTCATTTTAATACCTAAACTTGTGTGTAAGTCTTCATGAAATGGAGGCATATTGCATATATTATAATTTCCCACTTAACATATCATGGGCATTTTGTCATGCAATTCTTCTGAAGAATATATATATATATATTTTTTTTTTACAAAAAAAAAACCAACCCACTGCCACTGAGTCGATTCTAACTCATAACAACCCTATAGGACAAAGTAGCACCGCACCGCAGGGTTTCCAAAGCTGTAAATCTTTATGGAAGCAGACTGCCCCATCTTTTTCCAGAGGAGCAGCTGTTGAGTTTGAACTGCCGACCTTTTGGTTAGCAGCCAAGCGCTTTAACCCCTTAGATTTCATAATTATTCAAGTTGGCTTTGGAAGATGCTGATGGCAGTTATACAGGATGAGAGGCAAAAGCTTCCCCAAGCCACCACTTAGTGATGTCAACCAATAACGTGAGTTTTATTATCCTCACTTCACAAATGAGGGAATTGAAGCTAGGAGAGGTTGAGTGACATGCCCAGGTCACACAGCTGGAACAGGATGGAGCTGAGCCTTGAGCCTGAGTCGTTACGATGATAATCAACCAGTTGCCATTGAGTCAATTCCAACTTATGGAGATCCCATGTGTTTCAGAGTAGAACTATGCTCTATAGGGTTTTCAATGGTTGTAATCTTTCAGAAGTAGATCACCATGACTTTCTTCCAAGGTGCCTCTGGGTGCATTCAAATTGCTAGCCTTTGTTTAGTAGCCCAGCGCATGGCGATTTGCGCCACCCAGGGAGTCCTGTGATGACAGAGCCCATGCTTCATAGCATCACCATTACTGGAATACAGCTTATATGTCTTTGGCGGACTTTGTTTTTTACAATGTTATACCCTTCCCCAAACAATTAGCACGATGTTTTCCATGTAATTGGAACCCAATGAACATCGTTTGACTGGATGAGTAAATGAATATTGAGTGAATAAAAGGAGTAAAGCCATCATAGTGGCCTTTTTTTTTTTTTTTCTGTACTCAGACACTATTCTCAGATAATCCAGTTATCCTATTATCTCTGGAAATCCACCTTGTCCTTACGATATGGAGTCTGTATTTGTGTGTGAACATGTTGTTGTTGTTAGGTGTCACCGAGTCAGTTCCAACTCACAGCAATCCTACAGGACAGAGTAGAACTGCCCTATAGGGTTTCCAGGAAGCGGCTGATGGGTTTGAACTGCCAACCATTTGGTTAGTAGCCGAGCTCTTAACCACTATGTCACTAGGGTTCCAAGGGTGTAAATATGTATGTATGTGCTCTGGCTACTTCTGGCCAATATTAAGGTCACCTGAATTAAGCAAAGTGGATATCATGATATCTATAGTTACTGAACTTAGGAGGGTAGCAGTATTTTAAAAAGGCTACCAAGTGGCCACTTACTTAGCAGTAAAAGTTCTGTATCTACTCTTTCAAATATAACCTTAGCCAATCCTGTCTTATCTGGCTAAATATTGATTTAACCTGAAATAACACCTTGGCGTTTTATGTAATGTAATGGCCTTTTATGTAATGTAACACCAGACAGAATGTGTGCGATAGGGTAGTATTATGCCTGGGATACAATAAACTTTGGCATATTAAGATCTCACAATGCTCAAGGCAAACATTCTTTACAAATTAAGCTAACCTATTGTTTGGTTTAAAGAAGACTTCAGGGGATATTTTTGGTTTAAGGTTTAAAGATTATCTCAGGGCAATAATTTCAGGGTTTCATCCAGCCTCAATGGCTCCAGACAGACTGGATTTCAAGAAAAGTTAAAATTCTGTTCTGTATTCCCCCTTTTGATCAGGATTCTTCTACAGAATCTTCAATCAAAACATTCAGTAATGTAGCCAGGCACCATCCAGTTCTGGTCTCATGGCAAGGCAGGCAGTTAGTTGTTCATGGAGGCAATTAGTCACACATTCCATTTCTTCCTCCTATTTCTGACTCTCCAGCTTCCTCTGTTGCTCTAGGTGAACAGAGACTAATTGTTGTACCTTGAATGGCTGCTTGCGAATTTTGGGCAGCTTTGACTAATAGAAAGTTTTGCAGATTGAATAAAATCTTTGTCCAGATTCTGAAGGCAGTTCTGCAAATGTGATATGACTAGTGCAGAGCAGAGAACTGGCACAATTTCTTCACAGCCTGGGTTCCCTGGGAAGCAGACTCTGAGATGGAGTTTAGCATGAAGGATGTGTATAAACGAAAGCCCTCGATGTCAGTGTCTGTCGAAGAGAAGGGACACAAGCAGGCGTGGGTGTAGGGAGAAATTGAGTTGCAGTACAGGCCCAAGGCCAGCCTGAGCCAACCCAAAGGGATCTTTGGAGCTAGAATGCTCTTCAGAATTGTGCAGATTTGGGCTGAATGGCCAGGTCTTTATAACCCAGAACTGATCTGACACTGGATACGGGCCACTCCGGGTAGTGATGTGATCTTGGAGAGGCAGCTCTCTGAAGCTGAGGCAATTCCTGAAGCCTATAACCAGTATGTAGAGGAGCAGGTCTCAGGCAAAGCCTGGCCTTTGAGATCTCTCCTGGGGAAAACAATCTGAGCCTGTTATGGAGCTTATTTATGAAACAATCTCACAGAACTATCTTGAGCAACGATCTCCAGGAATCGTTCTAGCCAACGTGCGTAACTGGAATTAGGCCACCAAATAATCTCACCACAGAAGAATGCTGACAGCACCTCCAGTGGAGGCAACAAGTTCTTCCTTGAAGGCCGTCCTGGGCAGAGCATCTCTGTTGTCACCACACAGTCCTCATCTTATAAATTACATTTTTATTAATACAGCTACATCATGGCATTAGCTTATGGTGTCCCACATATCACTATTGGTTTATGATGAACTGACTGTCCACTAAACCCCTTAATTCTTTTTCACATACACAGAAACTTCTCCCAAGGTTTCCAGGCAAGAAGGGGCCTGGGCTCTGCCTGGACAGAGGTCCTGGAAGCCAAACACAGCTGTAAGACCTATTTTCTTTGAATGTTGTTAGTTGCCAGTTGAGTGATTCTAACTCACTCACGGCAACCCCAGGCCTGTCTTCCAAGGTGCCTCTGGTTGGGTTTGAACCAACCTTTCAGCTAGTAGTCTAGAACTTAACCATTTGAGCCACCCAGGGACACATTTTCTTTATATTTGCAACTTGTGCATTGCCCACACCTTGTCCCTGTCAAGCTCCCCCAAAACAAAACTCCATTTGCCTAAGAATCTTATTAGGCAATGACTTGGAGCCTTTGAATAGGAGACTGCACTAACTCAATTTTTTTTTCTTTAATTAGAGATTTTTATTTCAAGGGATTTATTCCATGCACTCAACAGGACTAGGAACAATATTCATTTACCTACTGTGCAGGGAGTCCCTTGGCATCATGTTTTCAATTTATTCCTGTGATGTTTTAGACCCTTATTGATTGGTGAAGGGGTCAGCTGCCTGGCCGGTCCTCCATTAATCTGGCTTTATGGAAGCCAAGGGGGATCTGAAAGACTATGTTCCTGCAGAAGTGGGATCAAGAGGCAAACCAAACAATCCCAAACAACATCAACCCAAAGAGCTGGAAGGAGAAAACACAAGGAATATAGCACACTGACCATGTGGCCCAGAGTGCGGACCATACGAGGGAGGCAAAGCCGCGAGAATCCGAGCTTGAAGCCACATCTGCGTAACTGGCTTTGTCTCTTCTACCCTGTACTCTGTTTTTGAAACTCAATGTAATGGACCTTTTCTAAAAACCCTGTTAGATAAAAACCGTAAAGATTTCTCCTCCTCCCCTCCACTCCTTCCACTTCTCTCGCTCCTCCTCCCTCTCTTCCTCACCCCGGCCCCTCTCTCTCGCTCAGTACTAAACCATAAGAACATAGCAACAAAGGCCTGGAACTACATTTTCATAAAACACCTACCATCAAGCTACAAGATGAGGTAAATCTCAGCAGGGTTTGATTTACGCGAGCGTTCTTTCTTTGCCCACATCCCTGATTGGTGGATAAGAGAGGGGAAGCCTGTCCGTGATTGGTGGGGGCGCTCTGGGAAGGGGTATGAGCCTTGATTGGTGGCGAGGAGAGGGAAATGGGCTCTGATTGGCAGGGGAGTTCTGGGGGAAGGGGTGCAAGGTGGGTTCATCTCCGCCCCTCTGGATGAGAATACCTGTTGCCTGTGCGGAGCCTCCTCTCTCGAGCTCCCCAACATGGGGTGTACCTTGTAAACTGTCTGGGAGCCAGTCTCTCCGATCCCTCGCCTGTGGATGGCCTCAGCTATTCCCAGGCGAGGGCAAAGCGGGAGACTCCCAGGGCGTGTTAACGTGAGGAACGCAGGCTTTGGACACCGGCAGTGCATCTTGTTCAAGGGTGAGGGCCCAGCTCACCCCGGTGGTCAGCCGCAGCGTGCCGGAGGCAACTCATCAGTGAACGCAGGAAAAATGGTACGCGTTAAAATGGCATGCCAATCATTCTGTTGGAAATCTGTTAGAAACTATGAAAAACAATGTGCATCACCCCTCATCACCATGAGTGGCTTTTAGAAACATTGCCCAGAAAGGCAAATGACCCGCTTTCCAAGGCCTGACTTCCAAATGATGTCAACAAGCTTTGGAAAATGCAGAAGGCATTGTTACACAGCTCCATGTCCTTCCCACCGCCAGCTTCCGGCGCCTTCTTTCCAGCGGTTCATGTGCTCCCAAAGGGTCTTTGGCTTAGATTCATGTATCCACGACAAACATTCCTTTTCATACTTATGTGAGGCAAGTACTGAAGTCTCAGAAAGGCATCCAGGAATTGAAAACTGCACAAGTCTAAAATGAGATTTCTTGATGGTTGAGGTCTTCTGAGGCTTCTGACTTGTCCCAATTTGTTGTTACTGGAATAAAATTAAAGTTTCTTTTAATTTTATCATAGTATTCCCCAGAAGAACTAGAAATGCTATTGAAAAAAATTAACATAGGGTAAGAAAAAAAAAAAAAAAAGAACCAGTAGAAATAAACCAGTTGCCGTGGAGTTGATTCAATGAGTTCATACAGGCCATATAGTACAGAAGACAGCTGCCCCAAAGGGTTTCCAAGGCTGTGATCTTCCTAGTCTGTCTTAGTCTGGAAGCTCTGCTGAAACCTGTCCACCATGGGTGACCCTGCTGGTATTTGAAATACCAGTGGCATAGCTTCCAGCATCACAGGAACACGCAAATTATGGATAACATTGTGAAGCATGGAATTCCAGACCACTTAATTGTGCGCATGCGGAACCTGTACATAGACCAAGAGGCAGTCGTTAGAACAAGGCAATACTGAGTGGTTTAAAATCAGAAAAGGCGTGTGTCAGGGTTGTATCCTTTCTCCATACTTATTCAATGTGTATGCTGAGCAAATAATCAAGAGAAGCCGGACTATATGAAGAATTTGGCATCAGGATTGGAGGAAGACTCGTTAACAATCTGTGATAAGCAACCTTGCTTGCTGAAAATGAAAAGGATATGAAGCACTCATAGAAGAAGATCAAAGACTACAACCTGCAGTATTTCACCTCAACATTAAGAAAACAAAAATCCTCACAACTGGACCAATAAGCAACACCGTGATAAACGGAGAAAATACTGAAGTTGTCAAGGATTTCATTTTACTTGGATCCACAATCAATGCCCATGGAAGCAGCAGTCAAGAAATCAAACAAAATATTGCATTGGACAAATCCGCTGCAAAAGACCTCTTTAAAGTGTTAAAAAATAAAGATGTCACTTTGAGGATTAAGGTGTGCCCGACCCGACCCATAGTATTTTCAATCGCCTCATATGCATGTGAAAACTGGACAATGAATACGAAGACCAAAGAAGAACTGACATCTTTGAATTATGGTGTTGGCGAAGAATATTGAATATACCACGGACTGCTAGAAGAATGAACAAATCTGTGTTGGAAGAAGTACAGCCAGAATGCTCCTCTGAGGCAAGGATGGTGAGATTTCAGCTCACGTACTTCAGACATGGTATCAGGAGGGACCTGTCCTTGGAGAGCGACATCATGCTTGGTAAAGTAGAGGGTCAGCAAAAAAGAGGAAGACCCTCAAGGAGATGGATTGACAACAGTGGCTGCAACAATGGGCTCAAACATAGCAATGATTGTGAGGATGACAAAGGATTGGGCAGTGTTTTGTTCTATTGTACATAGGGTCTCTGTGAGTCAGAACCGACTCAACGACACCTAACAACAACAACAACCTTTACGGAAGCTGACTGCCACATCTTTCTCATGGCTGGTGGGCTTGAACCGCTGACCTTTTAATTAGCAGCCAAGCAATTAACCACTTTCCCACTAGGGCTCCTTACAGTAGAAATAGGACCAAGAATAGGGAAAGACAAGGGCCCACATCCCATAAGCAACTGCGGAGGTGATGAAGCAGGCTGGCTGCGCATTTCACTCTTGTCACTGAGGCAGCCTCAGTAAGTGAGGTCACAGAAGGGCTGTTGTGGAAGGTTCCCCAGGAGAGTACCTCTGGGTGTCGGGAAGGAAAATTTGAGGAGCTGGGGCACTGGTCTAGAAACAACTGTCAGCACCATCTGTATGAAGGCTTTTGCTCACAGGTAGGGCACATCTCCCTCCATGCCCTGCTGTCTCCCGGGTCTCCATTTTGGGAATTTTTTTTCTCCTACTATTTCAACGTTTTTCATTTGCCTTGTTTCATTTTCATTGTTATTTAAATTATTCATCCCTTAAGTTTTTATGCTCTGCCAGGCTGAGTAGTAACTAGCTAAAAGATAGATCTAGATATATGTCTTAAACAAGTTGCCATTTGTTTCAGCATTCATGTGTGTCAGAGTAGAAATGTGGTTTATAAGGTGATCTTTCAGTAGATCACTAGGCCTTTCTTCCAAGGCACCCGGGTGGATTTAAACCCCCAACCTTTCAGTTAGTAGCTGAGCTTGTGCCACCCAGGAAATACAAACACACATACTCATCAATATGTATGACTTCCAGGGACGGATTACCCAATAAGCAAGGTAACCACATGCTTAGGGCACTGAAAAAACACGGGCACCAGTTGTCCAAAGCAAAGGCCCATAGGTGCCAACCAGACAGGACACAAGGAAAAGCGAGTGCGGCAGTGGAAGGGAACTGGCAGGGCACATGATGAAATTGATACCATTTTATAAATTTTGTTGTGATTAACAGTTATATTTTCCTTTTCATTTCAGATAGATCTGTATAACCTCACATTCAGTTCTCTCTTGTCAGCCACAATAAGAATGTGCCAGTGGTACTATAATCACGTGACTCATGACATATCTGGTCCTGTCCTGCGCAAAGCAAACCAAAACCGTGTTCAGATTGAGCATACCCTTGTATCTGTATCTTGCTCTTTGCGATCACTCTTGCCCCTGTCGGGCATCAGCAGTAGTCCAATGAACTGTGAAGGTTTAGCATCAAAGGATGAAAAGTAAATATTTAAGTTTTTAAGTATTTCAAGATGAAAAACACTCGTGTAGATCTGCAAAGGGCCCACCAACAAACATTGTACGACAAACGATTGAAATTATTTCCGACTTCCTTGTGAGTACTATTTCTTTTGACTATCTCAGACCTGAAAAACAAAATTACATGTTCCAAATCAATTTTTTACTAATTTTAAAATATAAATTTTTGTGTTAACATCCAAATTTGAATGTAAATTTTATACATTTAAATTTTATAAAATTTTACTTGTTTTATAAATTTTATTTATTTTCAATTATTCAAATTTATTTGCTACTGTAGAACCAAATTTAAAAAGTGACCTAATTTTATACCCAGGTAAAATGAAACGGCAACAACTAAGCGGAGTGCAAAAGCAAAAGCTTGCAGAAGATTTAAAAAAAAAAAAAAAAAAAGAGGATTTGTGAATCCCTAAAAACAATTCCAAAATTAACTTCCTTTTTAAAATGTGATGAATCAAAAGAGATTCCTGTTGAATGCTTGTGTTTAATGGGTGCAAATTGTTGTACTAGTACCACTAGTGGTGAAATCACTAATAGCAATATGAATATAATAGAATTTAGAACAAATTCTTGCTGTAGTAAGAATTGCTGCATCCATTCCTTGCTGTAATAAAAAATTAATAATGGTGTAGAAAGTGAAGCTATTTTAGAATCTGAAATTTTTTGGTGCCTGCAGACCACATAAATAACAGAATACATATCCTGCTTTGTGGAATAATGTTTCTTCTAATGATATAAATTATTGGATTGAAAGAGGGCCAAGTAATTGTCAGCATCACAGTGGACCATGTGAGAATTTCTGGATGGTAAACAAACACGGTCTGTAGCCAGAATATATTTCTAGCGTGAAAAGCTAATGGTGAAGATTATAAGAGGGAGTGGCTACTGTACTCTCCATCAGTCAGCTTTGTATATTGTTTCATTTGCAAAGTATTCAGTCCTAAGTCACTTAATTCTCGATTTGCTATGGATGGATTTAGGGATTGGTGCAACTCAAATATGATTGATAAACATGAAAACAGTTCAATTCACAGAGATTGTATGTTGTCATATTTAAACCAAAAACATGGTTTGGGCTTAACTCATGAACTAGAAACACAAATTAATGAAGAACATCAGTATTGGAAAGCCATTTTGCAACTCACTATTGCTGTCATTATAATAATCACTGAATATAGACTATCTTTTCGAGGAAGAAATGAAGTGTTTGGCTTCCCCTCAAAATGGAAATTTGGGGGGTTTACTTGAACTTGTTGCTTAGTTTGATCCATTTTTAGCAGGTCACATCTCAAAATATGGTAGCAAAGGAAAGGGCAACCCATCGTATATGTCTAAAACAACGTGTGAAGAATTAATAAACTTAATAAGGGATAAAGTTCAATCAGCTATTTTCAGTGAAATAAGTATAGCCTGATATTTCAGTTTGTCTGTAGATACCACTCCTGATCTTTCTCATACAGATTAGCTAAGTATTGTTTTAAGATACGTATCTCCAACAGATGGAAATCTGTCGAGTGATTTATCACATTTAGTAGCTTAAAAAGTCATACCAGTGAAGAAACTGCAAAACAGGTACTTCACTATTTATGTGAAGTTTGAGAAATTGATTTTTTTTAAGTGCAGAGGCCAGTCCTATAACAATCCTGCCAATATATCAGGGCATTTTAAAGGCATGCAACAGAAAATTTTAGAACCCAATGAATATGCCATTTTCATATCTTGTGCTGCTCTTTCACTTAATCTCGTAGGACGTAGCGCAGTAGATTGTTGTCTGGAAGCAGTTGATTTTTTTTTCTACTGTTCAGTTACTCTACAAAGTTTTTGCTGCCTCTAGTTACCGATGGGAAGTTCCTAAAACATATTTAGGTAATGATCAATATTAAAATGTCTTTCTAATACACATTGGGAAGTGCATGCTGTAGCAATGAGTGCAAGCCTGGATCGTACACTCTGATTCTAGATGCCTTGGAAAATATTGCTGAAGACCAGACACAAAAAGGAGATACCAGAAGAGAAGCTGAAAATATCGCCAACAAAATGCAAACACTAGAGTAGGTATTTATGTTGGTTATGTGGAATAATATATTGCAGCATTTTCATTGGACAAATCAACCTCTCCAAGATTCAGAAGTAAATTTAAAGACATGCACAGATCTCTACCAGTCATTAACAGGGTATTTATGTAATTTAAAAGAAAATTTTGAAAAATTTGAAAGCACAACAAAACGAATACTGCCCAATACTGATTATTAAGAAGTTCACCATTAAAAAAAATTAGAAAGAAACAGGTAAATGACAAGAAGTGCTCCGGAAGTATCGTTGAGTGCCAGAGATCATTTTTACGTAACCACGTACTATACCATCATTGACACACTTGAATCTTGCATGAAAAGAAGGACAAAAGCGTATGAAGTTCTTTCAGATAGATTTTCCTTCTTAAACAACGTGGTTATACCTGATGAAGAGTGCATGAAGGCATCCAAGAAATTAGTGCAGGCTTATGCCGATGACTTAAATACAAACCTTTATGGAGCAGTGTGACAATTTCATTCTTACATGAGAACTAAGTTTACAGATCCAGGAAGGACAAATTTTATTCATGTCAGCATATATGATTCCATAACAGAAGATAAAATACAGTGCGTATTTCCCAGTGTTGAAATTGCTTTACGCATATTCCTAATTTTAATGATCACAAACTGCACAATAGAATGTTCATTTTCATCCCTAAAGGATTCAAAAACTCTCAGCATACAACAATGATTCAAGAAAAACTCAATTAAAAAAAAAAAGACTCGATTCATTATCTTTATTATGTATGGAAGTAGATATTGTTCAGCAGCTTAATTGTGATGAAATCATTGACGAATATGTAAGAGCAAAGAATAGAAAGACGTGTTTTTAATTATGTTAGAGATGAAAGAGCTATCTAAAAATAAAATACAGTAATCTGTTGTAATATTTTCTAATCATTAAATTTCTTTTATGACATCTTTTCATTTGTTCATTTATAATTATAGCATTTATTATGAAACAGACATCAAAATTGAAGTATGAGCCATTTAAAGCAAAATTGGTGAAGTCAGTTTTTCATTGCAGGAGCGCAACAGGATTTTACATGGATTGTTGAAACAACTAAGTTCACTGACTCATTTTCTTTGTTGTAGAATATGTGGAATATTCTTTTTGTAGAAAATATGGTACATAGTAAAATTGTTTGTACCCTGCATCCACTAAAAATTTTATAATCCAGTTCACTCATTCTGCTAAAATAGCATATGCCACTTTTGCATTCAATCATTAATATTATAGTTGCATTTTTAAAAAGCTACATCATGGATAGCTAAAACACACACATATATACACGCGTGTGTGTGTGTGTGTATACGTAACTCACATATCCCATTCAAGTGCATAAACAGAGGAGGGGGGCACCACAGATTATCAGTGTTTAGGGCCCTCACATACCTTAATCCAGCCCTGATGATTTCTAAAATTATATTATCTTTCGTTGCTTTTCCATGCATTCTTATTTGCTTTTTCCTCTGAAAAATTCAGGATGCTTTGCAGACGTGTGCAAACAGGACATTTACTATGTTTTATATTAGAATCTGCTTTTCGTGTCCCGCAGTGGTCAGGAGCTCTAGGGGAAGGCCCTTTCCAGATCCCACAGAAGGTCTCTTGGTGCAAGGAGCCTCGCATCTGGCGTACGCAGAGCCGTAGCTCTACAGTGACTGCCTCCCCCGCGTCCCTTCCTTTCCCTTCCTGCCCTTTTGCCAATTTATCATTCTGCACACAACAGAATAGATCAGATGGATTTCAGCCACAGCTATGGCTAATGCATTTCTATTTATGAGTAATGTTTTTAACACAAAATGGAGTTTGCTGTCCTGAAGGGAAATTTAGGCAGAGAAGACGAACATGCTCATCATGAGGAGCTGGCCTCACCGAGGGCAGAGGGGCTGAGAGTTTTTAGCAAGAAGTGGTAGCAATAGAGTTAAGCCTAGGAATAAACCAAACTAAAAAGCCATATTTTTTCACAGAGGAGGAAATGAATAATTTAGTGTTGGCCAGGTTGAGCCAGAAATCTCATATCTGGAACAAGGCCTGAGTAAAAATAAGATGACCTGGAAGCTAAAGCAAAATGGATGTTAGAGGCCACGTATCTTATATTTGTGTTTTTCTCTAATGTTCTCTGAAAAACGAAAGCCAGAAATAAAACACAGTGCTGTGAATTTGGACTAAGTATGACAAACAGCACACAGAACCACATTTGGAAGATTCTTTTTTTTTTTTTTTACCTCAAGTTGTTCATTTTTTTGCATTACATTCTAAGCTATGATAAATTCTCACTTTTGTGAAAGATTAAAAAGTTTAAATTCTACAGACTCAGACTTTTGAGTACTACCAATGTCAACAGGTTTTGACCACATTCTGCCCTTTTGGCAGGTATATTGACCTTACAGTTTGTGTACTGATACCATGCCTTTTTACAGACCCAAGATATTGGAGTGCATAGGAAATCCAGAAAGAGGAGCTGTGAGCTGCTCCGCAGAACTCCCCATGACTAATCTCTGCTTCTCTGGCCCTGATGACCTCCCTCCTCTGGTCCTCGGCATCTCTACTATACTGTGGCACTGATGGGGTTGCCAGATTTAGCAAATACAAATATAGGATGTTCAGTTAAATTTGAATTTCAGATAAACTAGTATTTTAGCGTAAGTGTATCCCTTGCAATAACTAGGCGTCCTGTATTTTATCTGGCAACTGTTGTCACTGAGAGTGTACATAGGTGGTCTGCCAGAGAAGCCCTCTGCCTTCTCACTGGGACCCCCCAGAGTAGCTCACACCAGCATAGGACCTTGACTGCCCCAGTACCTGTGGCCTGTAGATAAGACCCAGAATAACAGTACTCAAGAGTACAAAGTTCTAGGGAACAAAAGGGCAGTAGAAGATGGTGCAGCGGCAACCCCAGGAGAAATGCCCTGTGGGTATTTCCACCTTCTCATTTAGAAGTGGAAAATCCCCCATAAGCTCTGTTGCTCTTGACCTTAAGGAAGCCACTGAAGCTCCTTGTGTCTCAGTTTCATTTCTGATATAACAGAGCAAATGAGACAGTGTCTACACTGCCTAATAACTCTAAAACAATATTTTTTATTATTGTACTTTAGACGAAGGTTTACAGAACAAGCTAGCTTCTCATTAAACAATTAGTACACATATTGTTTTGTGACATTGGTTACCAACCCCACAACATGTCAACACTCTGCCCTTCTCGACCTTGGGTTCCCTATTACCAGCTTTCCTCTACCCTCCTGCTTTCTAGTCTTTGCCCCTGGGCTGATGTGCCCCCTTTAGTCTCATTTTGTCTGATCTTTCGCTGAAGGATGAACCTCAGGAGTGACTTCATTAAGTCACTAAAAAGGTGTCCAAGGGCCATACTCTCTGGATTTCTCCAGTCTCTGTCAGACCAGTAAGGTCTGGTCTTTTTTTTGTGAGTTAGAATTTCTACATTTTTATCCAGCTCTGTCTGGGACCCTGTATTGTGATCCCTGTCAGAGCAGTCAGTGGTGGTAGCTGGGTGCCATCTAGTTGTGCCAGACTCAGTCTGGTGGAGGCTGTAGTACTTGGGGTCCATCAGTCATTTGGACGAATCTTTCCCTTGTGTCTTTGGTTTTCTTCATTCTCCCTTGCTTCAGACAGGGTGAGACCAGTGGAGTATCTTAGATGGCCTCTCACAAGCTTTTAAGACCCCAGACGCTACTCACCAAAACAGAATGTAGAACTTTTTTTTTAATAAACTATGGTATGCCAATTGAGCTAGATGTTCCCTGAGACCATGGTCCCCACAACCCTCAGCCCAGTAGTTCGGACCATCAGGGAGTTTGGATGTGTCTATGGAGCTTCCATGACCTTGCCTTGGACGAGTTGTGCTAGCTTCCCCAGTATTTCATACTGTTTTACACATCACCAAATAAAACTATGATTTTAAAGAACCAGGCAATGATTACAAGAACATCTTTTGTGTTACCGGTCCCTCTTGATTTGCAGAGAATAGACTCCTCCTCAGGTCATTTCAGGTAAGGAGTGCTTATAATAAAGGATATCTCCCCAGCACCAGGCCTCCTGGAACTGGAATGTTGTTGCTTAAGATATGGGTCTTGGTGATTCTCAAGAGCATGACGTTGTGGCTCTCTGCTCTTGTGGCTCTGCTGTTTCTAAGACTCTTCAGACTTAGGCTGTCTCCCTGATGCCTGCTGGACCGTCCACTCCTTCCTACTGCCACTACTGGATTCAGACTCTATGCCTCAAGTTCAAATTATCTGAGAACCTATATATTAGAGCCATCTAGGAGGCACTATCTACTAGAACCTCTTACTCTATGTTGTTCAGGAAACAAAAAAACTCTCTAAAGAACCCATTCTTGTCCAGGCCACCACCCTCCTTACATTTTGGGTTTCAAAGAGTGCATCAGGCTAGGGAACAAATACCCTAGTCTAATCAACTGTGGCTAGGGTTGCAAGATGACACACAAATCACAGCAATTTACTGCGAAGGCAGGCTCTTCATCAGAAAGGGGCTGTGCACTTCAAAGTCCAATACATTTCATCTCTTACCCTTCTTTCCTCACGTACAACTTCAAAGAATATCCACTCAACCTAATCCAACTGTTACATTCATCCACCAAATTCTCCTTTCTTAATGATGGAAAATATGTTTTGAGAGATTTGAAAAATTGGAGGATTATAAAGTTTCAAGTTATCTTAGAAATCTTATAGATGAGAACTAAAGCCCACAGAGGAGGCTGAACACCAAGGTAGTATGATCTCGTTCGCCAAGATTCTACCCCTAGGGGTGCCTCTCTCCTTTTGCTCTTATCTGCCACCAAACTATTCTATATCTTGAAAGTCTTCTCTCCAGGGTTGGCCAAACTACTGTTCCTATCCCAATAATTTAATTTGTCCAAAAAAAAAAAAAATGAAAAATAAATTCAGATTGTCTACTTTTAAAGTCACTTTTGGACCAGATTTCTATCCAGACTGGAACGTTAGACAAGAATTTTTTTCTTCTTTGTTTTGTTCGTGCAGCTCTTGTTGATCTCCAGTCTTGGAATATGAAAGCCAGCCATTTGTGGGCTGTCGTCATTCTGATGAATGATGTGAGCCTCTTCTGCTCCCTAAGGGCCTATCTCCTTCCTGACCTTTGATCCAAGGCAATTAAGAGCAGCAATAAAATCACAAAACCTCACTTTTGATCAATGCATTCTGGCCAGAGGGAGATCTGGTTGTCCTTTCAGAATAACTATAATTAGATCGGGTTTGGAATTCGGATTGCTACATCAAGTAGAAAAAAACAATAGTTTTAAATCACCATATCAATACTTCAGAAGGAACTAGAGAGATCTAAAAATTGGGAACAGGATTCAGATTGAAAGCAAGGCATTTTAAATTTGAGAGTTATTTGGAACACTTTATAACAGGGCTTTGAACCAATTCGTTTTGGTTTGATCCCTGCTGAGAATTTGCATTTCCACCCCAGATACACAGAATCAGAATCTACAGCTTAACAAGATTTCCAGGTGATTCTTATATATAATGAATTTTGAGAACTACTGCTCTACTAGTGGTGTAGTGCTTAAGAGCTTGGCTGCTAACAAAAAGGTCGGCAGTTCAAATCCACCAGCTGCTCCTTGGAAACCCTCTGGGGCAGTTTTACTCTGTCCTATAGGGTCCCTGAGTTGGAATTGACTCAATGGCAACGGGTTTGGTTTTTTGGTTTGGGCTCTACTAGTGGTTCTCAGAACTGGCTCCTAACCAGCAGCATTTGCATTGCCTGGGAACTTGTTAGAAATGCAAATTCTCAGCAGGGGCTCAAACTGGAATGAACAGGTTCGAAGCCCTGTTTGTAAGTAGCTAGTGGCCTAATGGTTAAGCACTCAGCTGGTAAGGTTGGTGGTTTGAACACATCCAGCCACTCAGAGGGAGAAAGACCTAGTGATCTGCTTACGTAAAGATTAAGGCCAAGAAAACGCTATGAGGCAGTTCTACCGTGTCACATAGGGTCCCTATGAATCATAATTGACTCAACAGTTGAGTACGTTAGTCTTGTACAAAGGAGAGGTGGTACTTGGAGGTCATAAAAATTTTTTTTCTAGTTCAATTAAGCCACAACAGCCAAAGGGGGAATATTCTGATGGGCAGTACGGGGTCCTTTGCCCCTCATATTATCTTGAGATGCTATGAAGCTGCAAACTGAACTTTTTTTTTAAATAACAATTTTATTGAGGTATACTTTATGTACATAACTGCATCCATTTAAAGTTTACAACTCAATGAGTTTTGAAAGATGTATGTGAGAAGCCCTGGTGGCTCAGTGGTTAAGCACTCAGCTGCTAACTGAAAGGTTGGCAGTTTGAACCAACCACCCACTCCTCAGGAGAAAGATGTGGTAGTCTGCTTCTGTAAATATTACCGCCTTGGAAATCCTATCGGGCAGTTGTACTCTGTCCTTTAGGTCTCTGTGAGTTGGAATTACTACTCAATGGTGAGAGGTTTAACAGGGTATATACCCGTGAAACAATGAAGATGCATAATGTTCTCTTACAATCCCAAAAGTTTCCCTGTGCTTCCTTGTAGTCCATCCTCCCTTCATCCCTCTCTCCGGGGAACCACTGATCAGTTTTCTGCCACTATGGATTAGTTTGCATTTTCTAAAATTTTACATAAACGGAAACACATAATATGTATTCTTGTTTCTGGCTTCTTTCACTCAGAATAATTTTGAGATTCATCCAAGTCTTTGTACATCCATACTTCATTATTTTTTATTACTGAATACTATTCTGTTGTATTGGTGACAGACATTGTGTTGTTCCATTTTTTGGCTGTTATGCATAAAACTGCTATGAACATTAGTGTAAAAGTTTTTGTGTGGACATGTTTTCATCTCTTAGGCAAGAACCTAGGTGTGGAACTGCTGGGTCATGCAGTAGATGTAAATTTAACCTTACAAGAAACTGCCAAACTGTTTTCCAAAGTGGTTGTACGATTTCACATTCCCACTGTGTATAAGAATTCTGATTGTTCCACATCCTTAACAATACTTGGTAGTGTTAGTGTTTTTAATTTTAGCCATTCTGGTGGATGTGTAGTGGTAACTGATTGTTTTAATTTGCATTGTCTCCATAACTAATGATATTCAGCATCTTTTCATGTGCTTATTAGCCATCTGAATATTTTCTCTTGTGAAGTGTGTTCATAGTTTATGGTTGTTTGTCATCTTGTTGAGTCGTATAAGATCTTCACACATTCTGGATGCAAGACCTTTACCACATAAATGTATTGCATTTTCTTCCAGTCCCTGGCTTGCCTTTTCATTTTCCTAACCATGTCATTTTAAGAGCACACATTTTTAAAGTCCAGTTTATCAATTTTTTCTTTTCTAGCTTGTGTTTTACGTTCTAAGAAATCTTTGCTCACTCCAAGCTTGCAAAGATTTTCCCTAGAAATTTGATAGTTTTAGCCTTTATGTTTAGATTCATTTATTTCAGGTTAATTTTTATGTGTGGTGTGAGGTAAGGGTCTGTTTATTTTTTCCCAGTTGGATACACAATTTTGCAGCACTTTTTGGTGAAAAGATTTTGCTCTCCCCCACTTAACTGCCTTGGCGCCTTTGTTGAAAATCATTGGAACAAATATGTTTGGGTCTCTTTCTGGACTCTATCCTTTTGCTACACTGTTTGATTATTGTAGCATAAAGTCTAAAAACTGAAGTTTAATTCCTTGAATTTTGTTCTTTCCTAAATTTTCATTGGCTATTTCCTAGATCACTTGCATCTCCACACAAATTTTAAAATCAGCCTGTTAATTTCTTAAAAAAAAAAAAAAAGAAATTTCTGCTGGAATTTTAACTGGGGCTGTATCAAATCTATGGATTAACTGACATCCATAGGGAGAACTGACATCCTACTATTGAGTTTTCCAGTCCATGAACAGAATACATCTCTCCATTTATTTAGATCTTCTCTACTTTCTTTCAACAATGTTGTGTAGATTTCAGTATACACGTCTTGCTCACATTTTGTTAAATTTGCCCTTAAGTATTTCATGTTTTTGATGCTATTGTAAATTAAATGAATTTATTTCATTTTCCAGTTGTTCATTGCTGGTATACACAAATACTATTGATTTTTGTATATTGACCTTGCAAACTTCAATTCTAGTAGCATTTTGCAATGTCATGGTATTTTCTTTATAAACAATCATGCTATTTGCAAACAGAGTTTTATTTCTTCCTTTCTAATCTGGGTGCCCTTTATTTCTTTATCTTGCTATAGGACCTCCAGTACAATGTTGAATAAAAAACAACCTCACCTTGTCCCCAATCTTGGAGGAAGGCATTTGGTCTTTCTCCATTAAGCATATGGTATTACCTGTGGGTTTTTCATAAATGCCCTTTGTCAAGTTGAGGAAGTTCCCTTATAGTTCCAGTTTGCTGCGAATTTTTACCATGAACGGTATCGAATTTTATGAAAAGCCTTTTCTGATTTATTGATATGATCATATGGTTTTTCTTTTTTAGTCTGTTAAAATGGTGAATTGCATTGAGTGATTTTTTAATGTTAAACCTGTATTCCTGGGTTAAATCCTACTTGGTTGTGATGATGTATTATCCTTTTTTATATTTTGTTAATTTCTATCTACTAATATTTTGCTAAGGATTTTTGTGACTATATTCATAAGTGGTTTGGGGCTTTAGTCTTGTTAATATTGTCTTGGTCTGGTTTTGGTTTCAAAGTAACACTGGTGTCATAAATGAGTTGGAAAGTATTCTCTCGCTCTTTCTGAAAGAGTTTTTTTTTTTTTTTTTAGGATCGGTATCATTTCTTACTTAAATGATTGATAGAATTTACTGAAGCCATCTGTAAACAGGGTTTTCTTTGGAGAAGATTTTTAATTGTACTATTTAGGGCTGTTTAGACTTCTTATTTTGAAGAAGACTCTTGCAGCAAAGCTTTCTATTGCTGGAAAATCCACCAGTTATAACTCCACAAATGCTAACTAGAAGTGAAAAGTAATAATTACTAGACCTCTGGCTGAGAGAAAAGGGTCCTGTCTATCAAGTTGCTATGCAGTTGACCTAGATAGAATTCTACTTTTATTCCAATAGGGCCTGACACGTGGTAGAAAAGAATGAGTTTACACCCCTATGAGTAGTATGTTCCCTGATTTCATTTTTATTCCACCTTCACAAACACATTTCCGTCATGAGGTGTTAACTTTTTAAAGCTGGTATCATTTCTTGTTTCTGGTTAAGAGCTTGACTGCTAACCATAAAGGTTGGTTGGCGGTATAAATCCACCAGCCGCTCCTTGCAAACCTTATGGGGCAGCTCTACTCTGTCCTGTAGGGTCACTGTGAGTCAGAATTGACTTGACGGCAACTGATTTTAGCACCCAGCTTGGTGTTAGGCACATCACAGGCATTTGGATGTTTGTGGAACTTTGAGAACTATGGAACAGAGAGCAATAAACACAGTTGCTCATGGCTCTGCATTGATCTGAGAGTTTAGGAGTAACTTATTAGAACCAGGAAGAAGAGACACCCATAGGTTACCATAGCTTTTCTCAGTAGCCTAAATCCTGGAAGATTTCAATGTTACCAAAATTTCTTAAGGAAATCTTTTTTGGTCTCACTGTAGCTTTTACAGGGTTAGTACATGGAGCTCAATAAATGTTTATCTTTAAGGTTTTACAGTAGAAGATGGCACCAGAATTTGTACCAGTAAGCCCAGAATTACTCTTATTCTTTTTGAAGTTGGAGGCAACACGATACAATGAAAAGTAAAATGGACTTGGGAGTTACAAGACCTGGAGTTGAGAGTAGGTTCTGCCACCAAAAAGGATGTGTGTTTACTGATTTAAGCATCAAATGAATAAATGTGAGAACACTACAGACATTGCATCAGTCATATACAAGAGTGAGTGAATATTATTTCTCTGAGCCCATAGAAATAGAGTTATACAGGTCATGTCAGTGGAAAGACAAAAATTCAGTTTCTCCCTGGACTGGGAGTGATCATTACACGGCCAGCTTCAGCAAAATAGGTAAATAGCTAAAAGATTTCTTTGTTCTTTTCCCATTTTCCTTCTTTTACTCCAGAACTCCCACCTTTCTCCATCCCTGACACCCCCAAGTACCCTTCTGCCATCCCAATAAGACCCAATGCACATCTGTCCTCTAAACATAACCTTCAAATTTGAAATCCCCTCAGCATCTAATACACAAATTCATAGCTCAATAAAGCAAATGTCCTAGGGGATTCTGATTTTTAAATCTAAAGGAGTGAACTTTTAGAGGGACTGTAGGTACTGTGTCAGGTAGAAGGGGGAGGTATTTTAGAAGCAGAGAATCCTTTACTTAGAGAACTCTTGACAAGATGTCAAGTTGATTATGACTCATGATGACCCTATGCATGTGAGAGTAGAATTGTGCTCCATGGGGTTTTTAATAGCTGATATTTGGGAAGTATATCACTAGGCATTTCTTCCAAGGTGCCTTTGGGTAGACTCAAACTGCTAACCTTTCAGTTAGCAGCTGAGCCCGTGAACAGTCTGTATCACCAAGGGATTCCGATTAGACTTCCCAGAACAGACAACATCTACTTGTGGGGCCACACCAACATCTGAAATTATTTTATTTTCACCAAGCAGTTTTTCTCAGCACTCAAGCATTCAAATAAACTCTCTAAGACATTTTCTTGGTGTAGATTTTAAATTACAAGCTAGATTTGATAACCTCAAATACAGTTCCTAAGGAAGATAAGATTGTTACAAATTGTTGTCAGTACTTTCAAATGAGAGGAAAAATTACATTTTAGTAAAATCAGATGACTTTTTTATGTCTGAGATAACAATCCTTTCATCACCAGGTGGCATTACTCCAATTCATGCATTAAATGATTATTACATTTTTAAAAGCTGCCCTAATTTTTCTAGCGGAGACTTGATCCTATTTTAAGTAAAGATATTAATATGCTCCTGAGGTCACCTCACCCTCCCCTGGGAACCGGTGAGCACATATGGTTTCTCTGAGATTCAACTGGATCCTCGTTGTCCCAAGGTATTATCTTCTTCCTCTTATCTCAGAATTTCCCAGGAAATTCTTCAGTTTCAGAAGTGGCCCTGGTGGCCTACAGGCAAATATAACACCATAGATTATATTATATATGACTCTAATAGTGACCTAAAAGAAGTGGGCAGGAGGGAATTTTTAATTTATCTTGACATAAAACCAGCAGAAATCAGCATCACCAAATTCTTGTAACTAGAAATGATGAGGGTAAAACGGAAGAGGTTTATCTTATGATGGGGATGCCCCTCACAGTAGGCCTTGTGAACGTCTTGTATAGAACCACATAATTAGTACCATCAACATTTTACATATTTTACATACAATTTGAATACAAATTCTTAAAATTTACAATAGAACATTAAAATAATCTTCTAATAAAATCAGTCTTAAGTATAAGGAATCTGAATTTCAATATCCTATACACTTCTAAATAAATATCTTTGATCTATAACCGTTTAAAATATTAGTTTATGGTGACATGATGCAGACAAGTCCAACAGTATTGTAAGTGAAAATAAAACATCAATTTAAAAATAAACAAGCCTAAAAACACGCCGAACTCAAATTATAGAAAATCAAAACACAAAGTACACAGTAATTAAATATCTAGCATTGTGACAACCGAGTGCATGCTCAGCAACACATTTTCAACTTATATAAAAAGGCCCTCTGAAATTCATGTAATCTAAATAAATAAGCAGAAATACAAAGGGAGGGACTGTTCCAGCCAGTAACAACTAGAAATTAATTTCTCCCTTTTTCTCTCAAATGACCCGAAGAGAAAAACATGAAATAATGATCACTTGCTGAAAAACTATAATTCATGTGCTTAATGTTTTTAAAATGCTGCCTATGATATAAAAACCCAAAGCAAGGCTTCCTAAGGGACCACTGTACCTTAGAAAAGGATGTACTAACTGACAGATTTAAACAAAAACCCGACATTTGCCTATTTAAGATATGATTGAATTTTCACTTAATGACCCCATAATAGGTCTAAATCAAGCCCACGATATGAATGCACATTTAGACATCAGAATGCATGATCTATTCATACTGAATTATGAATGGTGATTTAATTTCACTTGCCAAAGTATTAGTTCATTTTACATAAGACTGGAATGAAAATATCTAAAGCAGAAACTTCTTTATCTTTGTATCCTGATTCTTAGATTTTTAGAATGTAATAGGTGCTCAGTCAGTACTTGCTGAATTAAGTCCAGCATCCATCATATTCCAGGAATCATTAAATCCATGATGAAACTGGTTGCCTGAGACTTAGGGGGCAGCTCCTCAATGCTACCTCTAGGCCTGTGATTAATTTCTGGCTAGTCAATCATGTTAATTGTCACAGATACATCACAATTTCTCATTTCAGGGCCAAAGACTTCTAAAAGTCATCTATTCCACAGTTAAGCGTTCTTCAAAGATTTGTGCCTGCACATCTATAGTTAAGGTAAAAGAATAATATTTGTTATTCTATGTTGGGTATTTGCTTATGATAACTGCCTGAAACTAAACACACACACACACACATATACACACACGACCGTTTCACAAATGAAGAGAATCGGGAAATAATGCACAAAGCCTAAATTACACAGCTCCCAAGGTTAACTAAAAAGACAATGAATCCATAGGATAACCCCTTTTGACTATACACAAACTTATTGCATGATGGCTGGAAGCAGTATCTTTGGACCAACAAATGTAAACCAAAAGTGTTCTTTAACCATTAGCTTGACAAGGTAGCTAGAAATGGTATGGCTACAAGATTGCCTTGTTTAATTCTGCTCAGCGCACCTCATTCACTGGGAAGCCATGAGGAGGAGATGGATATGCTTTTCAAAGGTCATTCTTTCCACCCACGATGCTCAGATCAACATTTGCCTCCTTGTGTGGATTACTCTAACAGAGTACCTCTAGGTTGCCATTGGAAGTTGCGCTTTCTGATGTTCATGGGGGGAGGGGGGAGGGAAAGGGGCATGTTACAGAGCCCCTGAAATAAAACCTGTTTAAAAAGTTCGCATCTTCGATTCTCACTGCCAGCAAGCCTGTGCCTTGAGAACGCTGCTAGGAGAGGTAGATCCAGTGTTTAAGTTGTGCCATTCCCTGCAGTAACTTAGTGTAATAGAAGTCCACGTTGTCTGCAAAGTCTGTGCAAACAGGTGACTCCATGTCACCAAAAGAGCAGTACAAGGCAGTTCCTCCAACACTAAGGATAACAGTTGCTATGCACAGCAAGATCAGTAAAATACAGGAGCTGCCTCCCACTTCATCTGCAAACACATACAAGGAATAAGAGAAGAACAGAGTTAGGCTAAACGGACAACAAAATGGAAATTCTAGCACTTGCTGTCTTCTCACTGATTAAGATGACTAGACATTTTAATGTTAGTCTGCTAGGGAGAGGAGCTATTGACTGAAAAACTAGTCTACAAAGATGTACCCATCAGTTACCACAAAGATACATACTTGTGGAGCTTGCGAATGCTAAAATTAAAACTGGCTCCTTTGTATAATGAATGTAATCCCCTTCACCAAAAGAAAAAGAAAAAGAAATAGAGGGCAGTAATTCTCTGATGTGTTCATAGCATTATTGTAGAGTACAAATGATAACTCCACTATTATATAACATCTTTGGAGTTCACATCATTGGGCCACCTTAAAGTCAATTTAATATGAAACAATAAAAATGCCCTTGGTGGGATTTCATTTTCACCTTAGTAGTAATTCAATTTCATTCTTATCATTTAGTGCAACAGTGAAGTTCTAGCTAATGTAGTGATTTCTTTTTATTCTGCTCAACGCTTTTGGTAGGTTTATTATGACATCAGTCTTTCTATATTGAACAAAATAACTACCATTTGGTTGAAAAGCTTAATAATTATTCATAATTAAAGAAAAATAAAAAATATTTGGAAAAGACTAAAAAGTTGTATAATCTGCAGCATGATAAGGGGGTATGGAAACTATTTTGGGAGGTAATTTGGCAATAAGTGTTAACACTTAAAAGTAATTGATCCTCCAAACTGGGTCACTTTTGAGAGTAAAAGAGAGCAGTAACTAATGCAATGTTGGGACAACAGGTATAAACCGGGACTGTCTCAAGCAAACGGGGACACATGGCCCCTACGTTTAGCCCAGCAAATCCACGTTTAGGAATTAGCTCACAGATCCGCATAATGCACAGTATCATATACACAAGCCTATTCAATGCAGCAGAGTTTTTTATAACAAAAAGTTGAGAATAACCTTGTTATTCCAGTTCCAGTTAAATAATTGTTAAAATAATGTTAAAATAATTATGGGACAGTCCTATAATGGAACAGTATGCAATTGTTTAAAAGAATGAAGTAAATTTAATATGTTCTTTCATAGAAAGATATCCAAGATTCATGTTTAAATTTAAAAAGCTATATAACAGTATATTATAAACTCATTTGTGTCACAAAAAAGAGTAATACGTGTGTATGTGTCAATGTGTACACACACACAGAGATATACAGACTACATCTTGAAAGAATGATAAGAAACTTTAATTAATACCCTCTGGGGAAAGGAACTGGGAGGACTGAGGACTTATACTTTTTACTTCATTTGAATTTTGTCATGATTAGCATATATTACTTTTATGATAAAAAACAAATTTTATAAAACTTAATATAAACCAAATACACTTTACTTGGAGATTTTACAGTATTATGTGAATATATTCTCCCTTTAAAATATCTAAACACAGGAGTATATAAGAGTTCTAAGGACTTCCCCTTTATCTCCTACCCAGCTGTAGCCCCCTTCCACCCTAGAGGTAAACACTTTACATTTGGTGTGTACCCTTCCAGATCAAACACACATGACTTCGGGATTTTTACACAAATAAGATTATATAGTTGTATTATTCTGTGACTTACGTTTTTAAATAGTTTATCTATGTATGTATATACAGTTTTTATATCAATGAATAAATATGATCATATCATTAATGCTGTTATTTTTGTTCCAGTTACTTTGGTCAGTTCAGTCTTTTCACGGTCTGTTCTTTTTTTTGGGGGGGCATGGTTCCCTCCCACTCCCTTAATTTATGTTAACAACCTAGCTTATATATACATATTTCAATATTTTTTTCATTATAATATATTCACACAAACATTTAAATATAATTTAAATATTTTAGAACACCTGTTTCTTTTATCTACATATATTGAAACTGTTTAGGGCTGCAATGTCCAACGTGGAAGCCACAAGCTGTACCACTGAACACATGACATGCGGCTTGTCAAAACTGAGATGTGTGATACATGTAAAATGCACTCTGGATTTTGAAGATTCAGTGCAAAAAAAACAAAACAGAAAAAAAGGAACATAAAATATCTCATCAGCAATTTTTTTACTTTGGTCATATGTTAAATAATATCTTTGATATACTGGGTTAAATAAAACATACTGTAAAAATTAATTTCACCTTTTTTTACTTTTTCAATGTGGTGACTACAAAACTTAAAATCGTACATATAGCTCATGATATATTTCTACTGGACAGCTTGACTTAGAGGAGGAAGACCTGGGTCTTCTAGTGAGATTTTGGTAGAGAGTGAGGTTTATGAAAACGCTGCATAAGCTATAGAGTATAGGAATACACCTTCACCATCACTGACCCTTTACATGAAGTCTTCTAATTCTCAAAATGAATTCATACACGTTATCTTACATGGCCTTCAGTCCCCATGAGATATGTAGGAGAGATAGTATTCTTTTTTAAAGATAATGAAATGAATCTTCCACAAGTTAAGTGATTTGGTCCAAGATGAGGCAACTACTCAGGTGAAACGAGAGACTACAAGTCCCAAACGCAGGATCCCTCCCACTAAGAAAATTTTCAGTGCAAATTAGTGCTAAAAACAACCTGGGCGCTTTATCTGGAGAAGACCGTGGTATTTACAGGCAAGATGCTGAGGTGAAATGAGGAGTTAGAAATTATTTCCAAGGCCCCCTACCACTCTAGAGTTGTAAAAACTTAGAAACCTCTACTTCTATCACTTTATGTCACACTTAGAAAGAGTATCTACGTATTTATGCTGTTATTTTAACAATGCAGGTTTTTTTTGGGATATAAGAAGCAGCATGGACAGGTTCTTGGCTATATTCCATCTACCCCCATTCACTGAGGCCTTCAGTAAGCCTACTGCAGCCACACCTCAAAGCAGCACCATTTGCTACACGCAACCACCTTGAGTATACACCCAGGAGGAAAAAGTCAAATGACAGCAATAAACAGTGGTAAACTGCTGCTCTTGAGAGATACTTTTTTTCCTACAGAGTCCAGAAGAGATCACCAAAAAGAATATATTTGTAATCCAGAAATATTTTCCACACCAATAAAAGAGAAGTATTAATTGGCTACTAAGAAAGACAAAAATAGTAGACTCACCAAGGAAAAAACAAGTGCTAAACAAGAAAGTGAAAAGCTTTCAACATTAAGGACTATCTATGGGATAGGGAGGTCGTGAGTTGAATTTTGCAACTTGCTTACTTGAGCTAACAAAATGCTTACAAACAATTTAAGAGCTGATGACAGTCTGATTTTCTGTGATTCTCTTATGGATGACAAAGCAACTACAAATTGTGTTACCAAGCACTGTATCATCATGAATTCATTCTCTCGGCAAACGCTGTCAACTCTGCTAGACACAGTGCTGAGCCATTTACCTTGATCCAAGTTATCATCTATTTCTTGGAATCTCACTCTTCGCTTAGATGATTTCTGCTGCATTTGGGAAGGATGATTTCCTACAGTATCATTCCTCTTCTTTAATATAGAGACCAATCCTTCAGCAGGAACAACCTGGCACAGATTAGAAGAACCATTTGTTATATGATATTAATACAAACCGATGACATTTTACATGGAAGTGTAAAAAGACTAGTTCAACAGGTATTTGAGTTTCTACTGTAGGTGTATCCAACTGCTATAGGAAAAAAAAACGCAATCAACAAACTCTAAAAGAATAAAACTTTCACTTTCATGCAGGTAACTGTCAAACACACAAATCTAAGACACTGATTGCTTTTCTAAACCCTTGACCTGACTGCAGGGACAGGCAGTGTGATACCACGTGCAGGAGACTGGGAATCAGGAGGTCTCCTCTAACTTCCTTGCTTTGTAGCTTAACTTCCCTGTTAGGTCATCTGTAAAATGACACTTAGGGCCCCTCTCTGCTTAATCATTAGCGCTGGGTTTTGCCTAATAATGGAGGCTTATAATCCACCACTGCTTTTCTTGTTCAGCAGCAATTTTTAAGAAATGAACATATGAGACTTCAAAATGGGTGTTGTTCTCAGTTCCTCTGAGAAACTCTGCATTTACTTAAACAATGCTTGACTGCTCAAAATATTAAGGACTTCTCTTCTAGAACTTCTCTCAGAGCCAGTTTATTAGGGACATGCACTGGATTCTCGTTGTTCGTGGTAGGTCTATATTCTATAAAGCCTCTATGAACACTGAATTAGCAAATACTGAACCCCCTGCTCCTAAGAAGGGTTAGGCTCCTGGGAGCCTCTGGTCTTAACATTTTCATCAACCAATTAATATATAACCTTGGTTTATGTATGTTTCTGTTTGAAGACACACATACTGTGCATCTTTAGTATATATTGTTGATTCATTAACAAAGAACTCACAGCCAGTAGCACTGTAACTCTCGCCTGAATGAAGCTTATCTAACACATGTATTTTCTCTGTAAGGCACATCAGAGCCTTCTTGCGTTTACAAACATCAGACACCACTTCAGCACTACGCTTGGGGATCATTTTAATCAGCAAAATCATCAAGAAAATGCACAAAAGTGTGAAAAATGGGGCACTAAACAGACCATAAGGATATCTGTTTACAGTATTAGAGGTGAAACAAGAAGGCAGAGCATCAACTTGTTCAACCTCAGCTGGGAACACGTGCATCAAATTTTTTGCCACTCCGCACATTCGTGAATAACCATGAAAGCGCAGTGAATAGAGTTTGAGCTTCTAAATAAATTTCAGGAAGTTCAGTTCGAAACCACCAGCCGCTCCCTGGAAACCCTCTGGGGCAGTTCTACTCTGTCCTGTAGGGTTGCTATGAGTCGGAATCGACTTGACAGCAACGGGTTTGGTTAGGTGAATTTGCAAATATGGAGTCTGCAAATAATGAGGATCGACTAAATACTTGGTAGTATACAGTGGTCGGCAAACTATGGCTGGCCAGCCAAAGGCCCACTGCCTATTTTTGTAAATAAAACATAACTGGAATACAGCCAAGTCCATACACCTATGTACTGTCTATGGCTGCTTTTGGGCCACGATGACAGAACTGAGTAGCTGCAACAGACCATATGGTTCATAAAGCCGAAAATATTTACTGTCTGGCTCTTTACAGAAAACATTTGCTATCTTATACCTCTTCAATCTCCCACCTTTACCCCTTTCTATGTTACCTTCTGGTTTTCACTCGGACCAACTCTCTCAAACCTATGCCCCACCTCTTATTTAAAACAAAACAAAACAAACAAACAAAAAAAAAGCAAAAAACCTTGCCATTTAGGAGCTAAGTGACTCTGAGGTGCAGAGAGAAAGAGAAGATCAGTTGGTAGAGCCAGGCTAGGAAGCTGGGGACCTTCTGAAGGGCCCCTAAGTAGTAGACTGACTCACAGAAGTTAATTTGTGAGTTGCTGCTTGCTACAAGCTGTAGGTGATGACATAGGTGGGCATTGTGGGCCTAAGACTGCAGACGTCAGTGACTTGCTGAGGACTACCTGCAATGTCATTTATCTGATCAATGATATAAAATACTTCATATAATTTCCAGTTTCAGCCAGCCATCTCTGATAATGTGCTATGCATAAATATTACAGATTCTATTAGTTCTTTTTATAACTCAAGGCTTTTAGTGCCAAATAACTCAATATAGGCTTGGGCTTCCATGAACATGGGTCTATAGAAACCATTATCTCAAAAAAAATCAATAAGAAGTCAGCAATTCCCTCTTTTTATAGGATATATGCATTTCAGATAATGTCCTTGTTATGAGAAAACTGAAGTACTTTAGTGACATTGAAGTGATAAATACAAATACACACAGCAATAGTTTATCAAATCTTCCTTTAAAAAGCAGCAATAACATTAAAGAGCCCCTTCATATAATTACACAACAAAGAAAAATGATTTCACAAGCACCTGGCTGAAACTGAGAAGGAAAGGAGTTCTAATAAGTTTGTAAACAGCAAGGAACAGAAAATGGAAATTAACTTTAATGAATATATTACTACTAAAGACATATCACTGACAGTCTTTTTATTTTTTAACAAATGTCAAAAAAAAAAAGAGGTTTTCACAGATTCATTCACTATCTATTTTCTCCATAAAATTAAGTTACACATTTACCAACAGTGAATTCACATACCATGGAAGTTTTCAAGTTGCTTTAATTACTTAGACAAACAATCCTATAAAGAAGAAATTCCACGATAAGCCCCAGAGTGGCATTACTGTTAAATGTGCATCATTGAGATAGGAATCTATAAATTCTAGAAACAGGTACAATCCATAAATCAAGACACATAGCAGTACAAACAAATGGATATTGAAAGACTGAGAGAAACTACTCAGGTCATCTGGAAAGGCACAGAATGAGCTTCCAAGACCTAGAAGGTACTCCGAATGCAACAGCTGTTAGGCCCTTAGCTCCTGCTCGGACTAAGATGGGGTGCTTGTTCTAGAAGCCGTGCTGTAAAGGGATACAAGTCTTATCACATGGACCCACCTTATTTACTACAGGTGACAATAAACCTTGATAAGTTTTTGAAAGAGGGAAGAAGCAGAGTATGAGAAATTACAGTTGGATGGGATGGGCCAAAACTTTGCTTTGACCTCCCCATCACTTAATCCTTCGGTAAAAATCTAAAAACACCCTATATACATTTCCTTTTTCTTTTCTCTCCCACCAAAAACCTTTTGTTTAAGCAGGGCCTGCCCCAGTGACTGCAGTGAAGAAACGTGTTCTTTCTAATATTTCCCTTTAGTCTTGTTCAGGGTTCTTCTCTAGGTTTTTCGGTTTCTTTTGTATCTGCCCTTTGGTTACATTTGCTTATAGATGGAGGACAGGGGGTGGTGGGGCCAGGTTTAAGCACAAGAGATGCAAGCCAAGGAGGAAACTCTTAGGAGGCAGGAGGGTATGGCAGACATGAGAATTCATGCATTCTGTTTTTGGGAGGGTTTTGGGCAGAGGGCTTGGCACCTATTCACAGCACAGGAACTCCTACTTACCACATCAGAACAGCAAACATAAAGAGCTTAAGAAACAACTTTGGTAGAATTTGTCTTAATTCTACGGTAGAAGGACAAGTGAGCCAAAATGCATCACAGTCTTGGTTTGGGGTCTCACTCAAAAGACTGCCAAGTGTTTCTAAACAGGTTGGAAAGTTGATTTAGGGCATACAGAAATGTGTCTCCTCCAAACATCTCTAAAAGCCATTCTCCACATTTTGTTGTTGTTATTGTTTTTTAACCCTACTGTCAGTATCAAAAGCTTAAGAATTTAAAAATCTCAAAAAATAGAGCTTTAAAACTAAATTTAGTTTCCCACTTCAATTACCAAATTCCTTCCTTACCCAAACAAAATGTATCAAGCCCTTCCACTGAGAGCAAAAAGAATGTCTAAGCTATAATTACATAATTGTTACTGGTGATACTCTATGAATAACTACAGAATTAAAAAAAAAAAAAGAATCCATCTGGCCTAATCTTCTATATTTGCAAATAAGTAGTTCTTCCAGTAATTCCCCTCAAACATCAATGACCATCTTAAATAGCATTTTAAGAATGAATTGGTTGTAAAACCAAACAAAATTATTCTGCAACTCTACTGGCATATTAAATCCTAATACGATAAGGAAAACATTTAGAGGCATTGCTGCTCGAAATGCCTCTTCAAAAAATCTGAAGGAGAAAACGCATATCAAATAATATTCTTTTACTGATGTAAGCTTTACTCAACTCGGAACAAACTCAAGGTCAGGTAAATTTTGAACAAGAACACACGCTTCATTTCCAACTATAGATTTGACATTCATAAATCATATCAGTATATTATAAATACCTTTAATGCCAGAGACTTCACTGTAGAAGCACATGTCAAATTAACCACTATCATTCTTCACTGAAGGAATAACTGATGTACTCTGTCTTCTTTAGATTTAGGTTCTATAGTAACTATAATTTAGAGAATGTGTACACTTTATGTAAAGACATTTATATAATATGTCATATTTAATCCTCACAATTCTCTTATCGAGGCATATCAGCCCCATTTTACAGAAGAAACTAAGCAGAGAGAGCTTAAGTAGCTTGCTTAAGCTTGTGGCAACAGTAATTGGCAAAGTTTGATTAGGCACTTGCTCACGTTTCCTTGCTTAAAGGCCCAATTTGATAAATATAAAATAGGAAGAATAAATGGTAAGAATGTCATATCATCTCACTTTTTAACTGCAGAAAATTGTTCAAATAGGTAGATTCCAAATCAGAACTCTCGATTCTCTTCCCCTCCAAAACTTTTCCTTACCACCACATCTCATATCTAATCTTCTCAGTTTCTCCTTGAAAAATATACCTTCAATTTAGGAATAAATTTTTAACAAAAAAGGTATAAAAATTATACTCTGAGAATGACAAAACTGTTGAAAGAAATTAAAGAAGAAATTAATAAATGGAAAAACATTCCATGTTCATGGATTGGAAGACTAAATACTGATAAGATGACAACACTCCCCAAATTGATCTACAGGTTCAATGCAATCCCTGTCAAAATCCCAGCTGACTTCTTTGAGGAAACTGACAAGCTGATTCTAAAATACATATGGAATTACGAAGGATCCAGAAGAGCCAACACAAAATCTCCAAAAAGAACAAAATACTTAGACTTTCTGATTTCAAAACTTTTACAAAGCAATGACAATCAAGACAGTGTGGTACTGGTGCAAGGACAGACATACGGATCAATGGAATAGGTTTATGGTCCACTGATTTTCAATAAGGGTACCAAGACCATTCTATGGGGAAAGATCGTCTTTTCAACAAATGGTGCTGGAACAACTGGATAGCCACATGCAAAAGAATGAAACTGAAACTCTATCTTAAATAAAAATGAACTCATCTGTCAACTGATGAATGAATAAACAAAATATGATATAACCATACAATGGAATATTATTTGGCCATAAAAAGGAATAAAGTACTGATATACGCTACAACATAAGAGGAACCTTGAAAACATTATGATTGATAAGTGAAAGAAGCCTGTCACAAAAGACCACGTACTACATGTTTCTATTCATATGAAACGTTCAGAATAGCAAACCTATAGAGATAGAAAGCAGATTAGTGGTTGCTTAGGGTTGGAGGCTAGGGAAAGGGAGGGACAGCTAAAGGATGCAAGGTTTCTTTGTGAGGTGATGAAAATGTTCAACAATTTACTGTAGTGATGGTTGCACACATCTGTGAATATACTAAAAATGACTGAATTGTACACTTTAAATGGCTGTATTGAATGGTATATGAATTATATTTCAATAAAGCTATCAAAAACATATCTTACTAGATTCACTGCTACTACGTGAATCCTATCCTTCAATATTTCTCATCTAAATAACCATGACAACTTTCTGACTGGTCTCCTTTTCTGGCCCCCGCCTCCCTATATTCTAGTCTCCAGAGCAGGCAGAATGCAAACCAGGTCACATCGCTCTCCTGGATCAAAATCATGGTTTTCCCCCTGAAACTGTGGCCCCCGGACGCTCTGTTAACCCAGAACTGAAACCATTCCTGAAGCCTGCTCTTCAGACAAAGATTAGACAGGACTATAAAACAAAAAATAATACACGTCAGGAATGTGCTTCTTAATCTGATGCATGAGACCAAATGCCCAGCTCCTGACCAGAGGCAGGATGAGAAGGCAGGAAGGGACAGGAACTGGTTGAATGGACACAGGGAACCCAGGATGGAAAGGGGAAGCGTGCTGTCACATTGTGGGGACTGCAACCAATGTCACCAAATGATATGTGTATAAATTTTTGTATGAGAAATTAACTTTCACCTAAAGCACAATTAAAAAAGAAAAATTAAGGCTTTCCATCACAGTGTGAATTTACTTTTTTCCCCTTACGCTAGCCTACAAAGCCCGGTATTACCTAGCTCCGGCTTCCCTCTTCCACCTGAACTTCCTACGATGCTCCCCATTGTTCACTGTGCTCCAGTTGTGCTGGCCCTCCTGCTTTTCCTCCAATTGCAGAGATGCTTTCCCCAACAACCTGGTTAAAACTGCCTACCCTTCCACACTACCCACCAGTTCAGTCTCTCTGTATCTCCTTACCCTGTTTAAATTTCCTCACAGCACTTACCAATATCTGAAACTATATTATTTATTTTTATGTGGACTTGCTTATTATGTGTCTCTCCTTCTTGAAAGTAAGCTTCATGAGAGCAGACTTGATCTGTGTTCACTGGTATCTTCCCAGTGCCTAGAATATAGAAGGCACTCAATAAATAGCTCAAAGACTGAATGAGTACACAGATGAGCAACTTATATATAGATCCTCTTATCATCGACTTAATTCCAACTCACAGCAACCCCACAGGACAGAGCAGAACTTCCCCAGAGGGTTTTCAAGGTTGTAATATTTACGGAAGCAGACTGCCACATCTT
Organism: Trichechus manatus latirostris; assembly: GCF_000243295.1. Lineage (NCBI taxonomy): Eukaryota > Metazoa > Chordata > Mammalia > Sirenia > Trichechidae > Trichechus > Trichechus manatus. Next base: position 8,168,675 of record NW_004443975.1, on the reverse strand, counting down.
TCTCCCATAGAGCAGCTGGTGGATTCCAACTGCTGACCTTTCCGTTAGCAGCCAAACGCATAACCACTGCACCAGCAGGGCTCCTTTATATATTGACAGCACCTAGTGTATACTTTTTGAATAACATAGCTTCTTCCTCAAAAATAATCAGAACTAAAATTGTTCTTAAAAATTATTCCTAATTCTACCCAAAGCAATTTACAAATACAATGCAATCCCGATCCAAATACCA
>NW_004443975.1:8116160-8167015 GCF_000243295.1 Trichechus manatus latirostris | reverse complement strand
TAAATATATTAATTAAAAAAAAAATTATTCCTTCTTCTAAGTGAACTAGAAAGAAAAAAAGCCTTACTGTGTATGGGTGTCTGTTACTTACAATGGTCTATGTTGGCTTTGTAGAGAAGACGATATATTCAATAGGATCCCTAGCCTTAAGAAGTTGCAATTTAGTCTAGAAGAGAGTGTGTGTGTCCCAGAATAACAAGAGAACATTACAGCTGGAAAGGACTTCAGGAGGAACGATGCTCAAGCCCTTCCCTCATTTGAAGTTCAGAACGGTTCACAAGGAACAAACAGTACGAACACGAGTGTTACGGATTGAATTGTGTCCCCCTAAACTATGTGTTGTAAATCCTAACCTCTATGCCTGTGGTTATAAGCCCATTTGGGAATGGGTTTTCTTTGTTATGTCAGTGAGGCAGGATTAGTGTAGGGTGTGTTCTGAGTCAATCTCTAAGCATCATGGGGTTGGATCATAACGCCACCTTGAATTTGTACAGCGCATTTTTCTCTCAAGTTTTGATGCTAGGGCTTCCCACTGAGTCCAAGGTTACAAGATGGAACAGCTGAACAGTTTAAAGGAAAGAAAATACAACCTTCCCAGGCTCCAGGATCAAGCAAGTCAATGGTTTATTTGCATCACCAGCTTCCTGGGTGACAGGGATTAGCATTCTGACATTAAAATAATTATGTCAGTATCTTTTGGGTATTGCAATAAAATTTCATCTTTTACAAAAAACTGGGATACTCAAATTCAGCAAACAGATCATGCACTTGGAGTCAGACAACTGTTAGACTGCAGGCTTCAAGCACGCAGGGTCCTTATCTGTATTTTTAATCACTGTGTGTTATAGCGGCACTTCCATAGAAGGCATTCAAAAATTACTCAATGAGTGAATAAATGAATGAATTTCTCTAACCTGCTGTCTGACACTGCACAAGTGATAAACTTTTTTTCTCTATAAACCTATGAAATGAACAAAAATGTTTTTGATACTTTTTAAAAACAGCTGAGATTACACTTTGGGTGATAATGTATCCTGCTCTTTTCTGCATAAGAGAAAACAGCAATGTCTCAGGTAGTAAGCTATTGCTTTATGTAGCAAAATTATTTCAGGTTTGAAAAAAGCCTCCCAAACCTAGAAAGGTTTCATTTACCCATTTGTCTCTATTAATGAACTAAATTAGCATAGACATTTCTAGTTTTCTATCAGATTCTGTGTTAATGATTTCATTTTGTGTTATGTACCTACTTGTTTAAAAAACAAAATAAGTGCTTCCCTTGGACTGGCAATGGTTATCAAAATCAGGTTCCACCAGAACCCATGCAAGAGAAGTGGCAAGAAAATGAGAGCAGAGAGACAAGAAACAGTGAAAACGTGACAAAGAAAGAAGAGGGTAGCAGACCTAAGAATAGTGGTAGAAAGAGTTACAAACAGTAAAGAAACCTGTAAGAGGCAGAGTCACTAACAGGGAGAAATGATAAGATTTAGGAAGAGAACAGAGAAGACTAACTAGGGCAGCCCAGCAGTGGACATATGCAATCTACAAGCCTCAGTAGATCCTGAGGTGTGACTGTGTTACAGCCCTGAGAAATACTCTTCATAAGCTTTATTTAGTTAGTAAGAAATTATGTTCTGTATCCCCTGTTCACAAAAGTGGGGAAGCATAAAAAAATTTCAAAAATAATTCAAGTAAAATCAGCCAACTGTGGCAGCAGAGTCCCAAAAAGGCCAAGAGCTTCACCTGATTCCTTGCTGCATCTTCAACACCTGATAACGTGGAACACCCTTAATAGCATTTTACTGAAAGCAAGAAACATCGACTGCTTGGATTAAAAAAAAAGTTTGCACTTACAAGCAAACACTATTATCTGGACATTTTACTTAGCCCAAAACTGCATTCTTAAAGTATTTAGGAAATACTAGGCATTATAATTTTTAGTTCTGAAATTAAAAAAACTCTTTTCCTGAAATAGGCTGATTTTATTAAAGTGTATTTCTTAGAATGGAGAAGGGAGAGTAAGTGTTCCAAAAGTAAATGTTTAACATTAAATGTTTAACAATCTGGTTAGAGTTAGCAAGCAAAGTAAGTAAGTTTTGTTAATTACATAGCTTCTGGGTCCTTAAAACAGTTTGAGTTAACAGACCAATAGAATTTTAGGAAAGGGCTCCATCATATATAAAAAGTAACTTCACAGTAAATACAACTTTAAAATTTAAATACATAGTTTCCACCTCTAGCTGTTATCTAAATAGGAAAAATTGACATTATGTCATGAGTTGAGGAGGGATATTCCAGTTAATTGTAATACAACAATATTATTTCAACAGTTAATGTCCATCTTAAAATGTTCTATAACGTAGAAGACACAAGAGGAGCTCGAATTCTTCTTCACAATTTACGCCTAAAAAGGTAATACTATACCATAGGGTTTTTACCCATAGAGTCAATTTGGTTATTGGTAAAGAAGCAGTCAGATAAAGGTAACCTATCTGGTATTACAGACAGACGTGATTACAGATGGGACCTTTGTTTTAAGAACTCCCTATACCAGAGGTCTGGTTAAAATAAACAGAACTACCTATATGGGATGAAACTGACATCAGCAACTCAAAAGATTAGACAGGAAACTTAGGGGACAATGAGCTTATGTTAATGGGGGAGGAACAATTTGGAAAAGGAGGGTGAGAATGGTTGTGCAACTAGAAGAATGTAATCAATGTCACTGAATTGTACAGGCAGAAATCGTTGAAATGGTGTATGTTCTGCTGTGTATATTCTCAACAACAGAAATAAAACAAATTATTAAAAAACAAACAAGAAAATGAGTACTACTGGGCCAAATGTTTTACTATTAGTTCTACTTAATTTTGCCAACAAAAAAATTGAGAAGAAAAATCATAGTTCATGGAGAACTGACTATAAATGGCAATAAGGGAAGCTAGACCAGAATGGTTGTAATTATCTTAAAAAGGTCTTCACAGGCTTTATTTTCACATATATTTTGTTGTCTACTTTAACTTTGTTACTTTTCCATTTTCCTTTTGAAGTCACTTTTCTCAGTGATAATGCTGAGCTAGGGAACAATTGGTATAATAGCACTTAAATGCCAAATTGGGGAGGGCGTGGGGGAGACAAGGAAGAAGAAAGGTAGCTAGTATCCTAATTTTCCAAGCAGGAAAAATAGACTTTGGTAAAAACAAACTCCATGAGCCTGGGAACTGGTGGAGTCAGTATGTAAACTAAGGCTATCTATTTTACTACATCAAGTCTGCTCTTTCCACCATACCAGGTGACCATCCTGAGGGGCTGTAGTTTTGATATGGCTTTTGGCTTTTCTTTTTCTGAACTTTTTTATTGTCTTATCAAACAAAGGAGAATGGTCATCTTGATTTTTTTTTTTTTTTTGGTTTTTATTTAGTTTCATTACTGTTTTCTTTAGAGAAACTTGAACATTAAATTATTTATAATAATATGACTTAGTCAAGTAGTAAGTTTTAAGTTTGTTCAAACCTAGACTCTGAAAATTAATACTGTAAGAAAGAAAAAAATTACAGCACGCAACTTAATACCTTAAAATTTTATACAGTATGTCCTGGTCTTAGTGTATTTTAAAATGTTTCCTCCATTCTGTTAGACTGTTTTAAAGAATTTTTAAAAATATACTAATAAAAGGAAGAAATAGTGAACACCTACTGTATTTTATCCTCTAGATGTATGAAAAGAAACATGAGATTTCCTTAAAAGAATGTGACTAATCTCATCCAGATCATAATTCCTGGGACTGCCATATAAGTCACAGGAATGTAAAAACTGGTGTTCATAATATTTACTGTACCCAGAGGCATGCAATATGACTTCTTAAAGTATAAACATAATAATGGTTAAAAGCTATTTTGTTCAACACATGTAAATAAATATAACTAGTAATGATTAAAAGTTCATGTTAACTAAAATTTACCCTTGTGTTTGAGACCAGAGAAAACTTACAAAAACAAGGCAGTATTTAGTGTACATATCCTTCTTAAATTTCATTATACTTAGATTAGATCTTTAATTTACCTCTGCAATCTCTATCCTTTTTGCAAGATCATCAAGGGACAGACAGCTATCATCAGAAGGTAGGTTCTCCTGTAAACTATAGGATGTTTCTTCAGGAGAAAGATCTTGAAGGGGATCAGAGTCTTCCTCTTGGTTATCTTCATATGAAAGGGAATCTTCAGTATCTTTTAAGCATCCTTCTAAAAGGCTGTTCAAATAATCTTCTGTTTCTTTGTTGACTTCCTCGTCTTTATCTCCCTTTTCCTCTGGGGCCATATACACCTCTGGAAGCACTGTACTCAAGTCAGATATTTTATTATTTTCACAAAGTTCACTCTCAGAACCATCTGAGTCAGTCTGACCCCGTGGTGATTTTCCATCTCTGTCGGTGAGGTCAGGTTGCTGCAGCTCATTTAATTTATTGTTCTCAAGCTGGTCTGTGGGCAACGCCTCACAAGCATCCTGAAGAGGCAATAAGAGTCCCTTTCTTTCAGTCTGTGGGTATTTATCCTCAGAAATCAATGTAGGAGGTATATGTTCACAGCCTGGTAAAATCAACGGCTCTATCACTGACTCGCTGGAAAGGAACACCTTAGGGTCTTCGACAACGCCCTCTATTCTGGCTACATCTTTGCAGGCCTCTGTTTCAGTCAGCTGTAAGCGACTGTCATCCTGATGAGGATTCGCAAAAGAGTCTGGCCCAGACCTGCTCCTGGCTGCCTCTGAGGACTGGGTGTGGCACTCCAGTGTGGCTTCAGTGCTGCAGAGCAGCTCCTCCGTGTGGTGCTTCCCTGTAGTTGCCAGGAGGCTGGAGGAATCTGCCTGCCGGTCCATCTGATCACAGCAGGGGCTGCTTTGCTGGGTCTCTCCTTTATGTTGGCTTTCTTCACTGAGTTCCATGCCCAGACAAGTTTCACTCTCTAAAACAAAGAAAAAAAGTTGTCTTAAGATTCAAAATGACTATGTATAGAAGGGAAGAGAGGGGACACATGAATAATATCTGTAACACAACAATATTTGAATCCTCTCAAATGGAAATTCTATCTGATGGATAACAGTGCCTTTAGGTAGGGGAAATATCCTAAATAGTTAGTAAATAATCCATTACATATCAAAATGAATAGAGATTACTCAAAAACATGCTAAAAATACAAATACATAATTTTAAGTTTTCATTGTAATTGAAAAAGTCCATTTTTGAAAGTTTAAAAGATACACTTTTTAACTTTATTAGTTTTTTATATGATTTACATGAATACTTTAAAGTTTAGAAAAATTGTTTCAGTACAGGTACCCCCAACTTATGATGTATTTCAGTTATGATGAACCGCACTTATGAATGTCCTTTTTTTTTTTTTTTTTTGCACATCTTATCATTAGTACTTTTCCTGGGAGGAAGTTACAGGAAAATCCATACAAAGAGATATGGAAACAATTGCTGAGTTATGTGAACACACTTCAAGTATTTGATTAGGATAATATGATGGAAGAGATGGGTGGAAAAATTGTCCATAAGGCAAGAAAGCTGAATTTAGGACTTGATATCCCCAGTGTGGAACAGCTCATAGACCACGAACAAGGGGCACTGACAGATCAGGACTTAATGGATTTTGAAGAGGAAAGAAATGCTGAAGAAGAGAAAGAATGAGGAAGAGGAAGGAGAGAAGCTGTCAAAAAATTTTACAGTGAAAGGATTAGCTGAATTTTTTCTAAACTAAATTAGGGACTTAAGTTGCTTGAAAACACAGACCCAAACACTGATCACTTTGCTAAAGTTGACAGGTAGATTCCGGAAGTAGTGAGATGTTACCGTGGAATATATGAAGAAAAAAGAAAAGGACCATACAGACAACTCTCACTAGTTTTATGACTAGAAATGCCATCTCCATTCCCAGAGATAATCCAGATGATCCAGAATCCTCCACAAGTGGACTTATTACCGCAACTGACAAAATGCCGTTGTCCAACTGTTCTTCACTGTCACAGTAAATTTTTATGATTCATGTATTTTTTATGTATGTATTAAAATTTATCTGTAAGTTTATTTGTAATGTTTCCAACCCCAAAAGACAAATAAAGATTGGATTTATAAAGATACTGATAATAAAAGGCAATAATATGAAAACAAAAAAAAAAAGAGTTATTTGACTAACATCAGAACTCACTTATGATGGAGTTGTCTGAACAAAGCCCCATGGAAGTGGCGGGCTACCTGTATATTTTAGACATGGCATTCTAAGTAAATATTTTTACATGATGAAAAACAGTAATACCTGATTCTGATCTACCAAGACTGAATTAAAAAACATAATATCCTTAATTTATGTGTTTGCAAATTACTTGCAACTTCTTAAAGGGAGGCAGCACAGGGTAGCGGTAAAGCTTCAGCACCAGACAGAACTAGGTTAGAATTCTGGCCTCTTTTTCAATTTCTATTTTAAATAAAATCAATTTAAAATATTTTTACTTCACTTTAAGCAGTGAAAAATCTTCATATATACTGAATGGTAATGCATAAGCTGATTGGCAGATAACAGAGAAGTTTGCTCCTGACTCAGTTTATCAATCTGGTTAGCATTCCTAACTATCACAGAAGTTTTAACTTTTTCTGTAGTCATACGTTGTTTTTATACAAATAACGGGCCAAGGGTTAAAATCAAAGATAAAATGTTGTGATAATTATATTCTGTTTGGTCATTTATTTACTGGTAATTTTACAATTATCAATTGATAACAAAGGGCTGTACCTGGAGCCCTGAATCAAAGTAAAGGCATTTAAGTATCCTGTCCTCTGGCTGCAGAGAAGCCGGGACTGAGGTGAGCCACCTCAACTCAGGACTGCTGAGGGGCACCAGTTCACCAGAGTTTGTACAACGTCCTCCCACCGATGGCTCAATTATCTGATAAGGACCAGGAAAAAGAAGAAGAGGTCACTTTTTGGGAGAGTACAGCGTTCCTTCCCTCTTCCTACTCCAAAGAATCACTCAGTTCGGGAGACTAAGAAAATGGACTTTTCACTCCTCATAGGTTGTCTGCTTAGCCATTGAGCTTGGCGAAAAGGGGCTACATCTCTCCCTCAAAAATTTCCAGTAACCAAAGTTTCAGAGAATGTCCCACAGGCTACAGAGTAAATGAAATTGAGGTCCACATTCTCATAGGTACTGTATGATTAAAGCATAGGGCCGAGAGAGCCCCACATCAGGGGAAACGGGTGTGCTGTCCCTATTGGGCAGTTCTACTCTGTCCTATAGGGTCACTGAGTCGGAATCGACTCAGTGGCAATAAGTTTGGGTTCCTAGCTGAAGGTCAGTTACCTAAAGATCCGCAAATATCTAGGACAGCTACTTGGGAGCAAAGTTTTCCTCAGTTGGCCCTGCTGTAGCCACCACACATCCCTCGTAAAACCCAACCTGGGTTCAGTCATAAGCCTTAACCGAGCTAGCTCCAACTGTGAGCAAACCGTACCCCCTGACCTGGAGGGGGAGAGGGCAGGGAAGAGCTTTGAATAAAGTGAGATTTAAGTGTTAAAATGAAGTTCTGAATTCGACTGAGTCTTAAAGAATCAGAGTTAGACTACTAAATAGTTATAAGCCACTAAAAAGTTACAGAATCAAGACTCTGATATCAGTGGGAGTTGACTGCAGTTACTAGCTCTAACTGGGCAAAAAACAACCATTTGAAGTACAGTATCTAATGAACTGAGGAGCCCTGGTGGCGCAGTGGTTAAGAGTTATGGCTGCTAACCAAAAGGTCGGCAGTTCGAATCCACCAGCTGCTCCCTAGAAACCTTATGCAGCAGTTCTACTCTGTCCTATAAGGTCACTGTGAGTCGGAATCGACTCGACAGCAACACGTTTGGTTTTTTGTTGAGATACCACTTAAGTGGTGACTGATGAAGACTATCCATAGCTACAATGTATTATTTATAAAATAACAGCCTGAAAGTGGTTTTCATCTCATTATCTAGAAACAATACAAAAAATTATGAAAAAGAAAACATGTAATTTAAGACACAAAGGGCAAGAGTTCCAAACTAGCTCATGAGTAGCTGCAGTTTATTTTTGATGTCATACAAAATTTAAGTTATATTTTTAATACTTATTAACTCTCCAAATCAAACATGATGTATACTATTAAAATTTTTTTGTGTGCCAAATTATGACTTTCCTTACATTATTACAGTAAATTAAGTAGTGAACATCACTTGGTTAAATGAGGAAAAGCTATTATCTTTACAGGTAATGAAAAACAGTTGTCCCATGCCTGACCCTCTCTACCTCTGTCTCATTGCTGCTCTCTAGGGGCAACCACTTTCAGTTCCTTTAGCTGTTTCCTCTCATATTTATCCTCCACATTTCTAGATAACACTTATATTATTTCTTGATCTTTTGGTTTTAGGTACCACCTACTGACTTCTTACTATAGAAGAAGAGAATTAGTTCTCTCAGTTCTTTTGATTCCTTTCCCCCTAATGATGCATACTCTCCCACTCCCAGCTTCTCATTATAGTTCAACACAATTCTGGGGTGAATCAATGATTACATTACGAGGGCTTTGTAATATTATTCACATATAATCTACATGTGTACTGTGATAAATTTTCCTTTCTCATTTAAGCTTTCTTTTCCTCGGAGTTGATAATTGCCTCATTACTTCATTTTTTTACCTTTATCTATATATCTCTAAACTCTGGTGACACACGTACAAATAGATAATTTAGCATTTTAACTTTTTTTAAAAATAAATATCCCTCTCGAATCTCTGACGTGTTCCAATCTGCACTACTTGCTCTCCAGGCCTGCTATGCAGGCATTGTCCTTGAATTTCCCTACACTGTGATCCCAGGAATTTCCTTGATTATATGTTGTTGTTAATTGCCATCAAGTCAGCTCCAGCTCATGATGACCTTAGGTATAACAGAACAAAACATTGCCTGGTCCTTGCCATGTTCATGCTCACTGGTATGTTTGGGTCCACTGTTGTGGCTATTGTGTAGTGCCTTCCAACTTAGGGGCTCATCTTCTGGCACTATGAAACCAAAATCAAAACCCACTGCTGTCGAGTTGATTCTGACTCATCGCAACACGACGAGACAGAGCAGAACTGCCCCGTGGGGGTTTCCAAGGCTGTAATCTTTACAGAAGCTGACTGCTACATCTTTCTCCCCTGGAGAGGCTGGTGGGTTTCAGCTGCCAACCTTTCAGTTAGCAGCTGAGCACTTAATCACTGCACTACCAGAGTTCCTCTTTTCTGGCACTATATTGGGAAATATTCTGTTGTGATCAATGAAATAACGCTTGCATTTTCTCATGATGTGCAGAGAATTAGGAATTATCGTTGGAACAATACCTGAGTCACACAAACAGTTAACAGGCTCGACTGCTAACGAAAAGGTTGGTGGTTTGAGTCCATCCAGAGGCACCTCGGAAGAAAGGGCCAGTGATCTACTTACAAAAAAAAAGAAAAAAAAATTGTTCTACTCTGACATACATGAGGTCACCATAATTGGGACTCAACTTGATGGCAACTAGTTTTTTGGAGTTTTTTTGTTTCTTTTAACCTTCATTAGTAAAGAGTATAAATATTGCATATTAAAGCATCCTGGTGTCTGCAGTGGTACCAAACTCAGAGGTGGAACCAAACTCATTCCATAAATAAGAAATTGGCAGACTACTCCATTATGCTTTTCTATCAGAGAAGATGGTAAAATGTAATGATCTATAGGTTCACCAGACACACAAGTTTTTGTAACCTACTAGGAAAAAGGCAATGAAAGTTTCAAGGCTAAAAATCATGGCTGTTAGAATTCCTTAGCAGGTCAAATATGCATGCAAATAAATTACCAATCTGTGAAAAATATCAAACTACAAGGTTTAAGAAAAAAATTTAATGTATTTCACTAATTCACTGTTGTTGTTAAGTGCTTAGAGTTGGCTCCAACTCACAGTGACTCCATATACAACAGAACTGTGTAACGGCGTTAAAGAAAAAAAATGTTTGAGGTACCTAATAAGATCTGAAATGGTCAGTTTAAGGACTGGATGTGATTCCTTGTTTGCTGGTTCTGTTTTCACCCTAGTGGCAGCCATCTTTTGTATTGTTTCTAAGAGAGGAATGTCCAGTAATGATGATGTAACTACACTGCGAGCCCTCCCTGTCGCATACCAGTGTAACTGCCCCACTATAAGCAATCTAAGAGATGTAGACCCTTTTAAGCCTATCACCTTACAGAGCTTGCCACAGGAATTCCTGCCTTAGGAGTTCCACCATAGGAATTCCTGCCTTAGGAGTTCCCACCACAGAAGTCCTGCCTTAAAGTGATCTACTATCAATCGAGTAATGTCTTTCAATGATCTAAGCCTGTAATTATCAATCAACTAAAGTCTTTCGATGATCTAAGTTTGTAAATACTAATCAAGTAACATGTTTCATATTCATTGTTCCCCTCCTATAAAACATCACTGTTGAGTTGCCATTTTGGATACTGCATGGAATTCTGTCTATTCCCAGCTCAAGCTGTCTCTTTGCTTTCAATAAACTTTCAATCTAACATTAAAAAAAAAAAAAAATCAAATAACGGATTGCATCGGGCAAATCAGCTGCAAAAGACCTTTTTAAAGTGTTAGAAAGCAAAGATGTCACTTTGAGAACTAAGGTGCGCCTGACCTAAGCCACAGTGTTTTCAATTGTCTCATATGCATGTGACAGCTGGACAATGAATAAGGAAGACTGAAGAAGAGTATATGCATTTGAACTATGGTGTCAGCGAAGAATATTGAATATTCCATGGACTGCCTGAAGAACGAACAAATCTGTCTTGGAATAAGTACAGCCAGAATGCTCCTTAGAAGGAAGGATAGCGAGACTTCATCTCATTTATTTTGGACAAGTTATCAGCAGGGACCAGTCCCTGGAGAAGGACATCATGCTTGGTAAAGTAGAGGGTCACAGAAAAAGAGGAAGATCCTCAACGAGATGGACTGATACAGTGGCTGCAACAATGGGCTCAAACATAGCAATGAGTGTGAGGATGGTGCTGTACTGGCAGTGCTTTGTTCAGTTGTATATAGGGCAGCTATGAGTTGGAACCGACTCGATGGCACATAACAATAACAACAAATTTTTGGAAGTAGGTCTCCAGGCCTCTCTTTTATTTTTTTAAAATAATTTTATTGGACTTTAGGTGAAAGTTTACAGCGTTAGTTTTTCATTCAAAAATTTATACACAAATTGTTTTTGTCATATTGGTTGCAATGCCTGCAATGTGACGGCACTCTCCCCTTTCCACCCCAGGGCTTTCTTCCTAATTTGTCTTAGTCTGGAAGCTCCACTGAAACTTGTCCACCATGGGTGACCCTGCTGGTATTTGAAATACTGGTGGCATAGCTTCCAGCATCATAACAACAAACAAGCCACTACAGTACCACAAACTGACAAATGGGTGGTGGCTTTATATAAGAATCCTAGTTTGCTAAATCCTAGGTCTTCCTCTTTGTTTATTCTCTCTTGGAGGAACATTTCCTAAGAAAGGGTGCATGGAAGGCGAACTTTTTGAGACCTTTCACATCTGAAAGACTTTACTCTTCCACCCCTAATACTTTGGCTGGGTATAGATTTCTAGGTTAGAAATAATTTTCTCTCACAAATTCGAAGGCATTGGTATACTGTGTCTAGCTTCCAGGATAGCTGTTAAGTCTCATACCATTCTGAATACCAATCCCTTGTAACCAACATTTTCTCTCTGGCAGCTTTAGGCTCTTTTCCTTCTACCTGATGCCCTGAAACTCCAAGAAGTTTCTCATTCATTGTGTTGGGGACATGTAGGACTTTTAAATCTGGAAACTCATGAGATTCAATTCTGGGAAATTTTCTTGTATTATTTTTTATTATTGTACTTTAGATGGTTTACAGAACAAACTAGTTTCTCATTAAACAGTTAATACACATATTAAGACATTGGTTAACAACCCCACGACATGTCAACACTCTCCCTTCTTGACCTTGAGTTCCCCATTACCAGCTTTCCCGACCTCTCCTGCCTTCTAGTCTCTGCCCCTGGGCTGTTGTGCTCCTTTAGCGTCATTTTGTTTTATGGGCCTGTCTAATCTTTGGCTGAAGGGTGACTGTATTTTTTTTTGATAATTTATTTCTTGCCACATCCCATTTTCTCCTTTTAGAATAGCTGTATTAGGATTTTGAACCTCATGGACCGATCATCTATGTCTTTTCTGTCACGTTGTTCATCTCTTTGTCTTTGTTTCGATAGCAACGGGTTTAGTTTGGTTTTTGCCTCAATTTTATTCTTCAATTCTTGCAATTATTTTGGCCATCACATTTTTAATTTCTACGGACTTTATTTTTGAAATGTGCCTTTTTATAGCATCTTATTCTTGTTTCCACATATGCAGTATTTTCTCTAATTTCTGTGATAATACTCAATAAATTTTTTTTTTAGGTTTTCATGTGTTCTCTGCATTTTGTTTCCTTCAAATTTCTTTTTTGTCCATCTGTTTTGGTCTCTGTCTTTCCTGTTTGAGGTTTTTTTTTTTTTTTTTTTTTTTTCTTCCTAAATAAGGCAATAAGAAGTTGATGAAGGCTCTGTGGTTAAAGGCAAGCCTTGTCCAGTAGTCCTCAACGTGGGATAAAGGGGGCCTGGCTATTTGTTAGGAGGCCTTGAATGTGAGTATCTGGAGGCTTCATCTCCTAGATTAAGCCAGTTTCTCAGAGAGGAGGAAAGTCACCTAGCTGCCAAAATTCTGGATAACAAATGCGGAATGTGGGCTAAGGATATGTAAGACTTTAATTTAATCCCCTTTTCTATATAGGGAAGGAATCTAAAGATCTAAATGCTTCTTATACAACCTTTCAACTGAATCTCCTGTTTTTAGTACAATCTTTTATCCTTGGGAATCATGTGCTTCCGATTCTCAAACCTTTCCAGGCAGAAACCAACTTTTTCCCTGTAGACACTTAGTTTTCAGTTTTCGCTGGGCTGCTATGTCAGCTGCCACCCACGGATCTGTTTTCCAGCTTTTGGTATTTTCTCGACATCTCATCTGCTTCTGTCTCCTTGCCAGTTCTGTCCTTGAGGGTTTCTGCTTTTTAAAAATCCCTTTCTGACATTTTAATGGTGTTCCAGGAAAAAGTGGAGGTAAGTGTTTGATGCACTATGTTTAACCAAAAATATTTTCTGAATTTTCTACAAGAATGTATTACAGTAAAAAAACTTATTATTGTTATTGTTTCTATTAATATTACAATGAGCTTCTGTTAATTAGTTCTTCTGAAAACAAAGATGTAGTGAAGTAAGTTTGCTACCCCTATTGCATTAGGTTCACACATTAAAAAAAAAGCTATACTACTCTGATGAAATAAAAATAGAAGTAATAGTCAAGTATATGACAGATACTTAATAAACAATACTGAATTAAAGATTCAAAGGTAGCTCTAAAATGAGAGTCAGACTTAACCTACGTTCTAACACATGCTCTACAGGAACACACACATGCCTTTGAACTATTCTTTTTTGTCCTTCTCCCACCCCTCCACACACACCCTTATTTCTTTTTTGGAAAAAAAAAAATCTCCAACATAATTCATGATATGGGACTAAAGTATTCATGAATTAACACTTCTTGTAATTTCTGAACATCTCATTAATTAACATTAAGTATAAACATGTAAGTATAAATATCATAAACATGATATTGTATTCAGATATCAGGCTTGAAAAATAAATTTTCACAGTAAATATTTATTTTAGCAGATTGAAAATAAATACTTAAACTAAGCCTGAAATGTTGATTAGAGTATAAATTAGCACAGCTTCTAAGACAGAGTAATTCAAAATTACAAGTACACGTAATTGTACATGTAAAAAATGTTGAAATAGTAAATGTTCTGTTTTATCTGTATTTATCACAATAAAATATATTAGAAAATGCACATACTCAGTCATCAGGAAAAAAGCAAGTTAAAATCACAACATGATACAATTTCATATCCACTAAAATGACTAAAATAAAAAAGACTAACAATTCTCAGTGCAAAGACATGGAGTAACAGTAAAGACATGGAGCAACAGGAATTTTCACATATTGCTGGTAGGTGTATAAAAGGGTACAACCACAGTGGAGAACTGTTCATAGTTTCTTTTTAAGTTAAACATGCACCTACCCTATGACCTAGCAATTCAACCCTCAGTTATTTACTCAAGTGAAATAAAAACATATATCCACAAAACTATTTCACAGCAGTTTTATTCATAATAGCCCCAACCTGGAAACAACCCAAATGTCACCAACAGGTGGTATAATCATAAACTGGAATGCTAGTCAGCAACACAAATCAACTAATGACACAGGTGACAATGTGGGTGACTCTCAGAAACAGCTCGCTGTGCAACTTGATATTAAATTCTAAAACAGGAAAAATGAATCGACAGTGACAGAAAGCTCTGGGTTGTCTGGGGCTAGAGGCGGGGAGGGAATGGCGGTAAAGGGCTTGGGGAATTTTTGGAGGCATGAATATATTTGATACTTTGATTGGGTTATCTGAGTGTACATATTTGTCAAAACTCATCAAATTATATATTTACAATGGTTATATTCTATTGCATGGAAATTATACTTCAATAAAGTTGATAAAAAAAGAGAAGAGAATGATATATATAAAACTTAGGATAGTGGCTACCTTGGGGGTGGGGTGAAAGCAGAGATGGGAAAGGAAAGGAACACAAAGGTAGTTGCAGCAGAATTAACAACAGTTTAGTCCTTGGTTAGACGTTAGGTTCACAGACCTTCATTTTGTTATCATTTGTTATGACTAACATATGTTACATACAATTTTTACACATAAAATATTACATAGTAAAAATACATAATAAAAATACAAGTTAATAAAAATGCATGGACTTCAGGGTGAGAAAACCAGTGTTTGACTTTAAGTGCTAATTAGCTCTGACCTGTATAAGTCACTTAGCTTACTTGAGTTTCTTAAAACGATTCAGCCTACCTCACATCGGTTAAGAGGAACAGATGAAATAATGTGCATGGAAGTGTTTTGAAAATACAAAATACTATATAAATATTATGAAATTACTTGAAGACTTTAATGAGGGTAGAGTAATTAGAAAGTAGAACTATGTAGTGACAGAATACTCTTAGTAGCGGGTAGTGATAGCAGAGGAGGAGGAGGAATGAAAGCAGCGAACATGTACTGAGCTCTTACTTCATACCAGGTAGTCTTCCAAACATTTAACATGAAATTACAAATTTAATCCTCATACAAATCCTATGAGGTGAGCACTATGAGCATTTCCATTTTGGAAGTGAGGAAAGAGAGGCACAGAGAAGGTAGGCACCTTGCCTGAGGTCATACAGCTTTAAGCTGCGGAGGCTAGATTCAAGACAGACAAGTCTGGCTTCAGGAACGATGCCTCTAACCACTACACAAGAAATAAAACCCCACTGCCGCTGAGTCCACTCTAACTCATAGCGACCCTACAGGACAGAGAAGAACTGCCTGTTACATATTATACACGGAGCTTGAGACCGAGGAATGCAGAGAGAAATAAAAGGAAAAGGAAAGTCGAGACTGTACTATATGTCAGACATTATTAGAAATGAGGAATATGAAGCCAAAAAAAAAAAAAAAACCCAAAAAAGCATTAAATACAAATCATTTAAAGTAATGTTTTCATATTTCCTCTTTTCTCATTCTTGCATTTCTCTGTATTTATTTTCTTATATTTACTCACAGAATAACAAATCTGAGGAGACTAATTCTGGAAAATTTGACATTTCTCTTTAAAATGCTGTTTTATCAGACGTGGGCAAGACTTCCTTCTCATGAATTTAGTCCAGACCTCTCATGAAATGGTTTCTAGTAGGATGTCTGGACTGTTGAAGTTTTTGATAATCCGTATACCACTTACTGAGTATACTGCCTTCAATTAGAAACAGAAGGCCCAGGTGCTAGCAGTGAATCAAAACACCAAGCAAGCGGCTTCAACTTGGTGTCTCAGTTCTCCCATCTGTGCCACGTATCTGCCAGCAGAGGCCAAGCCAGAGGTGGTGCCAAGCTAGTGTTGGGCAGCAACAGTGCTGCGTCTCCAGTTCAAACAAACAACCCGTACTAGTACTCCCCGGTGAGCACTAGGTGGATTTTTTTTTGTGACTTTTCCCTCTTTAAGTTTTTTATGAAGCTCATTTTACTCTGATTTCTGATATAAAAATGACTAGGGGGAAGAAAAGAGAACGGAAGAACATAGTATAGTAGGACTGACCCAAGACAGTATGTCTAACTTGCCTCATCAGAGAAAAGGGTGCTAAAATAAGATTTTTTAAAAAGTTCGTTGTAAAGAATAAAAGGCTAGCTAACTGAAGGCATCGTTATCTTATTTCATCATCATATCTCTTTAGGAAAACTCAGCCCAAACACCTGACACCGCTTCTTCACTATCAGGGCTCCCAGGCTCATAAATAAATAGCCCAAGAATATCCGTTAGTACTAAAACCATACATCAGAAAAATAAAATAAACACCCTAAAATGTGTTTATTTATCTTTATTTTCTTAAGTTTTTATACCACATATTACTATTGTAAGAAAAAAGAAAGGTTCTAAAAGTATTTAACTTTTGCTATAAGGCATGTAGTACAAAATATATCATAAAAGTGTTGGAAACGTGTATATGTGACTTAAAGCACAGCATCTGTTTGTCAACAAAAAAGGGAACAGAATAAAATGCTATAGAGAAATTATCAAAATATAGAGATTTGAGATACCTAAATATACAAACAAATTCATGGTAAAGTCAATACAATGATTGTTGGGTTTTAAACAGAAGAAGATGTCTGAATACACCAAAATCAATCCTATTTCAGAGCATTTTTATGCAGTCTTCGCATATTCTGTTAGGTACATATTATCACCTGATGAAAACATGGAACTAATTTTATATTTTTATAAGAATTTAGATTATATAATCTCTACTACTAGACATCTAAAAATGGAGTTACACAACATAAAAAATGTTGCTTTGCTATTTTGCTAGGAGAGGTATGTGTATAAAACCGTAAATGGAAAAAAATCTCCTTCACAGCAATTCAGATGTTAACACTTGTAAAATACTGAAAGAGGCTGGCATCTTCTACATCCTCCCTAACTTAACTTACCAACATACCTGACTCTTTGACTCGCTCTTTTGGATCTTCAGACACTATTAACCGTGTAAAGCATTTTCTTCCCAGGGACTTTTCTACAGCTGCTATCTAAAGAGTTAAAAACAAAAACACAAACAAGAAAAAAAGCCAAAACTTGTTTTGCAAACTGTTGCATTAAGTAAGAAAACTAAAAATAATTTGAAAAAGGCTTAACTATTTTTAAAAACAGTCCATACAATACATAAAACACTAACATTTTTCCTACAAATGTTTTCAAAAGAATCTCTTACCTTATGCTTGGATAAAAGAGGGCTGTAGGAAAAAGAAAAAAGAATTAAAAAAAAAAAATTACAGGAGCGATATTCTTCCAAACAAATGTCACTGAAATGGCTTTTAAAAAAATATACAGCTTCTCTGGATTCTAATATTAGCACAGAACATTTCCACTGCTGAAACATCACCGCTGGTTTACACAGTTCAAAGTGCAGCTATATCAAGTGTTAACTTCCTTAGATAGCCAATGACTACTGAAAACCTCCAGAGAAACGACAAACACTAAAATCCAGATGAATAAAAGAATGCTAACCTTTTGCTAATAATGTATTGTTAAAATATTACATATATATCATTATTTTTTAATTTCAGTGTATGTCATTAAGGTCTAAAATAGACTATGGTGGGAGAAAGTATTATTGAAATTATCCATGGAAACAGATAACAAAAAAAGTAATTTTTAAATATTAAATTTTAGAAAATACCCAAGACAGTGGAAAGGCATGCAAAAAAATGTTCACAGCCACTTTAATCATAATATTAAAACACTGGAAACAAACTAAACATCTACTAACAACAGAATGAATAAACTTATGCACAGTCAAACAATCAATCTGCAGAGCAATAAAACAGAACTACTGTTACATGCAACGACATGTAAAAGAGACACACGATGAAAAAAAATCTACATGCTGTGTGATTCCATTTATATGAGATTACATAACAGGAAAATACACTGTTATAGAACTCAGAGTGGTTACCTTGGAAGGTGGGTACTGACTTGGTACATGAATGAGGGAGCCTTTGGAAGGGTTAGAAATGTTCTGTATCTTGATTACGTATACATCTATATATACACAGTTATGTATATATAGATGTGTATGTAAAACTTCATCAAGTTTGTGCACTTTATCATATGTATGTTTTAACTCAAAAATATTTTTCTTTTTTAAAAATAATTTATTTTTGTTGTTGTCACAAATAGACACAAGAGAACATACGCCAAATTCAACAATTTCTACATGTACAATTCTCAAAAATATTTTTAAATATTAAAAAAATTTTAAGAGTCATAATTTGCAGGAATTATCCAAATTTTAAAGCATAAAAATGCCATGTTCATATTATGTTGAATAAATGTTTGTTTATTGAGTGATTAAAACATTTGTAACACATTAACAAGCTATTAGTTCCATGGGGGCAATGATGTCTATAGTGTCCTGAAAGTAAGAAAATTATATTTACCTATTTTAAAAGATGCCATTATTTTAAAACTTTTATGATTGAAAGTTAACCTATTTAACATGTAAAAAATTGCTATTTTAAATAACAAGTTTTCACAGATTATTTTAAAATCTGTTTAAAGTTTAGCTTATAATTCAGAATTCCTGAAAATACTGCTTCAATACTGTTCAAACTGATTAATGCAAGAAATTTGTCATCATAGAAGTTGAATGAGAAGACATCTCTGAACCTAAAAACATTCTTCAAAGGCTGGTCTCCAGAACAATCAGATCCAAAAGCAAGTTCTGTATCTGCTGCATGAGCTAAGCAACAATTACTTGGCACTGTTGCATTATTAACAAATAGAACTTTAGCTTATTACTCTTTGTGATTCTGAGACAAAAGGAGAAAAATTTATCAAAAGAATGGAAAGTCTTTCAGCCTCTGTACTGACCACTCATGTTTGAAATCCCATAAATCTGCACTAGGTTAATCACAATCATGCCCCCTCACCTTCAAAATTCTGGATCTTCAAATAATGAATTTTTAGAAAATGATTTAAATGCTTTATTATCTCTATAACTTAGTTTAAAAATATAATTCAATAAAAGTCAGGCAATTTAAAATTATCTGGTAAATGCAGTTTTACTTCTGCAGCATTCTGGATAAATATTGTAATTATATTTGCTTTCCAGCATTAGACTACCCTTAAAAAATGCTGTTTTTACTACAACTTACAAACACTGGCAAACAAACTGAATAAATTATCCTAATACACAATTTAGTTGATATAAATTGTCTCATTTTTTAACCAAAAAAAAAAAAAAAAGATCGAAATTAGAAGAGTTATATTTTAAAATTTCTAATCAGTTGGGTCCTTTGAACCTATGTAAAGCCAACCTTTTACTGAGTTAAGAGTAAGAAACTGAGATAAAAGCTGAGAGAGGAACCTAGTATTTTATTACAACTCCAACTGAAAACATTAACTGTTTAGTAAAGAAATGGATCTTATATTTCAAAAACTCAATGCTACAATGCTTCTTCAACATTCTACTCCCCCCCGCATTCTAATCAAATACTGATATACTTACTCTCGATGGGTTGTGCAAAATTTAGTAAGGTGTTCGAAATCTTCACCATTAAATCCTTTTTCTGAATTCCTTTCAGACGTAACTGTATGTGGTTGTACAGTTTTCCATTTTGTTTCTAAATTTAAAATATTTATTAGTCACTGACTCTTACAAAACATATTAAGAAGGGAAAAAATTGTTGATAGGCAGCACTAATAAAGATTAGTACACAATTATCTTCTCAAACAATCCAATAGTTAACACAGAAATATCTAAGTGATTACTTTTCAACATAAATATCCCAGAGACTAAATTAGCCAGTAGGGCAACAAGTTGATCAGAAAAAATGAAAATAACCACAAGCATTCTTTTGTTATTGACATGAAGGGCAAAACATAAAAAAGTTTCTCACAATAACACAGGACTGTGTAAAAATGTTACTTTCTTCGTAACATTAACTTCACTGTGGAAACATCTATTTCCTGACTTGCAAAACAGGTCAAATATGTTAACTTTCTAGATAGCTACTTGTTAGATTACTGATAATTCCACATTCTACATAAGTCTGTACTCACCCCACTGTTCCTGAATGGCAGAAAGATTTGCAAGCAATTGCTCATGATATAATCGTTCAAGCTGAATGAATTTGATTGCTTTCTCATCTGAATGGAAATTTAAGGAAAATAGAAATCCAGACTTTTTACACTTAGCCCCATATATGAAGAGGAATATCCTATCAAAGTTAAGAAATTTGCCTCTAACAAAAACATGAGAGGGATCTAAATATTTTTAAATTTAAACATATACAATGTTTCTTGGTTTTGAAGTGGGGAAATTTTAATGCAGCCTTTAATGCAGTAGCTATTGAGTTCCATATTATCAGCCAACAGTAGAAACTAAGCTTTACTGCTCAAGGAATGCCTCCTCTCTAATACAGTTCTAGCAGGGTCAATTAAAAGTAATTTAATTGGAAACCTGGAGTCTAAATGTTTCCCTTTTTATTTCTCTCCTTAAATTACTTTCTGTCAAGCAACTATGTTACCCTCTAGTCAAGTGTTTATTTCCAGTTTCAAATCACCTTGATCCTTTAACTTATTTCCTACTGAATGGTTTCAGCACCTTATATTTCCCACAAGATCAAAGAATCAAATGCCCAAACAATGACAGAGCAAAAAATTACCTGGATCTTTTGATAAAATTTAATTAACTTAACTACCACACTAATTTTTGTAATTGTTTTGTGATTTCACTTTTTTCTAGAAAGGCTTGTGAACTTCTGTCTTCTCATCCGCAGCACACATATTTGCATCTTATGAGGACGCGGGGCAATGTTCTAAGAGTTGATTCAGAACGAAGGACAAGAAAAACTCACTGCTTAGCTTTTTGTCCTTTCCATGATCACTCAGGTTCAGTTCTCTTCCTCCTTTGTAGTTTTAAAGATATTCCAAGGATCATGAAATAGGCCAGCAAGAAGCAACAATGATTCCATTTTCCTTTGTCCATGACATAAAGTATACCAGTATTTCTTAAACTTTATCTGAAAAACTTGTTAATATACAGATTCATGGGTCTGATTGCTAAAAATTCTGATTCAGTAGGTCTGCGGTGGGGCCCATGAATTCGCATATCTAAGAAGCTCCCAGGGAAGCTGATACTGCCAGTCTGCACTGGACTACATCATACTTATCATTTGGTTGAAAAATAATAACGAGAGAGTTCTATCTTCGTTAGATTTCCAACATATTTAGTAACAGACTGCTACTGTCTGAAGGTATACAATAATTTGCTCGACAGAGGTCAGAACAGTCACTGGTGGCTTACCCCTCCATCTGTCTGGTCAGAGACATAGGGAAAGTCAACAAGGTTAGAAGGCGAAGCAAACCACAACAACAGGGAAAAAGAGATGCTTATGACGCATTTTCTCTAGAGGGTACATACTGGGCTATCCCTCTCCCACAAAGAAAGGCAAGAGAAGAAATCTTCCCTATACATATGTCAAGGTGCCGTATCACTTGACACCATTTAGACTGTTTAGTTCTAGGGAAGAAGTCAGTCTTCCCATTGCAGGTACATAGCTGTTATAAGACCATCATGGATTTACTATATGTAATATACTTTACATGCTCTACCGTATGAATATCACTTGACTTGTGCTTCTGTTTAGTTTAAAAGAAAGAAAATGCAATAGATGTTTTACATTTATTTTTTGCAGCAGCATGTGCTTTTTTTTTTTTTTTTTTTCCTTTTCCAGGACACACAAATATTTAGATTTGGGTAAAATTACAGCTTATTTATGGAAGGTCAAGTTTGGGTGGTTCTAGGGAATTTTCTAGAATGACAGAAATTTCCTACATCTTGTTTTATGTTGTGGTGGTTATGTGGGTGGATACAACTATCAAAACCCACTGAACCCTTATGATCTGTACATTCTATTGTATGTAAAGTATACCTCAAGTTAAAAAAAAAAAGAAAGAAAAAAAAGATGGTCCCCTAAGAGTTCTATGAATTTCTTCTTGTAATTTCATAACTAAGAAAAGGATACAAATGTAGAACAAAATTCTAACTCACAAAAAAAGACCAGACTTACTGGCCTGACAGAGACTGGAGAAACCCTGAGAGTATGGCCCCCGGACACCCTTTTAGCATAGTAATAAAGTCACTCCTGAGGTTCACCCAAAGATTAGACAGCCCCATAAAACAAAATGAGACTAACGGGGCACAACAGTCCAGGGACAAGAACTAGAAGGTAAGAGGTGACAGGAAAGCTGGTAATAAGGAACCCAAGGTTAAGAAGGGACAGTGTTGACATGTCATGGGGTTGTTAACCATTGTCATAAAACAGTATGTGTACTAACTGTTTAATGAGAAACTATTTGTTATGTAAACCTTCATCTAAAGTACAATAAAAAAATAAATAAATAAAAATAAAAAAGAAAAAGAAAAGGATACAGTCTTCCTCCTGGAAATAGGACTCTGCTATCTGTTAAAAACAAACAAAACCAAAGGAAATTAAATTAACATTTGGATGAAGAGACAAACTTGGAAGAAATCCAGACCTTGAAACTCTGAAAGTCTTTAATATCAAACTATGGAAACTCTTAACTATGTTACCACTTGAGAAGGAATTTGACTGTAAGCACAGGACACAATTCTGAAGCTACTCATCTCTAGCAAGGCAAATGTAGACATTCTTTGGTCTTTACATGACCTTTTTTTTCCTATTCTATTTCAAGTGAAGGCAAATTCCACTGATTTATCAGAGTTTAGAAGTAAGAGCTCTAAACATGAGGAAAATGAGACAGAGGCTTAAAGGGATAACATGAGCAAAAAAAGGCTTTGTTTATTATAAAAGTTGAAGTATGTTACATCACATGAGAGCTTAAAACCACATTCATTTCATTTCTATTTCACAAACTACTTGCTGAAGATCTGTGGGACACTGACTTTTTGATTCTGCTTTGATAATTAAGAAAAGGTCAGGCCAGCTGCTAACAGTTGAGTGATGATGTGTGGAACACGAACAAAGCCATAAGTGTCACACACGCTAAAGCACATGAGATGAGGAGTTTGGGGACTCAGAAGCTGGTCCCAGTTGAGGCTTGGCACTTACCAGATTAACTCTGAAGCACCTTCAAATTTAAAAATTTCCTCGATTCTAAATACTTTGGGATCTTTTATTTAGATATATAACATTTCTGAATGGGCCAGCAAAACTAAAAGTATTCACTGAAAAATATTTGTATATACTGACTGTTGTTATATTTAGAGTATTTCATATAAGTATACTTTTAAAACAGTTTCCACTTATTCTTACTAGATCTCTAGTAAATATTTACATTCTATTGATAGATCACTATCTATGGGGCAGTTCTACTCTGTGCTATAGGGTCGCTATGAGTCGAAATCGACTCAGTAGCAATGCGTTAGTAGTTAGTTATTTCCATTTTCCAGGTAGTTGCCAATGCAAAGAACAATAAAGTACTTGTCAAACCTATAAACTAGCAATAAAAAGGAAACTATAAAGTATGATAGGAATGGTTTTTCCCAAATCCCCAGTGTTGGTGGAGACAGCATACCTTTAAAGGAAAATATCTGCCTAGCTTAAGATACATTTTATAGAGCGAACATATTTCTCTATACACAATACAGATGACTGGACTCAATTACCTCTCTGTAAATTTTCAGTTTAATCTAAAATTTGGTTCCACATTTATTTTATATTCTGAGGACTCTGCAAGGGGGGAACTGATTTTCAAGATTCTGGTTTTCTTTTAACAGGTCATTGTTTTAATAGTGTGTTATAATGGTCTTAATTTGAACCAGATCAAATTGTTGATATTCAACCTTTTTTTACCTATAAAATAGGCAGTTCATATGGTTCAGCCAGTGGTGTGCTCATAAATATTTAACAGTTAGCTCTGGGGACAAGGAGAAAGACCTGATGTGTGGTGTTTGCTCATTTCTGTGGTGTCAGTACTCCCATCTGGGCCAATTTCAAGCTCCGCACATGCTCCACATCACTGAACACATTCCTCACGAGCCAGTACAAGCAGGCTCCAGCACATCACTGGGTTGCATTTAATGAAAATGACAACTTTCCATCTATGAACTTCCAGCAAAAAACCTATGGTATGCACAGAGTTTCCTTTCTATACATGGGCTGAGAAAGAATTTTAGGTTGCCCATTAAGATAAAATGTCTGGCTCTTCAAAGTGATTTTACTTGTCTTTTTGCATCTGTGCATCACTGACGCATTTATGAATAGCTCTCATTTAAGACGTCTTAATGGGGTTTACACCTATTATGTGCCAGAGTTCCTGGCAGTGCAGAAATAGAATTTTCAAATAGCATTCAGGTTTTTGTGTAATTCCAATACCATAAATCCCAATACCTTAAAAGTAAAATGTGTTTCTAGGTAAAAGGGCAGCCTGAAAAATAAATATACAGAGTATGTCCCTATAAAAACATACCCCTAGCAAGCGCAACAGGACAAAAGATTATTATTATTATTATTATTTTGATGTCCCATATGTCTAAAGCTGAGAGGCAGCCTGGTAGAGCAGAAAGAATCTGGGGTTTAGAGATGAATGACCTATGTTCTAGTCCAAGCTCTGCCACTTTACAGCTGTGTGACCTTACATCCGTCATTTCACTTCCTGAAGCCTCAGCTTTCTTATCTGGAAAACAGGGACACTATCTACAAGGGTACGAGGCAACGCTGTTACAAGGATTAAGCAAGAGAATGTGTATCTAGCATAGTACACATGGTAGTAAGTGCTCAGAATGGTTTGAATCAGTCTGAACCAGAAGTGCAAGATGCAGAGTAGAATCATGTGAAGAAGTTAAGTTGAAAACTATCATGGAAAGGCAAGGGCTTTAAGGTCACCCTTGTTTCAGGTTTCATTTACCCACAAGGAACAAAAAAAGGGAAAGTGTTTTTTGGTCATATTCTCACAGAGCGGCTTCAAGGATCCCAGTGGATTCATTTCCTGCCTGAGTCTGAAACAGCTTCAGCAGCCCATATGAAAAGCTTCCAAGCGAATTACTTCAGTAGTGATTTGTAGCTTAAAGATATCCTGCAGTCATGTTAAATAAGTCAATGTGTGAAAGATTACTCATATCCAAGAACAAGAATTTTTAAGTGGAATCTTCCAGAATTCCAAGAGCTAAAAATACAAGTATCTAACCAAAGTAACTGTAGTTATATTTCCAATAGACTTCAGCACATATTCACCCATATAATATCACTTTAAAAATCACAATTTTCCCAAAATTAATTTTCCCTCTGTAATTCCTTATCTCTGCTAAAGGCACTACCATTCTCCCAAAGTGGATTTCCTAGAGTCATCTCTGACTTCTCCTTCATTCCTTTTTGCAATCTATCACCAAGTCTTAGTGATTCTTCCTTCTGAAGATCTCAAATTCACCCCTCTCCATTTCCACTGGTATCACCTTAACCAAGATGCTTTTCTTACTTATGCTGGAACTATTTGATTTTTAGCAAAATTATGCATAGTTTAAGGAGTCAAATAGTTCTATAAGGTTTGTAAAGGAAAACAGCAGCCCCTGCCCCTCTAGCCCCATCCCCCTTCCTTAAGAAAATACACTTAGATTTACTTATTTGTTTAAAATCTTTATTTATATCACTGAATATTAAGCCTGTATTTGCCATTTCTTGATTTTTTACTTTCAGAAGATGAGGATTAAATCCTTTACTCCCTTCTGATGCTAGCCCTACAAACACACAATTTTTTTCTTTCATACGTCCCCTGCCATGATAAGATACTGATTACTATAACTGTTATATTATAGTAATGGTTAGATCAATACCTTATCATGAGCCAAGCCATATTGTAAACTATGATTATTTTACTTTTCCTGGAGGGAGTTGTTTTTTTAAGGAGGGGGCATAGTTTTCTATGTATCGCTCATATAACTCTAAACACTCTACAAATTGTCTAAATCTCTCCCAATACATTCAGATAATCAAGTATTCAGAAACAGTAAAATGATAGAAAAAGTCCCCAGACCTATCTGATCCACTAAACTGGACTGGTTTAGACTAGTTTTGGTACAGAACTGTCACCTTAGAATCTTCTCTCATCAATGCCTAGAGATTCCTTTCACCTCTCTCCTGGCTAGGATCCCTAGTTTCCTGTCTCTTATCTTTTAGCTCCTTGGTTTACTCCCTTGTTTTGGTGAAACCCATCCTCTAGGGGCTTCCTGAGAAAGGAAACAGAGGAGATACCAAAGGCTCTGAGGTGGAAGCATCCTTGGTATATCTAGGGACTGCTAGGAGGCCAGCGTACCTGGAAAGGAGTGAGTAAGATGGAGAGTGTTAGGATGAAGGTCTGAGAGGTAACAGGGCCAGATCATGGAGGGCCATGTAGGCAAAGGTAGGATTTTGCTTTTTACTGTGAATGAGAAAGGAAGCCATTGGAGGGTTTTGGACAGAAGAGTGACAGGATCTGACACACGTTTATCTGGATCACAGTGAGTGCTGTGTAGAGGAAAAAATAAATAAACAGAAATAAGAGTGAAAGCAGGGAGGTTTCTGCAGTGAGGAGTTTACTGCAAGAATCCAGGTGAGATCTGACTGTGTCTAGGACTCAGATAATAGTAATAAAAGTGGTAAGAAGAGATGATGTTATGGATATAATCTGAAGTTGAGCTGCAGGACTTGCTAATGGACTGGATTTGAGTGTGGGGAAAAGTGAGTAAAGGATGAATTCAAAGTATTTAGTCTCAGCAACTGGAGGTATGGGGCTGCCATTTAACAAGAGGAGGAAAACTAGGAAAGCAGCATATTTGGGAGGAAAATCAAAGTTTAATCTTGGACATTTTAAGTTTGAGATGAACACTATACATCTCAGGCTGCTGGATACTTAAGTTTGGAAATTCAGGGAAGAGGACGACAACCACAGGACTGGCTGAAATCAGCCAGGGAATGGGTTTAGATTAGAAGAGATAAAAAACCAAACCTTGAGTCACTGCAATGTTTAAAAATTAGTAAAATTTGGGAGACCAGCAAATGAGTCTAAGAAGGCACGGCCAGTGAGAAGACAGGTAAAAAGCAAGAGTAAGGTGTCCCCAAAGGCAAATAAACAAAGTACTTAAAAATAGAACAAGAGACCAACTTGTCAAACACTTTTAATAGCTCCAGTAAAATGAAAACTGAGACTCAACCCCTGAATTTGACACCATGGAGATCACCAATGACCTTTACAATGCAGTTTTGGCAGAGTAGTGGGCGGTCCAAATGTTAACATGCTCAGCTGCTAACAGAAAGGTTGAAAGTTCGAGTCTACCCAGAGGCACCTCAGAAGAAAGCCTACTTCTGAAAAATCAGTCATTAAAAACCCTGCGGAGCACAGTTCTACTCTGCATACACGGAGTCACTCTGGGTAGAAGTCAACTCCACAGCAACTGGTTGGTTAAAGATTCTTGACAACCAAATGTAATATGTGATCCTTGACTAGATTCTAGATTAAAGGACCAGTGGTTGTAAAGGACAGTTTTGGAAAATTTGGGGGAAATGTGAGTATGTGCTGTATGTTAAATAATATTATTATATCAATGTCTAATTTCTTGGAGTTGATAATGGCATTGTAGGTTATGTAGAAGAGCATCCTTGTTTTGGAGAGATATATGTATAAGCATTTAGGGGTGAAGTTCCATAACGCCTGCAACTTACTTTAAAATATTTTAGTGGAAAAAATGTGTGTATCAGAGAGAGACAGAGAAGGAAACAAATTTGGCAAAATGTCAACACCTGGTGATTCTAGGTGAAAGGCACAGTGTAAGGGGCTGGGAATTACTAAAATGAATATAATGTAGCTCCATTCCCTTCAGGGAGGTTATAGAAGATTTTTCTTCTTGGGCTGAGCAGGGCAGCCATCAGCTGACTCCAGTTGCCTGATGTCTCAGCTTGCTGAAGGTGTCAGCATTTCTTTGCTAATCCCTAGCCTTCATTTCTATAAAGCAATCTTTGAATTAGTGGCAGTGAGTATAGAGTTATAATGCTTAATATTTATTTGGCTTTTACTGTGTACCAAGCACTATTATTAAGTGCTTTCACATCCATTACCACATTTAATCCTCTACATCTTTCAGAAGAAGAAACTGAAAGACCCTTAGCTTGTTAGTGGCAGAGCCAAAGCCCACACTCTTAAGCCACCACTGTATTCTCTAAGGGTCTTTACCAGGAGAGAAGAGATTGCTGAGATATTTAAGAAGCATAATCTACAGGACTCAGCAAAGTGGTATGTTCCTGAGGGGTGGGAGTGGAATTTGACTTTGAAACATAAAAAAATTAAAGAATATTCAGGTCTGATTAAGATTGTTATCATCTTACTGCCTAAAAACAATGATTTTCTACTTGCTCTGCTTCTACCGTCGGATCACCCGCCAATGGAAAAGGGCATTCTTCTCTTAATGTAAAAAGGATGCAACAATGATGTAAACGTCTTGAAAAGCTTTGTTCATACTTGCTATTTCTACTTCTACTCTAAATCTTGTTTTTTATTGAACTTTTTATTGAAATCCTATAGAAAAGATCAAAGAATAGTAACACCCAGTCATATACCTTTCACCTTGATTTGTCAATTAGTGACATTTTGCCAAATGTTTTCTCTGTCTCTTCCTCTCTCTCATATATTTTTGCCACTGAAATATTTCAAGTAAATTGCAGGTATTATAACACTTCACCCCTAAATACTAGTTTGCACATGTGTTTCCCAAAAACAAGGATACTCCCTATAACCTACAATGCCATCATTAACCCCAAGAAATTAGACTTTGATACAATAATATTATTTAATATACAGCCCATATTCAAATTTCCCACAAGTTGTTCCAAAACAGAAGCAGTGAATAGAATAAACAAAATGATAACCCTAGTGTTATAAAGAACTTGTTTTGTGAGGGAGTCTCAGTTTCCCCATTTATAAACAAAGATAATACTCACCTCTCTAGGTTGTTTGGAAGATGAAATAACAATGAGTGTGAATACCCTTTGCAAACTCAAACCACTGCACAAAGGTAAGGAAGGCTGAAAACTGCCTTGCTGTTGGTGCTTCTCAACTATAGCAAATCAGTAACATCTTAGTGGCCAAAAAGCAGCACACACTTTCTCAAAGGTATTCTTCAAGTTAATAAAGAAGGTAATACAAATTTGTAAGAATGTACATGTTTCCCCCTTGGGACAAAAGCTTTTTTACTTTTCAAAAATAAACAACTACTCATAGCTCACTGCCAAAGTTAAAATAAAATAGAAGTAAATAAAATGAAAAGGGAAACTTTCCCCTTCTCATGGACCAATTATTTTCATTTTATGTGAAAATAAAATACAGCTCAAAAATACCTTAGTTTTTCCTGAATTAGCTCTTGTGTAAATAAGCTTCCTCACCACTGTCCTAAAAGGCCTCCCAGTCTCTAGGCTCTCCATCTTCTAATTTACCCTCCCAATCATTGAAAGAGTTATTTTTATGAAATTCAAATTGATTCTGGCACTCCCATAATTAAAAACTCTCACCCCTTAAAAGTAAGGTCTTAATGTTGTCAGCTATCCAGTCTCACCTCCCATCTCTTTTCCATCTTAATCTCCAACAGTATCAAGCCATTCCTTTGCACAGACTTATCTTTCTTCATGTATCAGCTCACTTTGTTCAGCTACTGAGCTCCTACTCATCCTTCAAAACCCAGCTCAGAGCCACTTTCTTTGCCTACAAGACAAAGTTCATCACTCGTTTTGTGCTATCTCTGAACTTTGAGTATAAGCCTACTCTAACAGCTAACAGAGAATTCTATAATTATTTATCTACAGAACTGTCTCGCCTAGTCCACAGTGGCTGTCTAAGAATACACTCTGTTAACTAATCTTTCCTCAGTGTCTAGTATTGTTCTTGGCACCTGGTTGGTGCTTAGTAAGCATTTGCCACACTGACTCTTACTTGTACATAGCTTAATCACTATAGAAAAGAACCCAGCCACTGTCTGAACTATGGATTACCCAAGGCCACCAGTGTGTGGCCACAAGCCATTAAAATACCAAATTTCCCACCAGCCATGGATCCAGGGCCATTTCTCTCTGGGCTCACAATAACAGGTGGGGTTGAATTAATCATGGAGAACTGGATTTTAGATTATTCCAAACAGTGGTGGCAGAATTTTGATGAGGTTAAAAGTGAAGGATTACAGTCGTACCTGGTGAAGGCGAAGGGGAAGTGCCCTTGAATCCAACTGCTCAACTTGGCCTCGTATAAGGGAGAACAGAGACTGCAGAACTAGCTTCGGAGCTTCTGGTCGCTCATTAGCACCTACTTCAGCAGCCTCTTCCTCACCAACTGCATGTGTGGCTGCACTTATTGTCTTTTCTTGCATTAAAGGTGTACTATCCTCCAAAGAAAGTCCTTTAACAAGTAAATAAAGTACCGATATTAAGGATAAATTCCCATCATTGTGGAACACCTTAAAACAATTACGTTTGTTAACCATAAAACTTTCCAATAAAGTAATCATATGAAGAAAGTCAAAAACCACAAATTATTACCGTCATTAAATTAAGATCATGCTGACATCTGATTGCTTCTATTAGCATACACATAAATCATTTTTTGCAGAATTATAATGAAGAATATTGATAATAAGTGATCCAAAGAAAAGTATGCAGTTTAAATCTGACCAAAAATGTGATTCTCCCACAGGAAAAAGGGATTAGCTGTAATTCTAAGTCCTGGCTTGCCTGAAATGAAACAGGACTGAACAGGAAGGTAAATGTCACGTGAAATGGCTAAAGAAGTTGAGCCAGCCTGTCTAAACGCCGGTCTGATAACTTTAGAACAGCTTTTGGATCCCAGGAGAGCAGCAGAATTGCAGGAAATCAGCGCCACAGCTAATGGCCACTGAAACTTTTTTCCTAGTAAAAAAGTTAAGTAACGCAAACTTCTGAAAAACTGTCAGTGAATAAATGTTTCACCAATAGCTCCTGAAATGATGCACCAAATTTTTAAAATTTATTCTTATAAAGTTCAACTTATAAAATCTCAGTATCAGTTCTAATTTTCATGTTCAAATTTAACAGGCTGTCTGTCTGCATCTGCACATACCTTCAGCTCTTCAGTTAGTCTGCCTCTGAAATGATCTCTCTCAGTTATTCAATGTATACGTACCCACAACCAAGGCTGTCCTTCCCAGAGGCTCTTGTCTATTCTTTATCTTGCTAGTAAAATACTCTGGGCCTCTCTGAGCAATTACATATTCTAACAGCTGGAATATTTTCCTACCATCTATGTCTGTTAGTGGAGGCTTCCGTGTTGCTATGATGCTGAACAGATTTCAGCTGAGCTTCCAGACTAAGACAGACTAGCCAGGCCTTTCTTCCTAGTCTGAAATGAAAACCCTATGGACTACAAAGATCTGAACCTGTTGTGCTTCTTGGGGTCACCATGAGTTAGGGGCAACTTGATGGTAGCTATCAACACTATCTACTTATGTTTTACCCTACCACAATCAGCCCTTCCCGATCACATGAGCCTGAAGTTAACTTACTTTCCTCGGCACCCCATACCTGGCTTTATAGTATGCCAGGTTGCATTATAGTAATTAGTGTAAAAGTCTCATTTCTATTAGATTATAACTCCCATAGCACAGGGGTTAGTTTATGCTGAGGCTGCTTATATACAACCAAACACCTCATGGGATTTGGTTCCTTGATTTGGAGGTTTAGGGCCATGGTTTCATGGAATAGCCTAGCAAACCGGCCTAATATCGTGCTGAGTGCTTCTGTTCTATCTCCTAAGCTTGGTTACATAGTGCCTGGGTTCTTAAAAGCTTGGAAGTGGCCATTCAAGGTACAACAATTGGTCTCTATTCACTGGAGCAACAAAGAAAGAAGGAGAGTCAGGAACAAGAGGAGAAAATGGAACGTGTGGCTGTCTCCAGGAACACAATGGACTATTACTCAGCCTTAACGAGGAATGAAGTTCTGATACATGCTACAACATGGATGAACCCCGAAAACATTATGCTAAGTGAAATAAGCCAGACACAAAAGAACAAATATTGTATGAGTCCACTTACATGGAATACCTAGAACAGACAAATTCATAGAGACAGAAAGTAAATTAGAGGTTACTAGGAGCTGGGGAAAGGTAGGAACGGGGAGTTGTTGCTTAATGTGTACAGAGTTCCTGCCTGGGGTAATGAAAGAGTTTTGGAAACAAATAGTGGTGATGGTTGCACAACACTAAATTAACGTCACTGAATTGCACACTTAAAAATGGTTAAAATGACCAATCCCACTCCTAGGTATATACCCTAGACATCTAATAAGAGAGACATGGACAGACACATGCACACCTATGTTCACTGCGCATTATTCAGAATAGCAAAAAATGGAAACAGCCTAACTGCCCTTCAGTGGATGAATGGATACGCAAAATGTGGTAAATACAAACCATGGAATACCGTGAATCCATAAAGAACAATGATGAGTCCACAAAACATAACATAGATGGATCTAGAGGATACAATGCTAAATGAAATAAGTCTATCATATAAGGACAAACATCATATAACCCCACTTTTGTAAGAAGTCAAGAATAGATATACAGTAAAACCTGTGAAAGCCAGAACCTGTGTAAGGAAGAAACCTGTCAAAGAAAGAGAACTCAAATATTTTCCTCTAATAGACAGCCACAGAAAAGTGGTAGAACTGCACTCTGCCAAAGGTGGAAAACTTGCAAGACCCGGAAAAGAAGGCAATCTCTGTATATACAGAGATCAATGTGCATTGGTGATTACCAGGGATTGGAGCAGGAGGTCACTCTCCAGACTGCAGACACTCGTTATTTTTGGAGATGGGAAAAGTAGCACCTAATGTGGGTGTAATGAGCACAGCTTGAGCAAAGTAAACAATGCCACTAAGAAGTGCACGAGAGAAAAGGACATTTGTGCTAAAGAATATTACATATATAATTTGGCAACACCACCAGCAAAAAACAAAAAACGAGTGTATGTTCACATATGTATGTGTACAGGCATATATGGGCATGGGTAGGTACACGTGTGTACATATGTGTGCACAGACATAAGTTATCTATATGTACGTGTATGTACAGACTATGTGCATGCACACATATATATTCATAGAGGACACAGTTACAGATACTTCTCAGACATAACCAAACACCTTGTGAGATTGGTTTTCCGGGTTTGAAGGCTTAGGATCTTATTCTTATGGGACAACTCAGTCAACCGGCATAGTAGAATTCAAAAAGTTCATGTTCTGCATCCTAATGAGGTAAGTCGCGTCTAGGGTCTTAAAAGCTTGTGAGCAGCCATCTAAGATACAACTATTGGTCTCTACTCATCAGGATCAAAAGAGAAAGAAGGAAATCAAAGTCTCAGAGAAGAAACTAGTCCACAGGGCTAACAGCCTACAAAGGCCACAGCCTCATCTACCCTGAGACCAGAAGAACTAGATGGTGCCTAGCTACCACTACCGACCATTCTGATCAGGGCTACAATAGATGGACCCTGATAGAATGGGAGAAAAACATGGAACTGAACTCAAGTTCTAAAAAAGTCCAGACTTACCGGCCAGTTGAGACTAGAGGACTCCCTGAGATTATCGTCCTGAGATACTCTTTGACCCCTGAACTGAAACTGTCCCGAGGTTACCTTTTAGCGAAATTAACAGATTGGTACACAAAATAAAGGATAGTACCCATGGGTATGGTGTTCCATCAAAAAACATCTATATGAGAGCAAAAGGTCAACAATTACCCTAAAGTAAAGATGAGAAGACAAGGGGGCAGGGAAACTGGAGCACTGGAAATGGAACAACAAGAACACAATTAATGAGAATGATGACACACTGTGAAAAATGGAATTAATGTCACTGAACAATTTGTATAGAAATTGTCAAATGGGAACCTAATTTGCTGTGTAAACTTTCACTGAAAGCACAATAAAATATTATTTAAAAAATGGTTACAATGGTAAATTTTATGCAATATATATTTTACCAAAATAAAAAAATTCTTTATATGAACCATCCACACTTTCTCTGTTTGTGTTATATCTTGCTGAGGCTGGCAGGCAGAAATTGTTCTTTAGAAATATGACTACAAGTACATGCAGACAAAAGGCATGTGTGCTGGTTCTGTGGCAAGTCTTGGTAAAAGCCAACTACGAAACAGAATTCTTAAACATACTGTAAAACTCAGCAACAGTGAGGGAGCATGGCTGAACCATTAGGCTGAAGTCAGACTACCTGGAATCAAATCC
The DNA here is from genome assembly GCF_000243295.1 of Trichechus manatus latirostris. Taxonomy (NCBI): domain Eukaryota; kingdom Metazoa; phylum Chordata; class Mammalia; order Sirenia; family Trichechidae; genus Trichechus; species Trichechus manatus. Next base: position 8,132,456 of record NW_004443975.1, on the reverse strand, counting down.
TGAGAGTGTCACTTATTAACAATATGACACATGGTATCTTAGCTACCAAGTGCTACTGTAACACAAATATCACAAGTGGGTGGCTTTAAAGGACAGAAATTTATTTTCTTACAGTTCTGAAGGTTAAACGTCCAAAAGGTCTCGGCCACGTTGATTCCTTCCTTGTTGGTAGCCCTAGGTATTCCTTTGATACTTGGCTTGTAGATGATCCTCACATGGCATCTGTCTTTCTCTGTGTATGTGTCTAATCTGCTCTTTTCAGAACTCAGAAGTGATTAGATTTACAACCCACTCTACTTGGGTATGATCTAATTAACATAACAAAGAAAATCCTATTTTCAAACAGGATTACATCCACAGGTATGGGGTTAGGATTCTAATACATATTTTTTGTGGGACACAATTCAATCTATAATGTTCCACCTTTTGGCTCCCCCAAATTCATGTCCTTCCCATGTTGAGCCCTTCAGCATCAACTCTAAAACCAAAATCTCATCTTCTGCATTATTAAATCAAGTATAGATGAGACTCTAGGCATGTTACATCCTGGAACAAAATTCCTTTCCATCTGTGTACCTGTGAAACCTAGAATACAAGTCATCTGCTTCCAACGTACAATGGTGGAACAGGCACAGGGTAGTCGTTTCCATTCCCAATGGGAGGAATTGGAGGGAAAGAAGGGTCACGAGTACCAAGCAAGTCCAAAAACTAGCAGAACAAATTTCATTAGCTCTCAAGGCTTGAAAATAATCCTGTTTTCCAGGCACATTTGGGCAATGGCATCACCTTCCTGACTGTGGGCATTGGTTACATTCTCTAGATTCTGAGCAGAGCCCCCTCAGCCCCTCAGCCCTGGATATCAGCCCCACCTTCCAGGACCACCAAGATAGCAGTCCTGCTGTCAACTTTGGGTGGCCTCATATTCCTGGTTGAGTGGTGGCTCTGTTCTGGCCTGCTGACATGCCAGCCCCACTCCCTCAACTCTGGGCAGCAATCCCATTCTCTTGACCCACCTGAATGGTAGCCCCTCCCTCTGGAACTGAGGTGGAAGTGACTAGACTCTTTGAAACCTAGGGGGTGATGCCCTACACTTTGAGACCTAGTGGGCGGTGACTCCACACCTTGAAACCAAGGAAGTGGCAGCCCTGTCCCCTGTGCTCCTTCTGACAGTTCTGCTGATCTCCGAACTGCTCCCAGGATTGTGCTTTCCTTTTCTTGGAAGACAACAGATGTTTACAACCAAGTAGCTCCACTGGCCCATTTACTGCCTGTAGAATTACAAGAGGTAGACACTCTTCCTTCATTTCCTCCTGTCTCTGTCCTTTTCAGTCTAAGCTGATGAGATTTCTGCTGTAGTGACTGATCAGATTCATGGCACAGGCCTAACCTCTTTAGCAAAAGATTGTGTAGTCACACCCTTAGTGTCCTTTCCAGGACAAGCTCTCTTAGTTTTTACAAAAGAATTTTGCAAATCTTTAAATTCTGGTTTCATTTTGCGTCATTCTTTTTAAACTCTTTCCTCCTGCATTTTACTATAAATGGCACGGAGAGACCACATCTCCCCTTTAAGATCTTGCTTAGAGATCACCTCAAGCTCCACTTTCCACAAAACATTCGAACATAATTTAGACAAGTTCTTTGCCACTGTTAACAACGATCATCTTTCCTCCAGTGTCCAATCACATGTTCATTATTTCCTTTTAAAGACTCACAAAAAGCTGATTTAACATCCATATTTTTAGCAACATTCTGTTTATGACAATAGCAGCTTTTCCCACAGCTCTCACTTCTTTCTGAGCCTTCGTCAGAATTGTCCTTAATGTCCATAATTCTACCAACAGAATCTTCAAGGCAATCAAGGCTCTTACTATGAAGCACATTAAAATGCTTCCTGTCTCTACCCATTAACTAATTCCAAAGCCCTTCACATTTTAGGTATTTGTTAGAGCATCCCTGCTCTGGTACCAAATTCTGTTTTAGTAACCCAGTGCTGCTGTAACAGAAATACCACAAGTGGTGGCTTTCAAAAAAGAACAGAAATTTTATTTTCTCACAGTTCTGGAGACTTAAGAGTCCAAATCAGGGTCTCAGCTGTGTTGATTCCTTCCTTGTTGGTCTTGTTGGTAGCCCCAGGCATTTCTTAGCTTACAGATGATCCGCACATATTTCTGTATTCCCTAGTGTGTGTGTATGTGTGTCTAAGTATGCATCTAACCTGCTCTTTTTATGACTCAGAAGTGATTAGATTTAAGACCTACCCTACTTGGGTGTGATCTAATTAACATAACAAAAAAACCTACTTCCAAACAGGATTACATCCCCAGGTATAGGGGTTAGGATTCCAACACATATTTTGGGGGGTGGGGGACACAATTTAATCCGTAAGATGAGGCACGTTACTTTATCTCTTTGTGCTTCAGGTTCCTCATCTATAAATTGGGGCTAACTGTATTGTGAATAATACCTAAAAAGGCTGTGGTGAGCATTAAATGAGATAATCCATATAAAGCATGCACCACAGTGTCTGGCATATAGTGAGTCCTCAATAAATGTTCAGAAACTTGTTTTAAACCTTAACCAACTGCAATCAAGTTAAGCTCTCTATGTTCCTAACTCTGAGTTTAGAGCTCTATAATTTTAACTTTATCACAACCACTGACTTCTTCTGAGATTTCAATGTTTATCCTATTTGGTTCACCATCTGTAAAAGACATATCACTTGCCAAAGATTAATGGTTGATGTTTCTAAATCAATGTTATACAAAATTATCAAATAGTAGTATTATTTCAGAGCAGATCAATTTAATTCCATGTATCTGGGCACAGTTCTTGCTAGTGGAGACCTTAAAAAGGTCTTTGGCTTTGTAATTTCATGTTACAATCCTTTGAGTCACATTTCATAACTGAATTCATTAAGCCCCCTTACTCATTTATGCACTTTGATGCATACCTTGGCAATAATTCTGGAGGATGGATCAGAAATCATTTCTAAATACATGGTTTGTATACTTCCTATGCTAGAGTCTTTGTCCTGCTCATTTTTGTCTTCCACATTTCATCCCTCTAAGGTTCTAGTTAGTGCCAAGAAAACAGAGAGGAGAGGGTTCAATGTTAGATATCTTCAATCCATAGCTAAACATGTTTAAGTGGCAAGGAGGAAATATTCCCTCCTTTACCTCAAAACTAGATACTAGTATTGAGATAAATTTGAAAATGAGCCAACTTCCTTCTGACTTGACCTGGGTCAAAGAGATGTATTGTATAATTATGGCATAATTACCAGTTGCTCAACACGGCACATTCTGCTCCAGCGCCTTCAGGCTGTGGCCTCTGCTGTCAGAGGAAGCAGTGAAGGCTGTGGTTTAGGAGCTCTGGCTTGTGTCCAGCAGCCCAGAAACCTAAGGTAAGTGACCTGACTCCTCTAAACCTGTTTCCTCATGAATTAATGGCTACAGATTGAAAAAGGCAGCATACAAAGGGCACCTAGCACTTACTAGGCCCTCAAAGTGGCAGCACTGTTCTTTTGACTGAGGGTTGGGCAAGTAATTTCCATGTCAATAAAGGGATGTAAAGATATGAAAACAGCCACTGGGCTTTATTTTCAGTGACATCTTGAAAACTACTATTAATACTTTAAGATTGTTTTGAGGGTCAGGACTCAGATAAGGCTGAAAAAACACCCCTTTAATCAGCTACATTACCTATGTTTTAAGTCCTTTAGTTGTAATGTGCCTCATAGCAGGCTCTGGAGAACAGCAACATATAAACCCTCAAAAGAATATTCTTATCTCCCTCTCAGGTAGATGCCACAAAGGAAACTTTTCTTAAGTGGAGGGAGCAAGCCCTTTTTATAGCTTGTTTGCTTTGTTGAGCTCTTAAAGAAGTAGGGCTCTAATTGTTCATTTGAAATTTTAATAAACCACACTGAACCACTGTCTGTAGCTATTAGCCTACCTTAATATTTAATATTTAAGCCTCCAGCCAAAACTGTCTTGAACCCAAAGAGAATCAATTACTTTCTTCTTTAGTATAAATTGCCCACTGACGCAGACAGACACACTAGTGGATTCACAGAGGATCCTGAACTCCATATTTAGATTTTACAGACACATAGTGGACCTGAAAAAACACTTCAGGAAATGAACTTCAGGAAACTCAAAAATAATTTAACAAATTCATGCCAATGAGTGCTCCCTTAGGCTATTTAAGGCTAGAGTCTCTACACCCACTGACCCTTAGGTTGTAAAAGCAGGTGACCCCATGGGTAGTGTAACTTCAAGTTCTACCATTTTCTAAAGTTTGCTCCGGGCTGTTTTCATTCCATATTTGAGGCACAATTAGTACACATAAATATTGCTGGGATTTAGACTCTAAATTACGTATAACATGTCAATTAGCACCACTGTTCAGATTCCCTAATTTTCCTCTTACATAAGTTTGATTAGACATTTTACACTTTAACACATTTTATTAAAAACTAAATATATGCAAGGCATTTGCCTAAGCATGCAATGAGCTGTGCTAATTTTAAAGTTCTTATTCAGATCTACAGACATCCTCAAGCACTAAAGTTTCAAATATAATTAATATGTTGTTTTTCCATATGTTGTTGGGTCCTGTCAAGTTGATTCCAAGTCCAACTCATAGAGACCCCATATGACAGACTAGAACTGCCCCATAGGGTTTTCTTGGCTGTACTCTTTAAGGAAGCAGATCACCAGGTCTTTCTCCTGTGGAGCCAGTGGGTAGGTTCAAACCACCAACACCATTGTGTTACAGAAAACCAGAAATCCAGTGCTGTGCCTGCTACTTCTAATGTCCTTCCTCTCCTCTTTATTTCTATCTCCTTTACGTGGTTAGCTCTTATCTGTACTAGCTCAGCTTAGATATCAATTCCTTCTGGAAGCTTTCAATAACTCTTCTAAGATTGTGTATTCTGACAGCCACGTGCATACTTATCCCTAGTCATGACACTCATCTTGTTAGATGGCACTTGTTAGTTACTTAAATGTCTTCCTTACTCGATCATATGAAACTCAAAGGGCAGGCTCACCAGCAGTTTCATATGCCTGGCATACAATGCTCAATAAATATATGTTGACTAAGTAACTCTGCATGGTTCTGCAAATATGTCTAGAGAATTCATCCTTTATGGCATTATCAGTTATCACTTTTGATAATGGAAAGAAAAATTTTATAATGGGAAGACTTCTTCTGTAATATAAAGCCTATCTTAATTTTTGTCTAGTCTATCTTAATTCAAATTTTTTTGCGGTAGGCAGAATAATAACGAGCCATTGCCGATGAGTCGATTCCGACTCCAAACAACCTTACAGGGCAGAGTAGAACCATAGGTTTCCAAGACTGTAATCTTTATAAAAGCAGGCTGCCATATCTTTCTCCTGCAGAGCAGATGATGGGTTCAAATCACTGACCTTTCGGTTAGCAGCTGAGCGCTTAACCACTGCACCACCGGAGCTCCTTAGGCAGAATAATGGCCCCCTGAAAAATATCCACATCCTAATCTCTTGTACCTGTGAATTTGTTACATCACATGGCAAAGAAGAATTAAGGTTGTAGATGAAAGCATGTTGCTCAAAACAGGGAGATGATCCTGGATTTTCCATACGGGCCCAATGTAATCACAAGGGTCCTTAAAAATGGAAAAGAGGGAAGCAGAAGAGTCAGCCAGTCAGACAGATGTGAGGTGAGAAGGACTCGATATGGCATCGCTGACTTTGAAGGTAAAGGAAGTGGCCACAAGTCAAGGAACAACAACAGTCTCTAGAAGCTGGAAAAGGCTGAAAAACAAATTATCCCCCGGGGCTACTAGAAAGGAATGCAGCCCTGTCAATACCTTGATTAGTCTAGTGAGATCCCTGTCAGACTTCTTACCTACAGACTGTAAAGTAATAAATTTCTGTTGTTTTAAGCCGCTAAGTTTATAGTAGCTTGCTATGGCAGCAATAGAAATGAATACACTTCTAATACTGGGGCTTTTTTTTTTTTTAAAAGGGATTTTTGGCTACTGACCTTAAAGTCCCTTCTGATTCTAAAATTATTTGAATTTATATACATCAGAAACTCCTGTATTATACTGTATTGTTACACAGGGAATAGTTAGCTACCTTTCAGAGGAGATATGCTGTCTTCACTGATCAGTCCCTTAATGAGGGAAGAGTAAAGAGAACATACTGTTTCTGTAGGTCACACTCCAAAGTTTTCATTGTAAAGAGGAAATACCTACAAGGAGCACAGAAAAGGTAAACCAGGACTTCAGAATTATGGAACTTTAGTGTACAGTCTATAAGGGAGTTAAACTGCCCATTTAGCCACCTACTGAACAATTTTTGGTTAAAATCCTAAAATCTCAATCCCAGTGTCTATCATTCCTCTTACAGGGGTTCAGCCAGACTTTTACTTTTTTTTATTTGAACGCACTTGGGTAGAGTACACACACTCCTGGTCACCAATGTTCCCATCAATCCCTACTATCTCAATCCTGGCCAGAACCACCAGTGTATGTTACCAGGCCAGCTCCACTTGGCATTCGAGCTTACAGCCCAGCTCTAAAGGTTCTACTATGGTCAAAGCCAGGCACGTAAAAAGCAAATATGCTTAAAGGATTCATCCTTTACGGCATTACCAGTTGCTACTTTTGATATCAGTTAACACACCAGTAGGGATTAATTGACATTCAACTAGTATGGGACTGCAAATACATTTTTAGGAATACACAGAGGAAAAAGGATAAGTAAGCCTGAAAAGAGAGAACATTAAAAAGATCCCAGGAAAATAAGACAAAGCTACTGACAAAGCAGGTAAGATGGACTCAAAATCAAGTTAAACCAATTTCTTAATTTTGCTGAATGTTGCTCGTAGTTGTTGTTGTTAGGTGTCATTGAGTCGGTTCCAACTCACAGTGACTCTATGTACAACAGAATGAAATACTGCCCAGTCCTGGGCCATCCTCACAATCGTTGTTATGCTTTAGCCCACTGCTGCAGTCACTGTTGTCAATCTATCTCCTTGAGGGTCTTCCTCTTTTTCACTGGCCCTCTACTTTACCAAGCATGATGTCCTATCCAGGGACTGGTCCCTCCTTAGATAACATGTCTAAAGAATGCTTCCAAGGAGATTTCTGGCTGTACTTCTTCCAAGACAGATTGTTTGTTCTTCTGGCAGTCCATGGTATATTCCATATTCTTCACCAACACCATAAATCAAAGGCATTAATTCTTCTTCTGTCTTCCTTATTCATCGTCCCACTTTCACATGCATGTGAGGCAACTGAAAATGCTATGGCTTGGGTCAGGTGCACCTTAGTCCTCAAAGTGACATCTTTGCTTTTTAACACTTTAAAGTGGTCTTTTGCAGCAAATTTGCCCAATGCAACTCATCATTTGATTTCTTGACTACTGCTTCCATGGGCATAGATTACGGATCCAAGTAAAATAAAATCCTTGACAACTTCAATATTTTCTCCATTTATCATGCTGCTGCTTACTGGTCCAGTTGTAAAGATTTCTGTTTTCTTTATGTTGAGTTGTAATCCATACTGAAGGCTGTAGTCTTTGATTGTCATTAGTAAGTGCTTCAAGTCCTCTTCACTTTCAGCAAGGTTATGTCATTTGCACAATGCAGGTTGTTAATGAGTCTTCCTCCAATCCTGACACAGAGTTCTTCTTCATATAGTCCAGCTTCTCAGATTATTTGCTCAGTATACAGATTGAAGAAGTATGGTGAAAGGATACAACCCTGATGCACATCTTCCCTGCTTTTAAATCACTCAGTTTCCCCTTGTTCCGTTCGAACGACTGCCTCTTGGACTATCTACAGGTTCCTCCGGAGCACAGTTAAGTATTACAGAATTCCCACTGTTCACAATGTTATCCACACAGTCGAATGCCTTTACAGAGTCAATAAAACACAGGTAAACATCTTTCTGGTAGTCTCTGCTCTCAGCCAGGATCCATCTGACATCAGCAATGATATCCCTGGTTCCACATCCTCTTCTGAATCCGGCTAGAATTTCTGGCAGCTCCCTGTCTATGTGCTGCTGCAACTGCTTTTGAATGATCTTCGGCAAACTTTTACTTGTGTGTGATACTAATGATATTGTTTGATAATTTCTGCATTCTTTTGGATCATCTTTCTTTGGAATGGTACAAATATGGATCTCTTCCAGTCGGCTGGCCAGGTAGCTGTCTTCCAAATTTCCTGGCATAGATGAGTGAGCACTTCCAGCGCTGCATCTGTTTGCTGAAACATTTCAATTGGTATTCTGTCAATTCTTGAGGCCTTGTTTTTCGCCAACACCTTAAGTGCAGGTTGGACCTCTTCCTTCAGTCCCATTGGTTCTTGATCATATGCTACCTCCTGAAATGGCTGAATGTCAACCAATTCTTTTTGGTATAGTGACTCTGTATTTCTTCCATCTTCTTTTGATGCTTCCTGCATCGTTCAATACTTTCCCCATAGAATCCTTCAATATTGCAACTTGAGGCTTGAATTTTTTTCTTCAGTTCTTTCAGCTTGAGAAATGCCGAGTGTGTTCTTCCCTTTTGGTTTTCTAACTCCAGGTCTTTGCATATTAAATTATAATACTTTACTTTGTCTTCTCAAGCTGCCCTTTCAAATCTTCTGTTTAGCTCTTTTACTTCATCATTTCTTCCATCTGTTTCAGCTACTTGATATTCAAGAGCAACTTTCAGAGTCTCTTCTGACATCAACTTTGGTCTGTTCTTTCTTTCCTGTCTTTTAATGATCTCTTGCTTTCTTCATGTATGATGTCCTTGATGTCATTCCACAACTCATCTGGGTCTTCAGTCATTAGCGTTCAGCGTGTCAAATCTATTCCTGAGATTGTCTCTAAATTAAGGTGGGATATACTCAAAGTCATACTTTGGCTTTCGTGGACTTGTTCTAATTTTCTTCATCTTCAACTTGCATATGAGCAATTGACAGTCTGTTCCACAGTCGGCCTCCTGGCCTTGTTCTGACTGATCATATTGAGCTCTTCAGTCATCTCTTTCCACAGATGTCATCAACTTGATTCCTGCTCCTAGTTATGCCACTCAAAAACTATCTTGCAAACACACATAAAAACAACAGTTATCATTTAGAAGCATCTATTTTATGCTGGGTACTTTACTAAGTGGTTTACATATAGGATCACTTATTCTAACAACTGTAAGAGATGTAGGATCAGCCCTGCTTTACAGACAAGGAAAAAGGTTCAAGAAAGTAAGCTACTTTTCTACGATCACATTGGTAGAAATAGATTCAGGATCCAAACCCTAAATCTCTGTTCTTTCCACTATACAAGACTGACTCCAGGCCACAAATTACCAAGCACTGGCTAGCCATTCCCAAGGTTTGTTTGCTGCTAGCTTTCATGCCATCCTTCTCATCTCCCAGCTGGCCACAGTTGTGAAGGCCTCTAGGGAAACTAGTCAGGACACTTAAAAGGGGCCAGACAATTTAGAAGATCTTCCTTCGTGAATTTCCATCTGCTGCATATCTCTGGCTTCTTGCCAACTGCTGAATTCTTTTGTCAAAGGCTTAGATACTATGGTGACTGGTGCTGAGTAAATAACTCAAGTACGTTGTTATGGCAACCATCAGACACTTTATCTGAACCTGTTTCTTAACAATCATACAAAATTTATAGGCTAGTGGTTGCTAGGACTAGAGAAGAGCAGAATGGGGAGTGACTGCTAAAGGGTACAGGATTTCTTCTGGGGGTGTTAAAATGTTCTGGAATTAGATACTGGTGATGGCTGCACAACATTGTGAATATACTAAAAACTACTGAATTGTACACCTTAAAAAGGTGAATCATAGTATGTGAGTTCTATCTCAAAAAAAGTTGTGGCTACAATTAAAAAGATAACAAGTGTTAACAAGAATGTAGAGAAACTGGAACCCTATATATTGCTGCTGGTAATGTGAAATGGTGCAGCTGCTATGGAAAACAGTTTGGCAGTTCCTCAAAAAGTTAAACATAGAATTACCATATGACCCAGCAATTCCACTCCTAGATATATACCCAAGAGATGTGAAAACATGTCCACACAAAAATTTGTACACAAATGCTCATAGCAATATTATTCATAACAGTCAAAAAGTAGAAACAACCCAAACAACCATCAACTAATGAATGGATATACAAAATCTAGTATATCCATACAATGGAATATTATTGTGCAATACTAAGGGATAAGATATTGATACATGCTACAATGTGGATGACCCTTATGCTAAGTGAAAGAAGTCAGTCACAAAAGACCATATACTGTATAATTCCATTGATAGGAAATGTCCAAAACCAAAACCCAAACTCATTGCTGTTGAGTCGACTCCAACTCATAGTAACCCTATAGGACAGAGTAGAACTGCCCCATAGGGTTTCCAAGGCTGTAATCTTTATGGAAGCCAACTGCCACAACTTTCTGGTTCAAACTGCTGACCTTTCAGTTAGCAGCCAAGCACTTAACCACTGTGCCACCAGGGCTCCTCTATGAAATGTCCAGAACAGGCAAATCCACAGAGAAAGAAAGTAAATTAAGGGTTTCCTAGCATTGGGGGCTCAGGAAAAATGGGAAATGATTGTTAATATGTATGAGGTTTCTTTTGGGGGTGACGAAAATATTCTAAAATTGATTGTGATGATGGTTGCAAAACTGTGAATATACTAAAAATCACTGAGCTATATACCTTAAATGGATATGTTGCATAGTATGTGAACTATATGTTAATAAAACTGTTAAAAATTAATGGGTTAATTTTCATCAGTTTTTAGGATATTTACCTAAAGCCACATCAGTTTTAATTACAGTGAAAACTTGGTGTGATGCAGCTTGAAACCCAAGTTAGGTGACTATATGAAGGGGCTTCAATTCCCTTAAGAAAAAAAAAAAACACCACAACATATGACAGCTGGATTTCCCTGGGGCCAAGATCAAACTTTTAGTAAGTTAGAAATGCTACCTCCAGGAAACCTATATATAGCATTATGTCTCCTAAATACTATTGCCCTATTTTTTTTTTCCCCAGGAGCCCTGGTGGCATAGTGGTTAAAGTGCTTGGCTGCAGACCAAAAAGTTGGTGGTTGAAACCTACCAGCCACACTGCAGGAGAAAGATGTGGTATTCTGCTTCCATGAAGATTTACAGTCTTAGAAACATTATGGGGCAGTTCTACTCTGACCAATAGGCTCGCTATGAGTGAGAATTGACTTGATGGCAAGAGGTGTGTTTTTTTTAATTTATTTTTTTCCTGTGTTAGCCTACGGACACATGGTAAACTACTACAAATTAAACTAGGAAAGGGAGTAAAAGAGTAAATAAACTTACCTTAATTTCTGTTTCCAGAGTGTTCAAAGAATATCTACCTACAAACTTATTTGTAGTTTAAAATTGAATATCATGTTTTGTATGTCATTTCATATTTGAGAAGCTATTCTATTATTAGGAAAGTTCTCATCTCCAAGCAAAACTATGAAATTTTATTTACTTAAGATCTTAGACTTTAACACTAAAAAGAAGAATAAACTCTACAATAATCAGAACGATGTGGGAAAGGCATAAAGATAGACGTATAGACCAATGAAATAAAACTGATCACCCAGAAATAAACCTTCACATCTATGATCAATTGATTTCAACAAGGGTGCTAAGACCATTCAATGGGCAAAGGAACAATCTCTTCAACAAATCATGCCAGAACAATTGAATATTCACATGCAAAAGAATAAAGTTGGACCCTTACCTCCTTACATTACATAAAAAAAAATTAAAAATGGATCAAAGACCTAAACTTAAGAGCTAAAACTACCAGAAGAAAATACAAAGGAAAATCTTCATGACCTTGGATTTGGCAATGGTTTCTTAAATACAACACCAAAAACACAGGTGACAAAAGAAAAAATAGATAAATTGGACTTTATCAAAATTAAAAACTTTTATGCATCAAAGGAGACTATCAAGAGAGTGAAAAGACAACCTACAGAATGAGAGAAATCTAATAAGGGTTCAATATCCAGAATATGTAAACAACTCCTACAACTCAACAAAAAAAAGACAAACAATTCAATAAAAAAAGGGGCAAGTGACTTGAATAGACAATTCTCCAAAGATGACACATAAACTGCCAATAAGCACATGAAAAGATGCTCAATATCATTAATCATCAGGGAAATGCAAATCAAAATCACAACGAGATACCCTTTCACACCCACTAGGATGGCTATAATAAACGGAAATAACAAATGTTGACAAGGATGTGGGGAAATTAGAACCCTTATACATTGCAGGCAGAAATGTAAAATGGTGTAACCACTCTGGAAAACAGCTTGGGAGTTCCTCAAAAAGTTAAACATAGAATTACAATATGACTCAGCAATTACTCTCCTAGAAACATACCCAAAAGAATTGAAATCGGGAATCAGATTCTCGTACATGAATGTTCATAGAAGCATTAGTCACAAGACACAAAAGATAGAAACAACCCAAATATCTATCAACAGTTGAAGGGATAAACAAAATGGGGCATATCTATACAATGGAATATTATTCAGTCATAAAAAGGAAGGAAGTTCTGATAACATACTACAATATGGATGAACCCTGAAAATATGCTAAGTGAAATAAGGCAGGCATGAAAGGGCAAATATTTTATGATTCCACTTACATAAAATATCTAGTATAGGCTAATTCACAGAGACAGAAAGCAGATTAGAAGCTACCAGGGGCTGGGAGGAAGGGGAGAATGGAGAGGTATTGCTTACTGGATATAATTTATGTTTGGGGTGATGAAAGGGTTTTGAAAATAGATAGTGGTGATGGTTACACAACATTGTGAATATAAATAATGTCACTAAATTGTGCACTTAAAAATGGTTAAAATGGCGAATTTTATGTGATATGTGTTACCACAATTTTCAGAAAAAAAAATTAAAAAGAGCAAATATGTCCCAAAAGCATAAACTATTTGTATTGTTAGTTTTGACATGGAGAATGGATTAGAGAGAAGCAATATGGGAGACATCTTCAGGAGGCTTTCCAGTAACCCAGCTAAAGATGATGATTCTGAACTGTGACAGTGGCAATGGGGATGGAGAGAAATAGACAAACTATAGGGACCAGAAAGCAATAAAATCAGAATTACTTGGACTTGGTTATATACCGAGAGAGGACAGGGTTAAGTGATCTCCTGGGGGTGGGGTCCCACCAAGAAAACTTTGAGGAAAGCTCCCAGGCAATCCTAAGATTCCCTTTTTCAGTCCCTTCCAGGTCTAGAAAAGACTCATCTTCAAAAGCATCCTTCCATTCAGTTTTAAATTCTTGTGTCTGCCTAAACTTACCACTTTTTTTAACAACAAAATTTAAAGAACCATCTAAAATATGCCCCTTAAATATGAAATACTCTATATATACGTTGTTGCTAGTTGCTGTTGAGTTAGTGCCCAAGGCATGGTGACCCCATGCACAATGTAACGAAATGCTGCCTGATCCTACACCACCCCCATGATCAGTAGTGGATCAGACCATTGTGATCCATAGGGTTTTCACTGGCTGATTTTCGGAAGTAGACTGACATCCTCTGCCTAGTCCACCACAGTCTGGGAGCTCCACTGAAACCTGTTCAGCATCACCAGAGGTGACTCACCTAATCTTAATAACATTTAGACTATACCATCTCTATTGAGAAATCTAAGAAATTCACAGCTCAGGAAGGAATTGTATTGAAATATGAAGATGAACACCATAGTTGTACAGGAGAGGAACTTGAAGTACAGAATGGTTAAGTCTTACTAAGTGACCTAGAATAAGAAATAAGATTTGAATTTAGGTTCTATGACTCCTGATTCAGTTTTCTTTCTCTCTTAACCTCACTTTATATAATAAAGTAATTCTTAAAATAAGTTGTATGAAGACTATTCTTAAGTTTTATAAATCACATATTTCAAGTGTATTAAAGAACAGTAATTCTATACTTACCTGCTCACTAGATGATCAATCCTCAATAACTTTAAATTACACAGTCAGACCTAGGGAAACTGGAATAAGGCCATGGAAGGAAGGAGTAGAAAGAGCCATAATCTTGAAGCTATGACTGACTCTTAAAGATAAGCAACTAGGTCTTAGTTCTTAAAATCATCACAAGATTAGATTAGGATGGTATGCCCTTAAATTATAGTTATAGAATAAATCTATTTACAAACAAATAGCACTGAATACCTCATATGTTTACCACTTAATTCATTTAAGAAAATGCTTTCATATCTCTTGTCAAAAATTACTTTAAATTTGCTTTAAATCTACTAGGAAAGAAAAGACAAAGGAATCAGTTAACTGGAAAGTCAAATTATGAGTTACATATAAAAAGTTATCAAATTATGTTACTGTCTTAGTTATCTAGTGCTGCTATAACAGAAATACCACACGTGGATGGCTTTAACAAACAGAAACTTATTCTCTCACAGTTTAGGGGGCTGGAAGTCTGAATTCACGGCACCAGCCCCAAGGGAAGGCTTTCTCTCTGTCAGCTCTAGGGGAAGGTCACTGTCTCCTTTCAACATCTGTGGGCCCAATGTTCCTAGGAAATCTCTATGTGTCTTGGCATCGATTTTCCCCTGGGTCTAGGAGGTTCTCGGCACAGGGATCCCAGGTAGAAAAGATGGGCTCCACTTCAAGCTCTTCTTTCTTGGTGATAGTGAGGTCCCTCTCCTTCTCCGCTTGCTTCTTTCTTCTTTTATCTCTCATAAGATAAAAGGTGTGATTCAAGCAAGGGTGTGGCTTGAGTAAGGATGGTGACTTGAATAAAGGGTGACACAAGTAAGGGTGATGACTCAAGATACACCTCATACTAATCCTGCCGCATCAACATATAGAGGTTAGGATCTACAACACATCACAAAATGGAGGATAGTTACATCAGATCACAAAATGCAAGAAAATCACACAATACCGGGAATCATGGCCTAGCCAAACTGACACGTATTTTATGGGGACATAATTCAATCCATGACATTCCACGCTGCAGCCACCAAAAATTCACATCCTTGCCACATGTAAAACACATTCACCCCATCACATCACCTCAAAAGTCTTAAATCAACTCAAAGACCAAAATGTCATCTTCTGAAGCATCTAAATCAAATATGGGTAAGACTTCAGGCATATTTCATCCTGGGGGAAAATTCCTCTTCATCTGTGAACCTGTGAAATCTAGAATACAAGTTATCTGCTTCCAAAGTACAATGGTAGAACAGCAAAAGGTAGACATTTCCATTACAAATGGGAGAAACTGGAGAGAAAGAAGGAGTAACAGGCACCAAGCAAGTCCAAAACCCAGCAGAACAATTTACATTAGCTTTCAAGGCTTGAAAATAACCCTCTGTTCTCAGAGACCATCTAGGCAATGGCCCTGCCCTCAGACTCTGGGAGTTAGCCACGCTCTCTGGATTCTGGGTGGAGGCCACTTGGCCCTGGGCTTCAGCTCTGCCTTCCAGGACCACTGAGACAGCAACTCTGCTCCCTCAGCTTTGGGCACCCTCATTCTCCTAGTCTACCAAGTGGCAACCCCACGCCCTCGGCCCTGGCAAGCCCCATTCTTCTGCCCCTTGGGCATGGTAGCCCAGCCCCCTCTGCTTTGGGCCCATCCCCCTGGCACACCTTAATGGCAGCCCCACACTCTGGAATGGAGCAGATGAAGATCAGACTCTTTGAAACCTAGGAGGCTGTGGCTCCACTCTTTAAGATCCAGGAGACCATGGCCCCACCTTTTGAAACCCCAGAGGCCATAGCTACAGACTTTGAGACCAAGGCAGCTCCACTTCCCATGCTTCTTCCAATAGTTCTGCTGATCTCTGAGCTGCTCAAGGAAAGGTCTTTTTCTTTTCTTGGAGGACAACAGATGATGTTCCTTTGGCCTGTTTCCTGACCGTAGAATTCCAAGAGGCAGGCAATGTTCTTTCCTTTCGCTCTTTCTCTGTCCCCTTCCGTCTAAGCTGATGAATTTTCTGCTATGGTAGTTGGTTAAATCCATCAGTCACAGGCTTAACTTCTTTAACAAAAGTTTGTGTAACCACGTCCTTGGTGAAAATTCTAGGACACATGTCCTTAGCTTGTACAACAGAATTTCCAAATCTTTAAGTTTTGTTTTCATCTTCCACAGTTCATTTTTTTTTTTTTTTAATATTTTATTGTACTTCAGGTGAAGGCTTACAGAACAGATAGTTTCTCATGTAACAGTAACATACATGCTGTTTTATGACATTGGTTAACAACC
>NW_004443975.1:8104961-8114807 GCF_000243295.1 Trichechus manatus latirostris | reverse complement strand
GTATGTCTATTTCTAGTTTTCTGAGGAAACGCCATATCATTTTCCAAAATGGTTGTATCATTTTGCATTCCCACCAGCAGTGCATAAGAGTTCCCATCCCACAGTTCATTTTTATGTGCATCTCTTTTCTCTCACATTTTACCATAAACAGCAAGGAGAAACCATGCAGCCCTTTTTGATCTTGCTTAGAAATCTCATCAGCCAAATATTCAAGTTCATCACTTACAAGTTCTACCTTCCATCAATCATTTGAACACAATTTGAACAAGTTCCTTGCCACTGCATAAAAAGCTTCGCCCTTTCTCCATTGTCCAATCACATGTTCATCATCTTCTTTTAAAATCTCACCAGATGCACAACTTATGTCCACATTTCTAGCAAAATTCTGTTGCTAGTGCCATATGTATTCTCTAAGACAATGGACACTTTCTGTGAAGCTCTCCTCACTTCCTTCTGAGCCCTCACCAGAATTGCCTTTGATGTTCATAATTCTACCAACAGTCTCTTCAAGGCAATCTAGGCTTTTACTATTAGGCACTTTAAAACTCTTCCAGCCTCTACCCATTATGCAATTCCAAAACCGCTTCCACATTTTCGGTATCTGTTAGAGCAGCACCCCTACTTCTCAGTGCCAAATTCAATCCATGACACTGAGTAAATAATACTAAATTTGTATAAACTGGAAATCATATTGTGTTGCAAATAAACAAATACAAATAAAAATAAGGATATGGATACACTGATTACATTTCTAATCAGCCAAAGACACAAAGAAGAGCAGAATGGGAGAAAACACTCCCCTTCATTCACTTAAGGCTTATGCAAAGACTGCTGGCATGGGTAAAGTGGTACCACACTAAGGAACCCCAGTCCAGGATGTAGCAGAATGCTTTAGTCCCACAGTTGCTGATTAAAATCAACCAGAATTTCCTTGTGATTCAGGAAAAAAAAATAAGTCCAAGGCTCCAAACTTTAACATCAAACTATATACTGAATAAGAAATACTCTAAGTTATTTTGTGACCAAAATGATATACTTAAAACTAGACTTTTTACTCAACATTGGCATAAGATACATATTAATATATATTAATGTTGAGGAAGATTGTACTAAAACAAACTCATAGGTTAGGATCAAAGCTACAGTAATGATAGAAAGAATATTTTAAGGCTACTATCGGTAGAAAATGGTTTAATTTATAAAGAAAGGAGACTGTATGTATTCAAAATTCCTGATGTAAAAACAAGGAGCCCTGGTGGTGCAGTGGTTAAGCGCTTGGCTGCTAACTGAAAGGTAGGCAGTTTGAACCCACCAGCCATTCCACAAAAGATGTGGCAGTTTGCTTCAGTAAAGATTACAGCCTTGGAAACTCTGCCTTACAGGGTCACTATGAGTCGGAATCAACTCGACGGCAATGGGTTTGGTTTTATGGGTTTTGGTGTGAAATCATGTACATAAAATGTCAATTGAGGCACTATTTATTACAGCAAAATACTAAGAACATCCATAAAGAAAGTGGCTAAATAAATTATGGCACACCCATACAATGGAACACTGTGGAAACCACCACATGTGTGTCTACTGTATCTGTGCATGCCTATGAAAGTCTATTGTGTCTATTTGTATCTATTGTGTCTATGTGTGTCTACATGTGCCTCTGTAAGTCTATTGTATCTATGCAGGTCTATTGTGTCTTGTGTGTCTACATGTGCCTCTGTAAGTCTATTGTATCTATGCAGATCTATTGTGTCTACACATGTCTATCGTGCAACTAGCTCCAGAATATATTAAGAAAAGAAAAAGCAAGGTGCAGGACAGTGTACATAGGATAGGATGAGAAGGAGATTTATTTTTAATTAAAAAATAAAAAGTATAAACGACTACTTAAAAATACCTGGTAGTATCTTCTTAGCAGTGCCTTTTTTGCTTCTTGAGCTTTTTATTCCAGATATTTTTCTGTCCTTTCCCAAGAAGGCCTGTCCATCTTTGGGGCCTTCACCAGGAGTGTTTTCCGAGTTCTCACTTGCAGCCACCTCCAAGTGTGATGTGCAGCTTTCATTATTGTTGAGACCGTCTTGTTCAAACACTTCAGGTTTTCCCATTGCACCGTCACTGCCAGTCAGACACTCAGGCCTATCCCCATCAAGTTGATTTTCATTTTCATCTGACACAGAAGGCAAGGGTGTTACTGTACTTTCCACACTATCAACAGGATGACACTCATCTTGTGGCTCTATCTGCAGGTTATATGTAGGAGTTCCGATGTCATCCATTAGAGCATCCTTTGTTGAACCCTTCAAGTTTCATTAAAGTCCTTCCATGTCTACAATGACAAAAAGAAAAAAGCTACTTCATTTTCTAAACTCTGTGGATTCTCTGATCTTTGATTTTCTTCTTCTCATGGGCTGTTTTACTATAAGTAGGGAAAAGAAGGAAAAGACCGAAGCTCATTCCTACTTATTTTTTCCCACTCACAACCCTACCTCAGCCTCACCTGGTTCTCTCTTGAATACAATGGTTCTCAACCCTGGCTGCCTATTAGAATTACCTGAGGTGCTTGCCCAAATCCTTCCCTGGACCCATTAAATCAGAATTTCTGGGGACTGAGCTCAGGCACTGATACATGTATTTTTAAATTCTCAATGTGATTCTGATGTGCATCCAGGTTAGGACCACTGCCTTAATGAAAGAAATTACTGGTTAAATGAGGTTATCTGTTAAAATCAATCATTCATGTTATCCCTAGGCACTTTTATCAGACAAGTGAAAGCTAGTTGTATAAGTCCTGTGCCCTTACAGCAGCAATATTTGCAAATACAGACACAAAAAGTCTTTTTTAATAAACTGAAAAAAGGCATGGGAGGGATTCAAGTAGCATGTATTTATACTATATTCTCATTATATTTTTTACTTCTGAAAAATAAATCCTGTAAAGTACTTTAGAACTGTCACTAAATTCCTCTTATACACTTAAAAATGTGACTTCCTCGTCCCCAAAGACCCATACATACCGTAGTCCTTAAAGTACTCTGTTCCCCTCATAGAGTCCTCCTCCTCTGCACTCTGTTTTTTTGCACGTGTCTAACTAGATTTAAGCCTTTTGAAAACCTACAAGTCCTAGATTCTTCTTCACAACGTCTAGCCCGAGGTCTTGTACTTAATAGACACACAAAGGAACTGTTGTTGTGTGTCATCAAGGCGATCTGCTCCTGTAAAATTTACAGCCTAGGAATCCCTATGGGGCAGTTCTACTCTGTCACATAGGGGCGCAAGTCAGAATCCTGGGGAACCAATTTTCTACTGTTTCTCTCTGAAAGAAGAGAAATCAGGCACATGGATTCCCATCTACTCTCCTGTCCCTACTCTGACAGGTAAAGGGGCCTGTTATACAATATTTGGCTTTTGTCTGCATTCCTAACATATTTCAGTGGGATAGAATACCTTAATTTAAGCAACAGGATAATTTTCTTAATGGTATGTCTAATCAGCATAGCCCCACTGCTTTTGGAAACAGTTATATATAAACAGTACTACTTCTGTTGCTTCCTCCTCTTGTCTTCCCTCCAGTGCCATACCAACAGCATTTCAATAGGTTGATTTTCCAGGACACACTATATCTCACCATAGGAAGGCTCTTAGGTAGGAGAAAATCACAAGCAGAAAGAGGCCCAGTTGGCACACGGTATTTTTAAGATATATACTAACATTGCATGGGATGGGGGAGATAGAAGTACCATTTAGATCACGTTCAAAGTTATTTGCTGTATCTAAACTATACATCTATCCTGTAAGAGTCCCTAGATCTATACCAACTGTCACAAAAGAAACAGTGGCATATTGCAATCGCTGCTTAAAGCACTGATTCTGGCATTTTTTTTTCCAGTTTTTTTTTAAATTGTACTTTAGATGAAGGTTTACAGAATAAACTAGCTTCTCATTAAACAATTAGTACACATACTGTTTTGTGACATTGGTTGCCAACCCCACGACATGTCAACACTCTCTCCTTCTTGATCTTGGGTTCTCTATTATCAGCTTTCTGTTCTCTCCTGCCTTCTTGTCCTTGCCCCTGGGCTGGTGTGCCCATTTAATCTTGTTTTGTTTTATGAACCTGTCTAATCTTTGGCTGAAGGGTGAACCTCAGGAGTGACTTCATTACTGAGCTAAAAGGGTATCCGGGGGCCATACTCTTGGGGTTTCTCCAGTCTGTGAGAGCCCTAAGTCGTGTGTGTGTGTGTGTGTGTGTGTGTGTGTGTGTGTGTGTGTGTGTGTGTGTGTATTATATATTTGTATATTATATATTTAGTTAATTCTAGCATATTTTGCCGTTTAAAAGCATGATAGTCAGTGCTGCCCAAGTAACCAGCCTCTCGTGGCAAAACAGCATTCCACATACGTACCTTGTATACGTTCAGCTCACATGTTGACTCTGTACAGTTGAAGAATTTCAAGCAAACATTTCAAGTGACGTTTATTCAAAGCTTGAATAACCACAAAACTTTGAGGAAGAGGCTTTAAATAAACAAGTAATTAATTTAGAGTAACGGACTAACAAAAAGAAATCTACATTTTACCAAAAGCATAATCTCAATCTCAGGAATGATTTTACTTCATTTTTGATACATCATAATGGATGTCTGTTGAGAGTAAACATCAGATGTTACTAAAATTAAAAAAATCATAGGAATGATTAAATATATTATTTATTTTAGTTTTAAGTATTTTAAGGTGATTCTGGGTGCCATTTTTCTGTAATCCATATATTTTTACTTATGAAAGAAGCCAAGATTCTTCTTAAGAATTAAAATTAAACCCCAAGTTTAAATTTGGTGACTTATAGTCAGACCAAAATTTAAAGGAAGACAGTTACCAAACCAATAAAGTATTCTACATACCTCAAGTTCAAATTTGGCTACTCATTGCTCAAAATTGAGGAAGAAAGGCAACAAACACCTATGTTATTCTGTTCATTATGGTGATTACGTACCACTTTACAGTTCACTATTTTACTCACTAGACATGCTCCAATATCACTTATATCTCATTGCTAAATCTATTGTTTTCTGTGATTAATGGTACCCTTGTTGAAACACATGTACCTGCAGGCAATATTCACTACAGGTAGTCCCTGACTTAGGATGTATTCAAGTTACCCAGACTTAACAACCATCAGTGTATCTGGAACATAGCATCTTCCTGGGAGGAAGTTATGGGAAAATGCATGCAGGGGATGTGGAAATAATTGCTGAGTTATGTGAACATGCTCCAAGCATTTGATCAGGATGATATGATGGAAGAGATCAGTGGAAATATCATCCATATGGCAAGAAAGCTGAATTTAGAACTTGATATTGCCGATGTGGAACAGCTCATAGACCACGAAGAAGGGGAACTGACAGATCGGGACTTAATGGATTCTGAAGAGGAAAGAAATGCTGAAGAAGAAAGAAAGAATGAGGAAGAGGAAGGAGAGAAGTTATCAAAAAATTTTACAGTGAAAGAATAAGCTGGAGTTTTTCCTAAAGTAAATCAGGGGCTTCAGTTGCTTGAAAACATGGACCCAAACACTAATCACTTTGCTAAAGTTGACAGGCAGATTCAGTAAGCATGAGATGTTACCACGAAATACATGAAGAAAAAAAGAAAAGGACCATATAAACAACTCTCACTAGTTTTATGACTAGAAATGCCATCTCCATTCCCAGAGATAATCCAGATGATCCAGAACCTTCCAACTGACTAAACGCCAACACTGTCCAACTCTTCTTCGTCAGAGTAAATTTTTATGATTTGTGTATTTTTTTAATGTATGTACATACGAAAATATATCTGCAAGTTTGTATGTCATGTTTCCAACCCGCAAAGACAAATAAAGATCAGATTTATAAAGATACTGATAATGAAAGGCAATAACAATGAAAACTAAAAAAAAAAAAAAAAAAGGTATTCAACTTAAGTCAAAACCGATTTACAATGGAGTCACTGGAACAGAATCCCATTGTAAGTCAAGGACTGCTTGTGTGTTAGCAATGAAAAGTATGCCTCAGAGAAGCAGTTCTCAAAAGCATTGTGACTCACAGTAAGAAATTTATTTTTCATTGAGATCGTGCATATACAAAATAAATGTATGTCTGTAACAAAGATGTTCAGATGTTTTGTTCTGAAACAACGGTTTCACGAAACTTAACACATGTGAAGCACTCTATACAATACTATTTCATATTTTTTAAGTGCTAATCAAGGCAAGTTAGGTTGATTTCATACCCCTACGAATGTGTTGACCACAGCAATATGCTAGAAGGCAGTTTCTAGGAATTAATAGCATCTCAACCAGTCTGTTACTTTGCAATTATCTCCAAACTGTTTTCTGAAAATGGTGCAGACCATATGAAACTCAGACATAAACTTCACTTAAAATGTTGTCTATATAATTTAAAATAATGTTTGCTGATTTATAGCCTTTATCTCACCTTAAAATGTAGCTAAAATAATCACCCTGACTAGGGGTCACGTCACTGAAATCTTCGGCTGTCATCTATGTTCTACCCCTATGCTGTCCAATACATAAGAGCTTGGCTGCTAACCAAAAGGTCGGCAGTTCAAATCCACCAGCTACTCCCTGGAAACCCTATGGGGCAATTTCTACTCAGTCCTATAGGATCACTATGAATCGGAATCGACTCGGTGGCAATGGGTCACCACATGTGGTTACTGAGCACTTGAAATATGAACAGTGAAAGTGAGGAATTGAAATTTTAAATTGTATTTAATTTTGATTATTTTAGATTTTAAAATAGATATCCGATTCAGTTATTAAAAAAAACTTTGTATGTTTGGAACAATTCCGGTATATAAATCAACTGTAAATTTTATGAAATCTAAATACAGATCAAGTATTCCCAATGAAAATTTAATGTCCAAACTAAGATGTACCATATTTCTACAATACATCCCAGATTTGGAAGACTTGGTATGAATGGAAAATATCTCATTACTAATTTTAAATATTTATTACATGTTGAAGTGATAATGCTTTGGACATGTTGGGTTAAACACACTCGATTATTAAAATTAATTTTACCTTTTTAAAAACTTTAAAAATGTAGCTACTAGAAAATAAAATTACATATGTGGCTCATGTTATAGTTGTACTTAATAATACTGCTCTATATGATATTGCATCAAAAGTGTAGCTGAAGTGATGGCTCACGGTTAATCACTCCATTCCAGATGCTTTCTTGCTAATACAAGTTATGCTGTAGGCATTTTCTAACTAGAGACATGATTATTACTATAATTAAATAATGTAAATAGTCATTGAAAGAAACATATAGTATGTTGTTTTAAACTTCATTCGTCTGTACTTGCTTATTTCCCATTTTCGGAATGCAAACCCCAGCATGCTGTCCCTTTATTTTGGTACTCCCCCATATTCAAAATATTCCTGGTACTTCATAAGTGGTTGAATGAATAGTGATTATAACTAATAAGACAAACTTTCATAATCTTTCTAAATACTTAAATTTATTTTCTACATAACTGTACAGTGCAAAAGTAAACCAGATTTTTAAAACATTTAATAAGACTAAAAAATCCACAACTTTATAAGAAATTAGATCTTAATATAGGAAAAAACATGGTTGTAGAAGAGAAAATTCATGCTATACCAGAGCAAGGAAGATAAAAATGTGACAAAGTATGTAACAACGTTGCAAGAATATAAAAGGCGGAAAAACAAGAAAAATAAATGATTAGAGTCAAATGTGAAGGTGACGGCTCTAAAGGAGAAAACATCATACATGGATTTTATTTATGCAGAGAAAGCGCTCTTACAAATATGAAGAAATAAACTGAAACTATGTGACTCATAAGCCTAAAACAACCTTGGGGCAGGTAAATTGGATGAAAGGAAGCATAATTTGTTTCATTTTCCTCAGTCCTCCCTTTCATAACAGGGCTCAGTTCAAAACAGCTTACACATCTACAGAGCCTTTGAGTTCAAAATCCATTACATAAATGGAAAATGACAAGTTAAAAGCTTGGGTATAACCAAGTAGTGCAAAAATAGAGTCATTTCTCCTCTCTCCCTCTCTTGTACCAGGTCATGTACATGTTTCACTTTCATTTAAAGAAACAAAATAGAACAAATATGAGCTCAAGGGCATCTTCAGGCTTCCAGAAACATGTCATCTTACGTTTGTTTTTTCAATGAACAAACTTATTATTAATAAGAAATTTTGTCTAAAACTTCACTACTTTAGGGTAACTGAATTTATGCTGTGAAATGCTCCTGGTAATCAACAATTTGTATATTATTTGAAGACAGCGGGTGGGCAAATCACAGCATAAAGTTATTAGTAGCAACACAAGCATTTTCTTTAATTAGTTTCACAGAGTTAATAACGTACACACAGAGGGAATCACAGTCAGTTTAGGGGAAGGAGTCATTTTCCTAGGCCCACACACAAGTTGTGTTTAGTTGGTTTTAAATGCCTCTTTGTTGTAAAACATACTGCAACCGTACTTTGAAGCTACAACCAATAGAATCTAAAAACTTGAAAATACTTTTTGGCTCAGACCATAACCACCCCTTTTAGAACAAAAATCATGTTTACTGCTACACATCTACTATGTGTTCTCAAGGAAACTATCTTAATAATTTTTAAACTATGAACACTTGGCTACCAACTAGTGATATAAAGCAATCTATCTATACTTTAATCATTAAATACATACATAAGATTCTACGTTTATATACATTTTGTTTTGTATATGTTTGTAGTTATATATACATAATTCTTGATAATACAGTGGCAAAAGCAAATAATACATTAGAACTTTCCTTTAAGAGGTTTGACTATACAGTTTGCATCACCTGAATAAAATGCTAACATTAACATTAATCAACAGTTATCACATACTGAAGTTTTACTGATTATCAAGCAGTGTTTTAGGTTCTTTTTTTTTAATCTCTCTATATAATTCAATCTTTACAACAAGCCCTACATGATAGTTCTATAATTATCCCCATTTTACAGAGAAGAAAACAGAGTAACAGAAAGGTTAAATACACAGGCCAAGGTCACACAGCCAGTATGGGCAAAGTTGGGATTCAAACTTAGATAACCTGACTCTAGAGTGTGTACCCTTAACTACTATCATCATTTCAATATTTATTTTAAAAATCAACTATTCTATTCCAGTAAGGAGACAGCAATATGAAAAATTTCCAATATTTTAAAATGTGTTTCAGATACACAATTTAGAAAAATATGTTAAGAAGCAACATAAAATAAAAACCACTGACAAGACTATTTTCTGTATTTCTTAAAGTTATGAACTCATTTTTTTCAGGTTTACACATTAATCTATATATCATCCCTATCAGAAACCATCCTCAGGTATTTGAAATGTACTCTTGTACACACAGAATAATTTCTACTAGGCAGGGCACAGGTATTTACTGAACCAACAACACAGCGAAAGAGAGTGAGAATAAACTACAACAGACTCCAAACTTTGATAGTGTACCCCAAACAAGTACAGAAATTGACCACCATGTACCTATTATATATATATAATTATTCATAAATTATGTGCACATACTACTATGCTAACACATATTTTCATTTAAAACATATGCAAAAGTAAACATTAAAAAGGATGAAAGAGGAGTTCCGGCAAAATGGCGCTCTAGGCAGAAGCACCACTCCGTCCCTCCATAGCAAAGATCTGAAAAACTAAGCCGAACAGAGAATACAACAATCCTGAAACCCTAAAACATCAAATGAAGAGATAAAGAACTCAGCCAAGCACCAAATGGAATGAGAAAACTAACAGAGAACG
>NW_004443975.1:8102788-8104701 GCF_000243295.1 Trichechus manatus latirostris | reverse complement strand
AGCGGCTGCTTGGATTCCACATACCCAAACGGATGGCTCTCTGAGTACCATTTGTTGGCTGCTGGTGTTGCTTTTTTTCCGCTTCTTTTCATTTCTTCCTTGCCTCTCCCCATCTCCCCCTCCTTTTGCTAGAGTACCTCTCTCCGTGCGCCATCTTTGCTTCTTCCTGAGGGGCTGCAGAGCTCCGGTAATTTGTGATATACACTTTCCCACCCTCTACCCTTCTTCACCCACACTCGGCCCCCTCTACTTCCCACAGACACAGTCTCTTGTCCAGAAACAACAGCCCGCACTAGCTGGCTCTCTGAGTGCCATTTGTTGGCTGCTAGTGTTGCTTTTTTTTTTTCTGCTTCTTTTGATTTCTAACTTGCCTCTCGCCACCTCCTCCTCCCTTAGCTCAAGTACCTGGCTCCATGCGCCACCTTTGCTTCTTCCTGAAGGGCTGCAGAGATCCGTTCAGGGTGGAGCTGCTTCCTGATCTGGGCTGCCGTGCTGGTGGGATCCCGGGGCTTTCATTCGTTTGTTTGTTTTGAACTGTTTGTTTGTTTTCTTTTCCTTTTCTTGAGTTGGGAGCCCTTTCCGGCCAGGCTGAGCTGCGTGGCAGGGAGACTCCCCTTTGGCTTCTACAGATCTGCAGAGGGATCCCTGAGGACACTTCTTTCTAGATTGGTTTTTTTTTTTTTTTCTGTTTCTTTGGGGGCCTTTCTTGTTTGTTTGTTTTTTTTAATTTGTTCTCTTGTCCTTCCTTTTCCCTTTTTGTCTTTCTTCATTGCTCAGTTTCTCGTCTCTCTATATCTTTCTTCTCCTTCTGTTCCCTGAATACCTGGCGTTGTATACCTCTGTGCCTTCTAACCAGGCTGTACTGAGACACCTGAGAGCGACTTCCCCAGACCTCATAGCTGCACCGGTGGGATCCCTGGGAACTCTGCGGTTCTTTAAACTTTCTGATTCTTATTTATTCATTCTTTTCTTTTCTTCCTCCTCCCCTTTCTGTTCTTCTCCGTTTCTTAGTCTCTCATCTCTCCACTCCAATGGCAAGCTCCCCTAGCATTCTTTTTTGTTTGTTTGTATGTTTTTGGCTCCTGTTCCTCTCTCTTCTCTCCCATAACCATCTTAGCTCCACACATAACAATCTCCCTGCTGCATCCTGCCTACCTGCACCGTGCACTTGACATCACACCACCAAGCAGCACAGGCACAGCCTACTGGAACTTGCCCTGCACTGATTACCGGCCTGCTCTGGTGGCTGTAGTAAGTGCCACAAACAACCCGTCCCAATAACTCTTCTTCAGCTAGACCTGCCCTGCCATACCATATCTGAGTGACTGACCCTGCCAACTGGAGAAGGGGGCAAAAAGTATTGTGCCCACAGATGAGCAAACAACAAAGAACACACAGCCCGCCTGCTCAGACACAGCCAAATTAAAAAACAATAAGGGCTAAAACAAACAAATCTACAATCAATAAATGAGAAAAATAACTATGAATGCCCCAAAGACAGCAGACAATATCAAAACATTTACAAAAACAGGACAGGATGGCTCCAGTAGGCGTCCAAAATAAAACACCAGATGACTTTCCAGTAGATGAAAAGGCACTAGAACTACCTCATAGGGAATTCAAATCTCTAATACTCAGAATTCTGCAAGAGCTCAGGCAAAAAGCTGACAAACATGAGGAAAAAATAGACAAATTCACGGAAAATACAGACAAAAAATTGGAAGAATTCAGGAAAATAACACAGGAACAAAATGTTAAAATAAATTCACAACTAGAAACCATACAAAAACAACAATTAGAAATCAAAAAGATAAACAACAAGATTTCAGAAATGGACAATGTCATAGAAGGGCTGAGGAGAAGGTTTGAAACGATGGAAGACAGGATCAGCAGAATTGAAAACAAACACTTGG
>NW_004443975.1:7993828-8095677 GCF_000243295.1 Trichechus manatus latirostris | reverse complement strand
AAAAAAGGATGAAAGAGTTCTACACCTGGAAAAGACAGACTAGCTAATTTTAGACAAACTTCCTGTTGATAACTACTGGTAAACCTGGCAGAAGGTAACAGTTTGGCAGCAGTAGAAGCTAAGCAGAGCTCTCAGCAGACTCACAGAGCCGGGGGAAAAAATGAGTTCAGGGCCTGTCAAGGAGAGGGAGGCCCCAGCTTTCACCTGCGACCTAAAAGGGCTACTCCCTAGAAGAAAAGGTGAGCTTGTAGTAGACCAGCCCTCACAGGGACTGAAGGTCAGCAAAATCATCTCTGGCCAATTTAAGGGGATCTGCCCTCAACCTAGTTGCCTGCCAGAAGCATAAGGAAATTTTATCTGGAAGAAGACTCAATATATGTCTACATTGTATTTGTAATGTCCAGTATAGAATCCAAATAATCAGGTATACAATAGATCAAAATTTGACCAAAAACCAGGGGGAAAACAGTTAACATAAACAAACTTATAGGAGATCCATATACTGGAGATAACTTAGCTGAGCTTCAGAAATATTAAAAAAAAAAAAAAAAAAGTAAAATGGAAATTCTACAACTAAAAATAACATTAAAATTACTCCAGATATGGAACTCAAGGGTAGAACTTACTAAATTTCTCAAAGATTTTAAAATAATGAAGAAATAGTTGTCTAATAACTTTTTAATTCATTCAAAAGTATAACTTTTTAACTAATTTTAAAAAAAACTTCATTTAAATGAATTGTTAAAAGGAGAAAAAATAATTTTCCCTGAAATTTTATTTTTCAAATTCATCACTGATATGTATTAGGCCTGGTGAAACACATTTTACTATCACGAATAAATCTTTACTTACAGTACGTACTTCTTGTCTCACATTGATTTATGAATATTTTCTCTCTGTGGCAGTTTTAGAATAAATACTAGACTGAATGAGAACTTATATTCACAAACTTCTAAGTTACACCTAAATTAGTTTGAGTAGAAAATTACAATCATATATTACCGTTTTTTAATAGGTCCCTGGGTGTCATAAACAGTTTGTGATCAACTGCTAACCTAAAGGTTGGCGGTTCAAACTCACCCAGCAGCACCTCGGAAATGAGGTGTGGTGATCTGCTTCCATAAAGATTACAGCCAAGAAAACTCTACATAACACAGTTCTACTCTGTCACAGACAGGGTCATCATGAATTGGAATCAACACGATGGGGACAGGTTTGGGGTTTTTTGTGTGTGTTTTTGTTTATAGTGTCTTTTACACAAACATATCGACATATATACTCTTTGGTCCTGAGTAACTGATCAGTTGCTAAAAGGTTCAGTGTTCACGTCTTATTTCTTTATTGATCTCAAATCTCTCAGATGTTAAATAAGTGCTACCTTGAGTTTCATTGTTTGTTTTGCTACTACTAAGAAAATAAACAGAACTAACACTGGATTCAATGATAGTAATGAAGATTGTACAATTATATTCAAAATATCTGAAAATTTTTCACATTTAACTACTAACATGAGTAAATGCTGGGCTGTACTTTTGCAGGGAACGCCAACAAGACACAAAGAAGTTGGCTAATGGCTTTAATAAAATCACATCTCCAAAACCTGAGAATTATTAAACTCATCAGTAAGGACCCTTTGAAGGATTTTTAAGCAGAGGAGTGACACAATCAGGTTTATATATTAGAAAAATCACTCTTGTTGATCTTTAATAATAAGAGGTTTCTTTTCCTTTTTCTAGAATGGGAGAGACCCGACATGCTGACAGGAAAGGAAAGGGCTAGTTGAGAGGGAGAAGTTAAGGATAACGAGGGGGGGGGGGCTAAACAAATGATGGTGGGATGGGATCCAGGGAATAGGCAGAGGGACTACCCTTAAACAGAAGAGACATGTTTTTCACTGTGACAGAAAGGATGGGGAATGGGGTAGATGCAAGTTAAGTTGGAGGCATTCCCATTTCATCACGTATCTTTCTCAGGGAAGTAGGGGTAAGATATCTGCTGAAAGTATGGGCGAGGGTATGTTGGGAGCAGGGGAAATAGGAACAAGAATTGACTTGGTAAATATGCAAGACTGCAGGGTCATTGCTGAGGGCCCACTGAAATCAGTTCCATTACAAATTCACAGTCTTTATCCTGCTTGGTTATATACATTGTCTTCAAATCAATCGCATGATACAGATAAACTACAAAATAGCAGCTGAAAGGAGAATCTCTTACCCTAAGCACCTATGTGATTACAAAGTTATCAACAGATATGCTGGAATGTTCTCACTGTCATAGAAATAGACTTCTTCAGTCTATCTCAACAGTAATTTTCATCTGGACTCCTGTTCTTTATCCTGTCAGCTCTGCCATTCTTCTTCCTACTTTTTTACGTGGACAACTGAATGAAGTTTCTAAAATTCATATTTGGAATTTAAAGAATGAATTTTTAAAATCCTGACTTATGTTGTAGTTGTACTCAAATATATGCCATAAGTAAAAAAAAAAAAAAGAAAAAATGATGGCACCACCTTTTAACCTGTCACTAAGATCTCAAAAACGCTATCCACTAATCTTATGTGGTTCTGCATGGTTTAGAAACACAGTAATGCTAAAATGCCATTTTTTTATTGAAGTCAGTATCAAATTTCACTTTAAGTTATTTCTTGTAAGCAATTTAGGATTTTTCTAACATAAGACTAAATTCTTGTACCTATGGAAGAAAGTCAACATCTTGATTTAGAGACTCAGAAAACTTGAGTTCCGATATTATCTGATCTCTTGGAATCTAAGTTGCCTTTTAATATCTGATGATTCTAGTTATTTACTAGTTCCTTAGTTCTCTGTCATTTGTCATTTATTGTCTCAAGTCTAAAACAAATATCACTTTCTAGTTCATTACATACGTGAGCTACGAATGACTCACTTGTTATCTGTGTAAAAAGTGAGAGTACAGCAAACATTTTTTCTTCCACATTTATTGTCTACTTTTATCTTGAAAAACACTGATACAATGTTTTTCTCTGACTGGGAACCTGATGCTCTGGCTCCACATCCAGAACAATGGTTTTGAATTGCTTACGCAACACAGGTGCTGATTCTTTGACTTTTACTCAGTGCTCTTTGTAATCAAGAGCATACGTTTGGTTGGCATTAAAGGTGCAGTACCGAGCCCTGGTGGCACAGTGGTTAAAGAGCTTGGCTGTTAATCAAAAGGTCAGCAGTTAGAATCCACCAGCTTCTCCCCGGAAACCCTACGGGGCAGTTCTATTCTGTCCTATAGGGTCACTATGAGTCGCAATCCACTCGACAGCAACAGGTTTGGTTCTTTTTTTTTTTTCAGGTGTGGCATGAGGAAGCAAAACAAAGCAAATATATCTCCAAACGGAGACTGAACTTTGACCTTAGAAGTTTTTAGTGCTTCAACTGAGCTAGCTGGATGTCAGCATAATCAACTGTGACAGTCTACTACGAACGCGGTGGGGGAAGAAAGACAGATGAGGCACAACCTACCCTTAAAGTTTATACTCCAATATGGAATGAATTATAAGACATGTCTACCCACCTTTGCCCTAACCTTCCTCCTCCCCAGTCTTTGTTACAAAGAATGTGGTAAATGCAGGGTTTCAAACTGCATTCATTCCACTTTGAACCCCCTGCGGATAATTTGCATTTCTAACAAGTTCTGCTGCTAGTTAGGGACCAATTCTGAGACTCAAGTAGAGCAGTGACTCTCAAAATTCATTACACATAAGAATCACCTGGGGATCTTGTTAAACTGTAGATTCTGATTCAGTATATCCAGGGTAGAAACGCAACCAGTACGAAGCCCTAGGTAAACGACAGGCAAGCTCTTGGAAAGCTTAGAGGAAGGAAAATTATTTTTACTTGTGGGAAGAGTATAATGTGTGAATATTTAAGAATATTCGATTTTGATACTGAAAATAAGAGAAGTAATGAAGAAGATGAAACTAAGTATAGAAGCAAGTAGCTTGTAAGATGTTAGATACAGAAAAAAGTAGAGCATATGTGAGCTAAACAGATAGGAACAAATGAAAAAATCATGGACCACCAAATATTTATGACACCATACAGGAGACACCAAATATTTATGAAGAATGTATGTTATTTCCCAACTAGAAATCAAGCACTGAAGCAAGAGAATGTGTCTGCTTTGTCTTTTTTGTTCTTCTTCTTTTTTTTAAAGGAAACCTTTACCACATAACATAGGCCTAGGCATATAATAGGTACTTCCTAAATGTTTACTCAAATGAACTGAAATACTAAAGCGTCTCTTTCACTATCTTCTAACTGAGGGGCAGATTTAGGGGGAAAGAAAAGGTTATTATCACTTAAGATGACTTTTAAAATTTATTTAACAACAAAAAACCCATACACAGTCTGGTAGGAAACAGAAATAAAGGGGAAAGTTCAGAGCAGAGAGTATTTTTGTCAGTAAAAAATTAAACATGATACGGACAAGTCAGCAAATTCCCAAAAAGGTACATCAATTAGTAAAAAGGCATATATATTAATTGGGCTCTACTTTCTGACCTAACAATGTGGGAGAATTTTGAGTCTGTAATTACAAATCCTTGCTGCTTGTGCAATGCACATTAAAGGATAAGGTTTAAATATTCAAAGAAAGCATAGAAGAACATTCTAATGTTCTATTCCAAAATGGCAATGAGTCAAATGGAATCAGACCAAGGTCAAATTTATTTTAACCCAGCCTTTCCATTTTTGTTTCTGCAACCACAATTTTACTTCTTGAAAGGTTCTCCTTCTCACAAACACTCTTAGATTTCTCCACTGTAGACAAATATTAAAAAATAATTCCACGACCATTTATAAGACAAAATGAACAAATTTCATCTATGAAGACTAATGGAATAAAACTGGTTCCAGTAAGAATTATGGTCACGTTTACTGGAATTATGAAAATATACTGTTTTGCTAATAGAACTCTCCTAAAATTTTAAAAGTAAAGACTTAAATAATAGTGGCATTACCTCAGATGCCCAAGTGAAAGTCGAGACGTACTTATAAGAATTTGAATAACGCGTATGAAATAGTGGATGGAATAAAGGACATCATTCAGATTTTACTGAGTTTCAGAGGTAACCTTAGCCCAAAGTTCACATCAAAAACAGTAAGAAGTATATAGACACCCAGAAAATGGTTAGAGGGTCTAGAAAGAGAAATGGAATAGGAGGTAAAAGAGAAAGAAAAGGCTACAGAGTGGGGAAGGGAAAGGAAAAACAACAAAGCCATAATAGTACAACAGGACTTGGTTGTACCTGTTTAAACTTTCATTTCATGAGAATGATCAATTTTGAAAACATTTTAACCACAAAAAACTTTTTTCACCTGAATGGTTGCCTTAGTAAATGTTCCTTTCCTAGCTTAAATGAAATGTTTACCTTAGCAATCATCAAAAAAGCTGTAATTGGCAATGTCCCATCAAAAACAAAAAAGAGAGGGCAGGATGGTTTCTAAAAAGGTAAAAACTTAATTCAATATTTAAAAAATTTTTTAATTAGAAACATGTTAGAACAAGACTTTTGAATGTTTCCACTCTGGTGCTTGCCTATATTTTGAAGCCAAGTTTCCATGGATCCCTAAAAGCGAAGTTAATGTCCTTTATTAAGCATTTACTGAGTGCCTACAATGTATATACCACCATGCTCAGGACAGTGTATGTGTGTGGGGTTGGGAGGGGAAGGGGAATAGGATAAAAAGAATTAAGAGGTATAATTAGTGCCTAAGAGTACTCTATTTGAAGAAACAAAGCACATGTAAAGAAACAAATAACAGTAAAACGCAAGCTATTAGTAAGGATTGAGAGTAAGGGAAAAGAAGAAAGGATAAGACATAAAAGGAAAAAAAAACCATTAGGACTGCAAATATTGAAATCTGCATTCTAACACAAGCTCTGTTAATAACTTGTTTGAAGGGCTTGTGCAAGATACTTATCTCCTCTGAGCCTCAATTTCTTCAGCAATAAAATCAGGGGAATAGATCGATATCTTTAAAGGCCCTTTCAATTCGAATTATGATGCCATTATTGCTGTAGAATGGCTCTACTAAAAGAAATAATTATGACAGCCCCTAAGCGTTGGCATATTATTTTTACTTATAATCTTACTTGTAGATGTAAAAACAAAATTTTTGTGTTATTACCCTAATGCAACTATTAAACCAAATTAATAAAATCAATAAATACCACAACACTAATAAAAATTAAAATAATATTAATTCAATATGATGCATGATGCACCTCTGTACAAATTAAATTTGTTTACAAATGGAATATGGCATAAATTGTGACTGCATAGGTTCTTCTGTGTTCACATCCCTGCTTACGATGGGCACACGAGGACTCAATTCTCCCACCACTATCCTCTGCTGCCTACTGAGAAATCTTCATTTTTATAACATATTGTGATGTTGCTCCAAAGGCATAGTCTACTAATTTTACCACTATGATTATAAACAGAAATGCAAACCTGGGCACTGAAATTCCATATCAGAATATTCTTTTAAGGTGTCAGTCTTCATGATCTTGAATAAGCTGCTGTTATTTTCTTTTAGTTTATCATTAAAATGAAAACACGGAATTTAAAAAATTCTAATAAATGACTTTTTTCTTTTTTTCACTTTTCTGTATTTTAAAAAATATCTGTTGCCCTGGAGTTGACTCCAATTCACAGCAACCCTATAAGACAGAGTAGAACTTCCCCATAGGGTTTCTAAGGCTGTAAATCTTTATGGAAGCAGACTGCCATCTTTCTCTCGCAAAGTGGCTGGTGGGTTCAAACTACCTTTCGGTTAGCAGCTGAGCACTTTAACCGCTGCGCCACGAGGGCTCCTTTCTGTATTTTACACACTCTCTATTATAAACGTGCTTTTTTTTCCTGCTGAGTTTTTTAGTACCAGCTTTATTGAGATATCAGGAGCCCTGGTAGTGCAGTGGTCAAGCACTCAGCTGCTAACCAAAAGGTCAGTGGTTCAAACCCACCAGCTGCTCCATGGGAGAAAGATATGGCAGTCTGTTTCCGTAAAGATTACAGCCTTGGAAACCCTATGGGGCAGCTCTACTCTGTCTTATAGGTTGCTATGAATTGGAATCGACTTGACAGAAATGGGTTTGGGTTCGGGTTCACTGAGAATATAATTCTCATACAAGTCATCCACTTAAAGCGTACACTTCAACGGGTTTTAGTCTATTCGCAGTTGTGCAAATATCACCAAAACCAATTCTACAACTTTTCATCACCCCCAAAACAACCCCCTCCTACCCATTAGCGATCACTCCCCATTCTGCCTAACCTTTCTTCAGCCCCAGGCAACCACTAAACTATTATCTGTCTCTATGGATTTGCCTATTCTGGACAATTCATATAAATGGAATCATGCAAGATGTGGTCTTTTGTGACTGGCTTCTTTCACTTAGCATGTTTTCAAGGTTCATCCATGTTGTAGCATATAGCAGTACTTCATTTTGATTCCCGAATAATATTCCACTGTATGGGTATACCACATTTTTCTAAATTTTATTTATTTTGTTATTGTTGAGAATATACAGCAAAACACACACCAATTCAACAGTTTCTATACGGACAATTCAGTGACACTGATTACATTCTTCGAGTTGTGCAACCATTCTTACCCTCCTTTTTTGAGTTGTTCCTCTCTCGTAACATAAACTCATTGCCCTCTAAGGTTCCCATTTAATCTTTCAGGTTGCTGTTGTCAATTTCATCCCATATAGGTAGTTCTTAAGAGTATAATGCTCAAGGTAGACCTTTTTTACTAGTTAAGCTAAACTATTGTTTATGTTTTGTGATGACTTCAAGGGATATTTCTGGTTTAAGGTTTAAAGATTATCTCAGTGCAATAGTTTCAGGGGTTCATTCAGCCCCATGGCTAAGTCTACAGTCCATAAGCATTTACCACATTTATTTATCCATTCATCAGCAGATGAACATTTGGGTTGTTTTCACTTTTTGGCTATTATGAATAATGCTGTTATAAATATTCATGTGTAAGTTATTGTTTGAACATCTGTTTTACAATTCTTTTGGGTATATACCCAGGAGTGGAATTGCTGGGTCACATGGTAATGCTATTTTTAACATTTTAAGGAACCACCTAACTGTTTTCCACAGCAGCTGCACCATTTTACATTCCTGCCAGCAATGCATGAGGATTACAATTTCTCTACATCCTCATCAACACTTGTTATTTTCTGTTTCTGTTTTTAATACCCATTCTAGTGTGTGTGAAGTGGTATCTCACTGTGGTTTTCATTTGCATTTTCCTGAAGGCTAACGATGTGGAACATCTTTTCTTGTGTTTATTTGCCATTTATCTTCTTTGAAGAAATGTCTATTCAGATCCTTTGGGCATTTTTAAATTGGATTGTCTTTTTATTATTGAGTTGTAAGAGTAACATACTTTACTTTTATACTCAGAAAATCTTTTTTAAAAGCACTGAACATACAATAATATATATTTTTAACTCACTAAGATTGCTATGGAGTTAATACAGTGAAAGCTGTGTTAGTGGAGAACCCTCCCCCATTCCTGATGTGCTCCTTTACTCATTCACCTCTGGGGAGGCAGAGTGATTTCTCCGATTGGTAAACTTGGTGATACCGAGCTTTGACTGGCTCAGCCACCTTCTTTCTCCCGTGAGAACACACTCTGCTCTGCTATGCCGTTTTACCTGGGGAGGCCGCCTGTGTAGGAAAAGGCATAAAAGAAATGAGATTGAATCATAAGAAGAAGGAAGATTAGACAGATGGAGAAGAAGGACAGGTGGGGTGAAACAGGAACTTCAATACAGGTACTGTTATGGATTGAACTGTATCTCCCCAAAATGTGTGTGGAAGTCCTAACCCCTGTACTTGTGAATGGGATCTTGTCTGGAAAGGGTTTTTCTTTTGTCGTGTTAATGAGGTCATACCAGAGTAGGGTAGGTTCTAAACCTAATGCTTTCTGAGTGGTGTCTTATAAAGCAGAGAGAGACACACAGGCGGAGACGCCCGCTGAAGACTGAGACAGATGTATCTACAACTCCAGGAATGCCAAGGATTGCGGGCCGTTACTACAAGGTGAAAGAGAAAAAGAAGGATCTTCCTCTAGAGCCTATGCCCTGAATTCAGACTTTCAGCCTCCAGAACTGATAGACAATAAATCTGTGTTCCTTAAAGCCATCCACTTAGTGGTATTCTGTTATGACATCACCTCATGTAATAAATATGGTTTTTTTCTTTTAGAAAGTTTGTTTATCCACCATTTTTATGGCATTCATTGCTTTAGAACCCTAACTATTTTAGAACATAACTAGCAGTTGACACTGAGTCGACTCCAACTCATGGTAACGCCATGTGTGTCAGAGTAGCACTGTGTTCCATAAGGTTTTCAATGGCTGAGTTTTCGGAAGTAGATTGCAAGGCCTTTCTTCTAAGGAGCCTCTGGATGAACTCCAACTGCCAACCTTCCAGAACTTTCCCCTATATGTTTACTGAACTCTGAGTAAAAAGGTAGCATTTAAAATTCTGGTAAAATAAATGAAACGAAATTCTACACAATATTTACTGAATAATTATAAATTAAACTAACCAAAAAGGTTTTCATATATATTTCCTCCACAGTATAATAAAAATTAAAACAAGTCCACATAAAGCCATCTAAGACATTAAGAAGTATACGAATTTAAAACAGAAGAAAAAAATATTTTGGGGGACTTGTATTTTTCACCAAATGTTTTTGTGAAAGGGCTTACACTATTTTTTCACAAATAATGCACCCACATAAATAATGCACCCACAAATATAACACATGAAAATGATGAAACTAGTAAAATGGTCTAGCATAATGCACATGTTATTTGCACAAAAATATGGTATACAATGTCCTCTGTGTGGGCACTTCTACTGCATTGCCCACAGCGCTTAGTATAATGCTGATTAGGTATGAGGCTCGAACACTAGACAGTAAGCTGATAGGAACTAATGCTAGGTTCAGAGTCATTCACAAACCACCATATTTCAAATTATTCACCAAAAATGGCAGTTTTCCTTATGTACGTATATTTTAATGCCTAGGTTCTTAAAGATTATCAGTAAATTAACTTAAGAACTCAAGGAGAATAAAGAGTATGATATTGCATATAACATCAAACATAATTTTTTTTTGGATATAAAAGAATCTTTATTTAATATTTGTACCCAAAAATAGTCACAGAGATTATTGAGCCTGAATCTCCATTTTACAGACTATTTAAATAAGGATAATTAAGATAATATAGCTATCTAATGATTGCATTTTGACATGAACTTTAGATTCCTAACTCTCAATTCTGTTCTTCTATGTCACATAAATCCTCAGGATATTACCCTTCCTAAACTCTTACCTAATTTAACGTATTCACATTTAAAAGAAATACTTGTGTTTTACTTCAAACATAATTTTGGTACTACTTTTAAATTATAAAACCTCAGCCAAGAGACTCTCTAGCTTACTTTCTACTCTTCTTTTGAACAAGGAGCAAAAACTCATTACTTCTATCAATTCAGAAGTTAATGAAATTCCAAAAAAGGTTTGGGCTGATTTTACATTTAATTAAAGCCCTCATTGTCTCACATATCTCTTTCAATCTCTCCTGCATACTAGAGGCAGATTAATCTTCAGAAAACACTGCCTTTGTGTTTTACATAACAAAAACACGAACTCAATATACTTGTTGAATGAATAATCCTTCATGGCTCAAAAACCTCCAACGGCACCCTACTGTCTGCAAATCTAGCTAGTGTCACCCAGTTTTTCTTGAGCATCAATGTGTTCAACTCAGTTGAGTTTCAATATCTCCAACATCCCACTAACTCCTATTCTGATTACTCTTAGACCCTTACTGCCATTACTCAAGCTTTTTAACCACTGAAGACTCCAGACTCCTGACCCTTTTTTACTACATCAGTCAACCTCCTTCTGTTTTACTTCCTTTCTTATCTAGCACTGAACCCATGTATCATCTCTAGCTATTTCCTTAGTGCTCTTATACTTCTTCTACACTCACCTTACAAACTCTCAACCTGGTCAACCTAACCTCTTTCTCTGCTCTTACATCCTAGCTGCTATCTGTTACTAAATGAAAATCACAACTGTACAGACTGATAACTATAAAAGCAGTTTCTATCCAACCTCAGCTGGAGTGTCAAAGCTGCCCAGACATCCTTCCTCATAACCAGGGCCTCATCCCTCCAAAGCTATTCAAAACCTTCACCAGTGTCCAGTCACCTTCTTATCCCTAGCTCAGCAGACAGCCTCACCAGTACCACATGTAAACAGAGGTTATCAGATGTTACTTGGTAACCAGTATTTTCCCCTCTTATCTCAGTTGAAGAATGTCTGCCTTCTGTTCAAAGTAAATCTTTCTAGCATATCTAGTTTCTTATCATCTTTTATTTCTTCAGGGAGTGTGACTGTATCATCAACCTGTCTATGGACTCATTTCTCTCACTGGACAGGGCACAGTTATAAAAGGCAGGTCTTCTTTACCCCAGCCCCAAGTCTCTGAACAGCTCTTTGGGCTTCCAGGAAAAACTCAACTACCACAAGAATTTATCACCTTCCTATAAAATGCACAGAGGGAAGGCAAAGTGTAAAAATCAAATAAAGTATCCTTTAAGGTACTAGAGAATAACTTCTAAAGATATAAAAGTTATAAAGTAATATGTTTGTAGGAGATTTGTTTTTTAAAAGAATCAAGTGTATAATAAACCATAGTCTGCTACGATCTTTCAGAAGAATAGGAAGAAAAAAAGCAAAAACAAAGGGTTAAGGAAGGCAGAAAAAGCTATTGGGGCCCTCTGGAAAACTATTCACATACTCAGAAGAGCTAGAAGAAAATAGAAACCCTCCATCAAAGGTTATACAAAGTATATAATTTTATACAAAGCATTATACAAGCACATAAAAGCTTTGGTTTAATACAGGGATTATTTCCTCAAGACTAGATAAGCTTTCTGGAGTAAAGGAAGCCCATAGTTGTTTATTCTGATAACATAAAATTGACCATTTTAACCATTTCAAGGTGGCACTCCCAACACCCCTCTCCCCAGGTCCTAGCAACCACTAATCTGCTTTCTGTCTTTATAGATTTGCCTATTCTGGGCATTTCATATAAATGGAATCAACTAACATGTGACTTTTTGTGCCTGGCTTCTTTTACTTAGTATCCTGTTTTCAAGGTTCATCCATGTTGTAGCATGTATCAGTATTTTACTCCTTCTTATGGCTGAATAATATTCCATTGCTTAGATATACCAAAGCCCAGAGTTTTTGCTCGTAAGTTTTTTGCACATATAGGTATACTCTCTGAGGCTTTCAGAGAAGGCAAGCTTTATACATAAAGGTCCCGAGATTTTCCCCAGGTGTCAGAGAAAGGGAGAATAGAAAGCCTGTAGGCATCATAGTTGTCTTAGTT
This sequence comes from Trichechus manatus latirostris, assembly GCF_000243295.1. Lineage (NCBI taxonomy): Eukaryota > Metazoa > Chordata > Mammalia > Sirenia > Trichechidae > Trichechus > Trichechus manatus. Next base: position 8,083,202 of record NW_004443975.1, on the reverse strand, counting down.
ATCTAGTGCTGCTATAAAAGAAATACCATAAGTGGGTGGCTTTAACAAACAAATTTATTTTCTCACAGTTTAGAAGGCTAGAAGTCCGAATTCATGCTGCCAGCTCTAGGGGAAGGCTTTCTCTCTGTTGGCTCTGGAGGAAAGTCCTTGTCTCTTTTCAGCTTCTGTTCCTCACCTCCTTTGAGAACTTTTTGGCATCCATCTATCTTTCCCCATCTCTGCTGTTTTATATCTCAAGAGAATGACTTAAAACACACCCTACACTAATTCTGCCTCATTAATATAAGAAAAATCCATTCCCAAATAGGATTATAACCACAGGAACAGGGGTTAGGATTTACGACACATATTTTGGGGGGATACAAATCAATCTATAACAATAATTTAAATCTACATAACTATAATCAATCAAGAGGCCACTTAATATAATAAAAACTACTGGATTACATAATTTTTTACTTTAGGTTAATTTGAAATAGATCTTTTTTGGCTAATAATAATGTGAGGGTTGATGGAAATAAAACCCATTAAATCAATTTTAAAACTAGAGTTCAAAAATAACTAAGACAAACCATTTTTTTCTCTCCTTAGTCACAAAACATTTATTATATGATTAAAATAGGACTTTGTTTCTAATTTTGCCTCTCCACAGTACTTATCCAAAGCTAAACGTATGACTCTAATTGGCATGGCAAAGAACTTGAACACAAATTTTTTTGAAAACAGGTGAAGCTATATAATAAACCACATAGGAGGCACAGTTACAGATACTTCTTAGACATAACCAAACACCTCACAAGTTTGGTTTTCTGGGTTTGAAGGCTTAGGACCATAGTGTCGTGGGACAACTCAGTCAATTGGTATAATATAGTTCATAAAGTTTATGTTCTACATCCTACTTTGGTAAGAAATGTCCAGGGTCTTAAAAGCTTGTAACCAGCCATCCAAGATACAACTATTGGCCTCTACTCATCTGGAACAAAAAAGAAAAGTTAAACCAAAGACTCAGAGAACGAACCAGTCCACAGGACTAATAGTCTACATGAACCACAGCCTCATTTACCCTGAGATCAGAAGAACTAGATGGTGCCCAGCTACCACTACCAACTGTTCTGAGCAGTGCCATAATAGATGGATCCTAATAGAACAGGAGAAAAATGTGGAACAGAACTCAAATTCTTTAAAAGTCCAGACTTACTGGACTGGTGGAGACTAGAGGATTCCCCGAGACTACTGCCCTGAGATATTATTCAAACCTTGAACTTAAGCTAGTCCCTGAGGTTACCTTTCAACTAAATAACAGAGTGGCTCATAAAATAAAGAATATAACCCATGAGTACTGTGCTCCTTTAAAAAATCATCTATATGAAACCAAATGGTCAACAATTACCCTAAACCAAAGATGAAAAGAAGGTAAGGGGGCAGAGAAACTAGATTACTGGAAACTGAACAACCAGAACGGAATTAATGAGAATGCTGACACATTGTGAAAAATGTCAACAATGTCACTGAATAATTTGTGTTGAAATTGTTAAATGGGAACCTAACCTGTTCTGTAAACTCTCAACGAAAACACAATAAAATATTATTTACAACAAAAAACAAAAAAAAACACAGATAAAACAAAAGGAGCTTAGGAATTACCTTGTAATTTATTGAAGGAAATAAAGCCTGATGACTAAACTTAGATTATCATAAATAGTTATAAGTAAATTATTTTGGGTAAACTAAACTTCATAACTTTCTAATCAGCGTAGTTTCTACAAACTTCTAATCCTCTTTACATCTGAGTTGAATCCACGGGAGAAAATCATGTTGGTCACTTGGCATGAATCCTTAGAAGATTCAATGTAAATAAACTTTTTTCATACTCCACAAGTGAAAAAAGAAAAACATCTAAAAGAATCTATGTTCTTTCATAAGGTAAAAATAAATTATTAGGTTTCAATAAATAAAATACATTTTCACAAAAGTCCTCAATGAAAAATCTTAAACAATGTTTTCCAGTCCATCTGAAAATTCCTTTTGAGATTTAGTTGTACCATGATAACAATATCTGCAGAAAAGAGAAGCAGCAAACAAGAAGGATAATGCATGCATGAAATCAAAATATCCACAAACAGCATTCCATATCTTATAGTTTATGTATTTTAAGGAAATTATTTATTTCAAAATCTGTAATATAAAGTGTATTAAAAGGTTACTTTACCCTTGTTCAAATTAGAAAGCCATGTCCACTTAATTCACTGGTTTTCAAAATGCAGTTAACGTAAGGGGGAAAAAATGTAATTATTTGGTCAGGTTTAGTTTTTCAGGAAAAACAGGCTAAATATTCTCATAAGAGAATTTGATAAATATAAAAATTATAAAATATTATAATTCCTAAAATCTTCTAGAAATTGTCAATTAAAAGGTCAAACGCCCAAAATATCAATAAACAAAGGTGGCTAAAAGTATAACTTACTGCTTTAGAATTCTTCCTAGAGCGTCTGAGGGAAAAATAATCCTGATTTGTCAGTATTTTGACAGGCACACAGTATCTTTCCTTCCCACATGGCTAATGATGATGAAAGCAGGAAGTTCTAAAAGATGGCAGGGTGGAATGGTATGATGGCAAATAGTCCATCTCCAAAAAAGCTAACGATCTGAAACTCAAAACTTAGACTAAAACAATTTAAGAAATCTCAAGCTTTCATATGACTTCAGTTTTTTAAATGGTGTTTCTTTAAAGAATATTACAAATGAACTATTTCAAGTCCTTGAAAACCAAAAATATTCCCAAGTTAGAAGGAAATATAATTTCCCCCATGGAAATGAGTCCTAAGTAAAGAAAATCTGTATTCATGCAAATCTTCAAGGCCCTAAACTGAAGAGAATGGTCCAAAACAGAATCAAAATACATATTTATCAAATGTATAATTTCTCAATAAACATATGATCCTTGAACAGACCATTAGAGTTTACAAGGCCTTAAAAAAAAAACTGAAAATTAACAGACCACCAATTACTCTTGTTCAAATAACTTAAAATTTGCTAACACTAATTTGTAGAAACCAGTTTCTTTTTTTTTTTAAATTGTGCCGTAGGTGAAGGTTTACAAATTAGTTTTCCGTTCAATGATTTATACACAAATTGTTCCATGACATTGGTTTCAATCCCTACAATGTGTCAGCACTCTCCTCATTACCACTGAGTTCCCCATTTCCATTCATTTGGTTTTCCTGCCTGTGATGGTTAAGGTTGTATGTCAACTTGGCTGAGCCATGATTCTTAGTGGTTTGATAGTTGTATGATGGTGTGATCACTTCCATGATGATATTTGATATTATGTGATCACCTCCATGATGGGATCTGCTGTAAGTAGCCAGTCAGTTGAAAGGGAGTTTCCTTGGGCGTGCGGCCTACGTTGAATATACGTGGATATTCTGGCAAGGCTTGTGGGCTTTTGCTCATTCTGGATCCTGCAGCTTGTTCCTGTTCACCTGACCTCCTGTTCTTGGGACTTGAGTTAGCAGCTTACCTGCAGTCCTGCCTGCTGATCTTTGGGATTTGTCAATATTCACAGCCTGTGAGCTAGAACCCTGCTCTCCGACCTGCCGACCTTGGGTTCACCAGCTCCTGTCTCTAGGTGTATCAGGAGAGCCTCTATCCTGACCCCACGGACTTGGGACATTCCAGCCTCTACAACTGTGTGGGCCATTTCCTTGATATAAATTTCTTTCTATATATTTATACGCTTTACTGGGTTTGCTTCTCTAGAGAACCCAGCCTAAGACAATGCCCCTTCCTGCCTTCTCATCTTTGTTTTTGGGCATATGTTGTCCTTTTGGCCTCATACAGATGATTGTTCTAAGAAAAATTTTTCTCACATGTGCTATCGTTTATTTATAGCCCTGTCTATTACTTCGCTGAAAGGTGATCTCTGGGAATGGCTTCAGTGAAACCAGTTTATTTTCTTTCTTATCCAACCAAAATGGTGCCAAATGGAGAGCAATCTACATTTAAATACAAATGAAAATACTATATTTTCCTATACAAAATGCATACATCACTCAGGAAACAAGCAGCATCCATTAACTACCCTCTCATTCTGTCTTTGATCTTCTAATACTCCACACACTGTTTATGCTGTACCATAATTATAGTGACCAGATTTTACAGAGTGAGTTTGTTTACTAACCGAGTAATTTAAAATTTCTTTATACCATAAAGGTTGGGGAGGGGACATGTTTTTTGTATTAAATTTCACTGGATATTTTTTACGGAGCCCTAGTGGCACAGTAAGAGCTAGGGCTGCTAACCAAAAGATCAGCAGTTCAAATCCACCAACCACCCCTTAGAAACCCTATGCGGCAGTTCTACTTTGTCCTGTAGGGTTGCTATGAGTTGGAATCAACTTGACAGCAACGGGGTTTTTTTTTTTTTTTTGGTAGATATAACACACTGGAGCCAAAATAGTATTTAAAAACCAGTGTCGTCAAGTCAACCTTAACTCATGGTGACCCCATGTGTGCCAGAGCAGAAGTGTGCCCCATAGGGTTTTCAATGGCTGATTTTTCAGAAGTAGATTGCCCAGTCTTTCTTCTGAGGCACCTCTGGATGGACTCAAACCTCTAACCTCTTGGTTAGCAGCTGAGCATGTTAACTGTTTGTACCACCCAGGGACAAAGTAGTATTTAGGGAAACTTATTAAATCACAAGGGTCAAGATAAAGAACAATGGTGAGTCTGATCCACACTAAGGTCAGTTGGCTTAAGGGTTATCTTCCCAATACATGCGAAAAGTTATATCAGCTCTGAATAAGAGATGGTTCCATACAAATCACCACCTCTGTTGCAAAAACCTAAAACATATACCTAAACATAATGCCAGACTTTTTATACAAAAACTGTCATATTTCCTTTTGCTGTTGTTGTTGTGTGCCGTCGAGTCGAATCCCCTAAACCACATACCCGTTGGCATCAAGTGGATTCTGACTCACAGTGATCCTACAGGACAGAGTAGAACTGCCCCATAGGTTTTCTAAGGAGCAGCTGGTGGATTTGAACTGCCAACCTTTTGGTTAGCAGCCAAGCTCTTAACCACTGCACTACCAGGGCTTCCAAATCACCATAAACCAAACCAAACCAAATCCATTGCCATCGAGTCAATTCCAACTCATAGTGACCCTATAGGACACAGCAGAACTGCCTCACAGGGTTTCCAAGGAGCTTCCAAGGAGCCGCCGGTGGATTCAAACTGCCGACCTTTTGGTTAGCAGCCATACCTCTTAACCACTGCACCAGCAGGGCTCCAAACCACCAAAATCAAGTATCATTCTTCTGATACTACTGAGGCTCCCAGTGTTTTAGAGCCATAAAATATGCCCTCTTACTTTCCAAGTTTTGCTTAAAACATTTGGTCTTTCCCTTTATAAAAAACATTATGCTATAGAGAAGCACATTACAAAACTCTTAGCTATACCAGAAACCAATTAAGAACATAACTATATAACAGCAGGTACTCTACCTGTTGGCAATAAAGTCCAGTCTTCTTGCCATTAGATTTAATTGACAAAGACTCACACAATGACTTGACGCACTATTGACACGCAGATGTAAATAACTGAAACAATGACACCCCAGGAAATGACTGAGCACTGGACTCATCTTATGACCCGTCACTAAACAAGCACTGGGCACCTGTTTATCCTCCTCAGCGTGAACACAGTCACGCAAAGAGGAAGAGACTTCTTGGAACTCTCTTCCTGCAGAGGAACTTTTCAGTTTCAATACTGCAGCACTTCAGGAAAACGATTTTTGAATTTACCCCACATATCAGACTTGCAGGGTAGGAAACCATCACGTTACAATCCCATAGATAGATGCTGACCAATGAGATACCCTTAGCTACTCATTAGCTACATGTGGCTATTGCACACTTGAAATACAGCTAGTTTGGATTGAGATGTGTTGTAAGTGTAAAATACACACCAGGTTTCAAAGACTTAGTATGAAAAAAAGAATGTAAAATATCTCATTTTTTATACTGATGACATGTTGACATGATATGTATTAGATTAAATAAAATACATAATCAACATTAATTTCACCTGTTTCTTTTTACTTTGTTAATGTGGCTTACATTATATTTCTATTGGATGGTGTTGCTACAGACCTACAGCCCAATTCTGATCAGCAAGCAAGAACTATCACTGGGTATTTCCCAATTACAGCTGTCATTTGAGAGCCAAAGGGGAAAAGCAGTATTTTCCCTTCAATACCAATTTAGTTGAAATAACTTAAGAAGAAGATTGTAAAAATATCAGCAGAATCATTCTGTCCTGGCACGAATTTAAAGAAAGATTATTTTACTTCAAAAGGGCAAAAATAGCATCGGATGCAAAACCACACCTTTTAAGAAAATGAAGTGGGAAATACATAAACCAAGTTTTTCTAATTCTGATTGTAAGGTTCACCTTAATGGGAAATGGACATTTCATTTCCAGCACCTGGGGCCTCAGAAAAAGAAAGTGTAAGGTTTTGTCTCTTTATTATTCAACCAACTTCAACCACAAACAAATGAGCCATTAACACCATAAAAAGGAAAACAATCATTATAAGCTAATTCTCTTTACCAAAACCAAAAGAAAATGACAATTACTACTCAGAAGCAAAATAAAAAATTATGTCAGTTTCTCTAGGGCTGACTACGCTACTTTTGGTCCACAGATGTTATGAAATAAGAAAGCATATATTAAAGTATATTTTCAAAGTGAGAAATTCAATGACAAACTTCTGTGAGTAAATCATGTTCTTCATCTACCCTAAGACAGCATTCTCTTGATTTAATTTTAAAATATTTAGGACCACAGGGCTCTTGGGGGAAATCCAGTATATTTTTTATATACTATTGAATCTATTAAAAAATTTTTAAGAGCAAAGGGAGGAACAGCTCAGTAAAGGATAGGGAAAAACGCCTTCTCGGGTGTTCAGACGATGCAAAAGTCAGTTCTAGAAAATTGTCAATGAGGAAACTGTATAGGAAAAAAGAAATTAAGACCAATGAGTCACCAGGACTTCCACAACAGTTGGCATAATACAAAAATATTCAAAAAATGATTAGAAACTTTCTAGAGTGTCCTGACAAGTTTATAATCCAGAAAGGCCGTACTTGGACATCAATTCATTCAATTTGAAGTTCATCAGCTGAGAAGAATTTTCAGACTTTTATTTGTTAGGTGATACATTCCTGAGAAGCCTTTTCCTTGTGCATTTAAATGCCAGACTCAATTACACTCCCAGCAGAGTAAGCAGAAAGGATTGTGCATATTTTAAAATAGGGAGTTGACTGGCTGCAGTTTTTTGGTGGATACTAATTGGTACAGCTCTTTCTGAGTATGATCCTTAAATACTGAAATCAACCTTAAAGAATCGGGTCTTCTTACATTGCCCAAATAAGTAAAAAGACTGCCAGAATTTCCACCAGAGCATCCTATTTTTAGCCAAATGCATTCCACACTACAATTTGTTTGACTAAGTTTATGCAAGGAACAAAATTTGCATCCTACGGTTTTAATTTTTTCCAGCTTAGAAAGAAATCTTTTAAACACACAGATGAAGCTAAATATTGGCTGAGAGAGAGACGAAAGGAAAAGAGACATTACGCGGTTCTTGACAACCAAACTGAGGAGGAAAAAAAGGTATGGGAAAAATAAAAAGCAACCACAAGGGTGGAGAGATGGGGGTAACGGGATAGAAAGGAATACAGTAGAGGCATAGTGGAAGTCGCACGCTCCTCGAGGAGGCGGGCGAAGAACGACTTCTGGCGCTAGTCACCTAGCGAGGGAGAAATTGGAAAGATGCGCAGGAACAGGAGAGCCGCTGTGGCTAGAGAAAAGAGAGGAAAACAGGAGATCGGAGAGGGGGCGGAGGTAAAGGCACGGGGGCTACACCTCACCGAGGACAGAGGCACAGGAGGACAGAGGAGGCGCTGCTGGAGGAGGAAAGCGCAGGGGTAGGAGCGAGGGGCTTCCGAAAGGCTATCCACCTCGGCCGCGAGCCGGCGGGTCCCCTGCATCCCTCTCCTCCTCTCCTCACCTGGGAGTCGGAGACGAAAGGAAGACTACCGTTGTACCCCGGGTCTGTTTCCTGCCCCGCTCGCTGACATGGCGGCCGACGAACTGTCACAGAGCTTGCTCGGGTCTCCCGGGGCTCTGGTGGAGGAGACACCTCTTGCCTTCCCGCCCCGCCTTCCTCTGCACACCCTTACCGGCCGGCCGGCTACAGACGGCCCGCGACCGCGGAGCATAGAGTGCGAGCGGCTAGAGAGGAAACGCAGAGGGCGGACACAACCTGGCTGGTCGGCCTCTCTTCTCGTCAGGCCACTCACAATCCTTTGGCGGCCGAGTTGGGACGGAAGCGGAAGTAAGGGAAAACGGCGAGAAAGATTGCTCTTTCGCATGCGCATTTTTGGTGTATACTTCCTCCCTCCCTAGTGTGGCTGAGGGGAAATGTTACACGGGGGGTGCCCTGCACGGGGTTCGCCGAAGTAGCAACCCTGGGTGATCTTTGGGACGGACCTTAGAGGGCAAGGATGTGGGTTACAGTGGCGGGGCTTCCTGCGCGGCTGACTCTCTCAGTGTTGACCGGCGCTGGTCGCTTTTCCATTTTGGGATCCGGAGTGGCGACGCGGAAGGACTTGCCGGAGGTCCTTCGCAGGGGCTTCTCTGACTCCCGCCCTCAGCCGTTGCCCTGTCCAGATATCAGGGAATCGTCCTCGTGCGTCTCTAAGTGTCGTTTAGACTACAAACGTTACGTAATCAGTCGGAGATTGGCTGAAACCTTGGCGCAGATCTTGCAGGGGAAACGAAAAACTCCCCAGCTAGTCCTGGAGTGCAATCCAGGTGAGTTCAGCGTGGATTGCATTTTCTTGGAAGTCAGTTACTTCTGTATACTTTCATTGATCACCCAGGAGGCGCTGCCTAAGACACTGCCCTTTAAGCAGCTTACTTGGAGAGAGTGCCCACGACACGTGGCGTATGGTCTGTGTTAATAATGACTCCGCAATATTTCTGTAGCAATTTTAACTTTACACAATATTTTGATATAAAACAAGATCTTAAATCTCATCGTCTCCCTAAAAGAGGTGTAAGTCCGGAAAAAAAAAAAAAAAAGAATTTTATCTTACTCTTTCTGTGCATCTCCTATAGAGGATACTGAGAACACAAGATTTACAGCGTTTTTGAATAATGACTTTCTAAAGAGACGTTTCATATCATGGGTTGTCAGTTCTGTTTGGATTTGACAGTGTCTGATGATTAAAGCATCCGGATAGCCCATTAGTAAGTGGGAGGTTAGAACCTTATCTGTTTGTTTTTTTCTTCAGAGAGGTAGTGGAACATTGTGATAAGGGTACAGGTTTTGGCGTCATTGGCAGAATTGATTCAAATCCAAGCTGCACCCCTTAACAGTTTTGATGTTGGAGGCTAGTAATCCTATCCAACCTCCGTAAGGAGAGTAACACTTCGGAGATATTGTGAGACTTGAAATTAGGTAACACACGTAAAACATCCAGTAAAAGTTTGATATAAGTATTATTGGTGAGAGAGGTTGAATTGTTTTTCTTATAAACATACTTTTCTTTCTGTTAACATACTAGGTCCTGGAATCCTGACCCAGGCATTACTTGAAACTGGTGCCAGAGTGATTGCCCTTGAAAGTGACAAAACTTTTATTCCGCATTTGGAGGTATATTTTTATTTTTTTTAATAATTGTTTTCTAAGAATAATTGATTATTCAGTCACTACCTTTGAGTGGTTTAGGATTTAGTAGGTTTAATTAAACTAAGCACATGGTTTATTTTTATAGATCCTCTTTTAGAGATGATTTCCTTGTTACCCCTAGGGACTAGAACAGAGTAGACATTCAGTCCTTATTGAATGAATGACTAAAAGATTGAGAGTTCTGAGGTTTGCCTTGTAGTTTTAGCTCTGCTGCAATCCTAGTTGGGTGACTTTGAACAAAGCATATAACTGGTATCTCTAGCCTTGTTTGCTCATCTCAGTGTCCTTTACTGGTCCCTTGCCTTCTGTGAGCTTAGAATCTAATTGCTGAAATTAGATTAATGTTGTTAGGTGCCATCCAGTCGGTTCTGACTCATAGTGACTCTATGTACAACAGAAGAAAACACTGCCCTATCCTGCGCCATCCTCACAATCATTGTTATGCTTGAGCCCATTGTTGCAGCCACTGTGTCAGTCCATGTCATCAAGGATCTTCTTCTTTTTGCTGATACTCTGCTTTACCAAGCATGTTATCCTTCTCCAGGGACTGGTCCCTCCTGATAACCTGCCCAATGTATGTGAGACAAAGTCTCCCCATCCTTGCTTGTAAGGAGCATTCTGGCTGTACTTCTTCCAAGACAGATCTGTTCATTCTTCTGGAAGTCCGTGGTATGTTCAATATGCTTTGCCAACACCATAGTTCAAAGGCATCAGTTCTTCTTCGGTCTTTCTTACTCATTGTCCAGCTTTGACATACATATGAGGCACTTGAAAACACCATGGCTTGGGTCAGGCACACCTTAGTCCTTAAAGTGACATCTTTGCTTTTTAGCACTTTACAGAGATCCTTTGCAGCAGGTTTGCCCAATGCAATGCATCGCTTGATTTCTTGACTGCTGCTTCCATGGATATTAATTGTGGATCCAAATAAAATGAAATCCTTGACAACTTCAATCTTTTCTCCATTTATCATGATATTGCTTATTGGTCCAGTTGTGAGGATTTTTGTTTTCTTTATGTTGAAATGTAATCCATACTGAAGGCTTTTGTTCTTTATCAGTAAGTGCTTCAAGTCCTCTTCACTTTCAGCAAGCAAGGTTATATTGTCTGCATATTGCAGGTTGTTAATGAACCTTCCTCCAATCCTGATGCCGTGTTCTTCATACAGTCCAGCTTCTTGGATTATTTGCTCGGCATACAGATTGAATGAGTATGGTAAAAGGATACAACCCCGACACACACTTTTCCTAACTTTAAACCACATAGTATCCCCTTGTTCTGTTCTTGATCTGTGTGCAGGTTCCTCATGAGTACAATTAAGTGTGTCTAGAGCTCCCATTTTTTGAAATGTTATCCATAATTTGTTATGATCCATGTCAATCAAACACAGGTAAAAGTTTTTCTGGTATTCTCTGTTTTCAGCCAGGATCCATCTGACATCGGCAGTGATATCCCTTGTTTCACATCCTCTTCCGAATCCAGCTTGAATTTCTGGCGGTTCCCTGTCGTTACAGTGTTGCAAAGTGGTAAAGAGCTTGGCTCCTAACCAAAAGGTCGGCAGTTCAAATCCACCAGTCGCTCCTGGGAAACCCTATGGGGCGGTTCTGTTCTGTCCTGTAGGGACGCTATGAGTTGGAATCGACTCAACGCACAGAACAGCAGCAACATGGAGCAGACAAGTTCACAGAACAGTAAAGTAGATAACTAAACCAAGCCTGTTGCCATCGAATCATTTCTGACTTAAAGTGACTTTATGGTTCGAACTCATAGGACAGACTAGAGCTGTCCTATAGGGTTTCCAAGGCTGTAATCTTTATGGAAGCAGACTGCCACATCTTTCTCCAGCAGAGCAGCTGGTGAGTTTGAACTGCCAGCCTTTTGGTTAGCAGCCGAGCACTTAACCACTGTGCCACCAGGGTTCATTACAGAACAGTAGAAAAGTGTCACTTCCTTACGTCATTGGCCAGCCTCTTTTTTTTTCTCTTTCTCTCCCTCCGTCCTTTGTAAATCTCTAAGTTTAGTTTGTGAAACAATTATGCTTCTGGATGCTAACTTCTTGAAACCATAAAATGACTATATAAAAATACAGGATGACAACAAAAAATTGTGAAAATATAATCCAAGTATTTTAATTTTTTTTTAGTAAAACTGTGAGTCTTAGATCATTGTTACTCCACAGCTGACTGCTTGGAAAAGAAGTCAAGGTTTAATTTAATTGAGGATAAGTCTGCTAGAATTTTAAAAACATGAGAAAAAGAATACGTAAAGTTGTTTTAGATTCAAGGTCATGAGATGTAATTTAGTAAACATGTTGTTGTTCAGTGCCGTCAAGTCAGTTTTCAACTCACAGCGACCCCATGTGACAGACTAGTCCTGCCACAGGGTTTTCCAGCAGATCACCAGGTCTTTCTTCTGAGGAGCCACCGAATGGGTTCAAACTGCCAGCCTCTCAGTTAGCAGTCGAACGCTTAACCATTGTGCCACCAGGGCTCATTTTAGCAAGCATGTTGTCGTTAGTGCCGTCCAATTGATTCTGACTCATAATAACCCTTTATGACAGAGTAGAACTAAGCTGTAAACTTTATGGGAGTAGATCACCAGGTCTTTTCTCCCATGGAGCTGCCAGGTGGGTTCGAACCGCTGATCTTTCAGTTAGCAGCCAAGCCCTTAACCACTGTGCCTCCAGGGCGCCTTTTTTAGTAAGCAGGTTGTTGTTGTTAGGTGCCGTCAAGTCAGTTCCGACTTATAGCGACCCTATGCGCAACAGAACAAAACACTGCCTAGTCCTTTGCCATCCTCAGAATCGTTGTTATGCTTGAGCCCATGTTTGTGGCCACTGTGTCAGTCCATCTCATTGAGGGTTGTCTTTTTCGCTGACCCTCTACTTTACTAAGAGTGATGTTCTTCTCCAGGGACTGATCCCTCCTGATTACATATCCAAAGTAAGCATAGGCATTTGAAATTTCAACTTGGAAATTACAAGCAAGAAGATAACTTTTATCTTGATATACCAAAAGGCCTAGATTAGAAATCACTAATTTGCATTTTATAAGATAATTGGATGGTATTAAAATGTCTGTGTTTCTATTTAGTTTGTTATCCTGTAACACAAGGAGCCCTGGTGACACAGTGGTTAAGCGCTTGGCTGCTAACCTAAAGGTCCGTGGTTCAAACCCACCAGCCGCTTCGTGGGAGAAAGATGTGGTAATCTGCTTCCGTAAAGATTTACAGCCTTGGAAACCCTATGGCGCAGTTCTACTCTGTCCTGTAGGGTCACAATGAGTTGAAACCGAATCAACGGCAATAAGTGTATCCTGTAACACAAAAGTTGCTTTTCTTCAAGGTCACAACAGTCTTAATTTAAAATTTAATGAGAAAAAGAGGAATATAGAGCTAGAGAATTTTAGACACAATATTTCTTTTTTTTTATTTTTTTCCCATACAAAAATTTATACGTACTTTGTTATGTGACTGTAATTGCTCTCCCCGTACTGTGACAACACGCTCCTCCTTTCCACCCCTGATTCCCCATGTCCATTCAACCAGCCTTTAACCCTCTCTGAATTCATCTGTATGCCTTTTCAGCCCTACATCCAGATCTTAAAGTAGGGCTCATAGCAGCAGATGATGCTTCTAGCCACCTAATGGCACTCAGTTTCCTCCTAAAAATTGAGAGGATTTTTAAGGATGATGTTTGACTGGATTTTTAACTAACTATATCATGTATCTCACCCATAAAATTCCTGAGACTTTAAGTAACAATGTTTCAAGGGAACAAAAAGCTTCTTTTCAAACTTGGAGGTGCAAAGCATGTAGCAAGTTGTGTTCCATATTAATAAATCAAGGAGGCTGGATGGCTCAAGCATTTCGTGACAGACTGCTAACCCAAAGGGTGGCAATTTCACCTACCCAGTGACTCTGAAGAAGATAGGCCTGGCGGTCTACTTCGTAAAGATTACAGCCAAGAAAACCCTATGGAGCAGTTCTACTCTGTAACACATGGGGTTGACATGAGTCAGGGGCCAACTTGACGGCAGCTAACAACAATTAATAAACCGTGATGAATCCCATTTGAATTGTGAAGACTGTTATTGTTGCAGAAACATTCAGCTTTTATGGTAGAACATGCCATATTTCAGCAGGGATAGAGGACAGTCTTTTCAAATCAGACTGAATTTAAATCTCAGTCCTAGCACTTACTAGCCTTAAAACCCTGGGCAAATAAGTAATTTAACCTTCTGAGTCTTGGTGTTTCTCACCTATAAAATAGGGAAGTTAATACCTACCTGTATAAGATGTTGATGAGGTTGAAATAGGGTAAACTATGTAAAGTGCCCAGCAGAATGACTAGTAGAAACTCAAGGTTTATTCTCTTTCCTTTCCTCTATTCCTTTTTGCTTCTTGTTTTTGGATCCTAAACACAATCTGGTCAACTCTGCAATCTGAAGCGTTCTGTTACCTGGTTTATGGTCATCACGGCACTTGTCACTGTCGGAGAGCAGAAGCTTTGCCTGTTTTGTTCACTTCTGTATCTCCATCCCGCAGAGGGTATCTGGTACAGAATGGCCCTCAGTAAATATTTGCTGAACAAATGAGTGGAAGCTTGAAATCAAGAAATAAATATGAAAGAGCCATAAAATTATATAAATCAACTAGATTATACAGAAACATAAATACTATAATTTAGTACTTGTTAGTACTGTCTACTTTTAAAATCACATGCAGATACTTAATCTAGTCTTCATAACACCCCTGTGAAAAAATGAGACTTGGAGAGGTTTAAAGACATGCCCAAGATCACGTGGGTAATTGTGCAGAGCTGGGTTTCATAACACAGTCTTTGCCTCCAGCCATTGCTTTATGATTCCTGTTTATGCCTGGGGTACTATCAAGTCTTTTCTGTTTCCTTGAGGGCTTTTGGTTGAAATTAATATTATACTTCTGTAATAAGGGGCCTGAAGTTTAAGCACTATAGTATTTAATTTTTGGCATTCAGAATATAAACTGTAATATTTACCCTGATATTACGGTTTAACTTGTAAAGAATAATTATGTTTTAATTGTCCACTAACCAGAATTTGAATAATATGGGTATGTATGTGCATGCACGCACATACATAGTTCCTTTCCTAAGAATTCTGATTTTTTAAAAGACCAATTCAGTCATACTGCCTGTCTTAGTCATCTCGTGACGCCATAACAGAAATACCACAAGTGGATGGTTTTAACGAAGAGAAGTTTATTTCCTCACAGTCAAAGTAGCTCTCTGTCGGCCTTCTCATCAATGTTCCCCTGGACTAGGAGCTTCTCGGCACAGGGACCCCAGTCCAAAGGACGCGCTCTGCTCCCGGCACTGCTTTCTTGATGGTATGAGGTCCCCCTGTCTCACTGCTCACTTCTGTCTTTTATAACTCAAGAGATTGCCTCAGGACACAATCCAGTCTTGTAGATCAGGTCCTGCCTTACTAACACAACTGCCACCCATCCTCCCTCATTAACATCATAGAGGCAGGATTTACAACACGCAGAGAAATCACACAGTACCAGGAATCAGGGCCTAGCCAAATTGATACACACATTTTTTGGGGGACATAATTCAAACCATGACACTGCCAAATTAAAAGAAAGTTAAAATGTAGTAATTCAGAGTATTTTGAAGCTTAATAAAAGTCTTTATAGAAGTAGTGTTTTAGAATTGCTTTTAAAGAGCAGAGAAGTTAGTTGATTAGAATGTTAATGATTGTCGCCTTGGTTAAGTGCTCAGCTGCTAACCAAAATGTTGGTCGTTCGAACCTACCAGCCCCTCCACGGGAGAAAGATGTGGCATTCTGCTTCTATAAACATTACAGCCTTGGAAACCCTTAAGGGGCTGTTCTCTTCTGTCCTATATAGGGTGGTTATGGGTCGGAATTTGACTCAATGGCAACGGTTTGTTTTGTTTTGTTTTGAGGTTTACATGGAAAAAAAAAAGAGTTTCCAAGGAGAGTCTGAGTATTTTTTTTTATATTTCACCTGTGAAATACAGGTATTTTTGCCCTTTACATCATTAACATAACTCTAGTTCAATGACTGCAGAGCCGAAGACATGAAAGAGAAGCAGAATCTAATGGAGTATTTTTTTTAATAGTGAGCAGAGATGTGGCCCAGCCAGACAGGAAGGAGCTGCCTTATTTAAGGGCTTTTTAAAATGTGTTCACATTGAACACAACAGAGAGTCCCTGATGGAGCAGGAGAAAAGTGGGGTGCAGAACTCAAATTCTACTAAAAAGACCACATTTAACGGTCTGACTGAGACCGGAGGGACCCTGGAAGACATGGCCCCCAGACTCTCTTTTAGCCCAGAACTGAAACCATTCCCAAAGCCAACTCTTCAGACAAAGATTAGACTGGACTATGGAACATGAAATGATACTTGTGAAGAGAGTACTTCTTAGCTCAAGTAGATACTTGAGACTAAATGGGCAGCTCCTGTCCCGAGGCAAGATGGGAAGGCAGAGAGGGTCAGGAGCTGTTTGAATGGACACAGGAAATCAGGGGTGGAAAGGAGGAGTGTGCTGTCACATTATAGGGAGAGCAGCTAGGGTCACATAGCAA
Organism: Trichechus manatus latirostris; assembly: GCF_000243295.1. Taxonomy (NCBI): domain Eukaryota; kingdom Metazoa; phylum Chordata; class Mammalia; order Sirenia; family Trichechidae; genus Trichechus; species Trichechus manatus. The sequence goes on along the minus strand of NW_004443975.1, from coordinate 8,066,844 downwards.
TGTGTGTATAAATTTTTGTATGAGAAACTGACTTAAACTGTTAACTTTCACTTGAAGCACAATTGAAAATATATATATATATATATATATATAAAATGTGTTCAACTTGATTTCATTAAGCATTAATCAAGGGTTCCCTTGACAGTGATCACTCAAATTTACTAGATTTAGAAATAGGACAGTATTGATGGTTGAATTCAAAAGTTTGAGTAAAACTAGGTTTTTTAATTGATAACTTTAAATTGTAAATTTGTTTTAAACCTAGTTAAATACAAATAGAATTTTCTGTGTATGAGAACTTCCACATACACATCAAAAACATACTGTCCTCATTGATTTTCTAACTTCAAATTAAGTTTAGGAAGTCTGTAGCTAATACTTGTTCCAACCGCTAAGCAGCTCCAGTGCTACTACAAGTTAAGCAAGTCGGGACAGAAAGAGACTAAGGAATAGGCGACCTCTTCCAGTGGACAACATGCTTTCCTTCTATGGTTCCCTCTTTCTTTAGAAAAGGTAAATGAAAAAGTTAGGGAAAAAGGAAGACTGATCTACACAATAAGCTAACTTCATTTGATAGATGACTAAGTAAACCCCTCTGGGGTGGGGGGAACTCTTGAATCTATCTACTTTTCACTTTAATGTTTTTCTCTGTTAAGAAGTATCTTCATTTCTTCTTCCCATGATCCGTAGCCGATGACTCACAGCTTTCTGCTTGAGCCCAGATGTGGCCGTAGAATCTTTTACCAGTGCTCCAGGCAGCCACTAGTAAGCAATTAATGAGTGTGAGGAAGCTCTTGAACAAGTAACACTATTAAGAAAAAGTAAAGAAAGTAAAAGGATAAGTAAGAATTTGTTGAAGTTTGTTTTGTTGTTGTTTGGACTTTTTCTTGGTGCTACTGTACTTTCATCACTTTTCAGTTGTTAATTGAATTTTATTTTCTCAAATTTTACAATATGTTATTAATAAATTATCTTTACAGCTTTATTGAGGTTGTAATTTTTTTTATAAGAACTATTTTTGAACTAGATCTTTGATTGTTGAAAGGTAAACCTGCAAAGTGCTTAAACTTCTTAACATGCTATCTCTGTTTCTCGTTAGTCCCTAGGAAAAAATCTGGATGGACAACTAGACGTGGTCCACTGCGACTTCTTTAAATTGGATCCTAGAAATGGTAGTTTAGTAAAACCACCCATTATGATTTCACAGATGCTTTTCCAGAATTTGGGAATACGAGCAGTTCCTTGGTCAGCAGGTAATTTTTGTTACTCACTAAAGCAAATTTCTTATGAGTTGGCAGGTTTCTTTGTCAATACACCTGGTTTGTTGAAGAGCTTTATATTCAGTGTATATCTTACAGTTTTTGAGCAGATGCTCTTAGGTTAAAAGTGGCATTCCCCTCCCCTCAGCAGAAATAATGAGAGCAATTCCCCAAAAGCCAACTTCCATTTCAAGGAAAGATACTGAGATGTAGTTTTAATTGAAATAAACTAAAATTAATATAGTTTGTTAACTTAGTTTGATGCAATAAAACATGGCCATATGAAAAGGGTGAAGAGCTTTACTCAAATATTTTTGCTTGTATTCTTAACAGGTATCCCTTTAAAAGTAATTGGAATCTTCCCAATTAAAAGTGAAAAAAAGGCCCTTTGGAAACTTATATATGATCTATATTCCTGTACTTCTGTATATAGATATGGACGAGTAGAACTAAATATGTTTATCAGTGAAAAGGAATACCAGGTAGGTTATTAACAAGTACCTGCTAAGTTTTTTGTTTTGAAAGAGTTCTATAATTTTTCTCTGAGTAGTCTTAATCTATTTGACTTTAATTTAGGACTCATGATATTTGAGAGTACTAAGATTGTAAGATTGCTTTAAAATTTCTGTAGAGCAATCTTCAGTCTTTTTATTTTCTGAGTCCCTGGGTGGTGCAAACGGTTAATGTGCTCAGCTTCTAACCAAAATGTTGGCAGTTTGCATCCCCCCAGAGGCACCTTGGAAGAAAGGCCTGGCAATCTACTTCCGAAAAATCAGCCATTGAAAATCTTGTGGAGCAGAGTTCCATTCAGACACACATGGTGTAACCATGAGTTGGAATCAACTGAACCACAGCTAGCTTGGTTTTGGTTTTTATTCTCTGTAATGAAAGGGCCTCTTGAAGACCTTGATATTGCCTTGAGAGTCACGTTCCCTTTCTGCCCGGGAACTGCTTATCATTATTTCTGCCTAAGACAGCTAAGGCTTAGGATAGTGGGGCAGGAAAGGAAGAAATTATTTACCCACCCACACCTAGATAGTGAGAAATTGTGACTGGCCTTGGAAGGAGCACAGGGCACTCAGAACCTTGAGACTATTCTTGCAGTATATGAATAAAAGGATGAAGGAGACAAATAAGAAATGTTTCATCAGGTTTCGTTTTGCTTTTAGGAAAATGTTCCAATGGCCCATGCTGCTTTTGCCCTTTTACACGGGGTTTCCTTTCTCTGTAGTGTCCTCTCACTCATGGAGGTAACTGCTCATCCATCAGGTGTCAGCCTAAGCAACTCTTGACTCAAAATTTAATGGGCTCACCTGATACATGTTTTAACACACCTGTCCTTCTGCATAGAACGTATCACAAGTTAATTCATGTAATTAGTTAATGCTTTTCTACTCCGCTATGTTGTAAAAACCACAAGGGCAGGAATTGTTTCTGTTTTTGTTCACCTTCGTAACTAAGTGATGAGCTTTTCCCCTGATATGTGATATGGTTAAAGGAAGTCAGTCCCAAATACATTGGATTTTTTCTCTTCCTTGAAATGGTTAAGGTTAAGATTTTTCCTTAAAATCTAATTTTGTTTACTTAAATTTCTGGATACTATTAAGCTATTACTATTGAGATCCAACATCTGGTTTTGATTGATTAGAATTATATTTGATATATAACTCTGATTTTTCTTTTTTTAGAAACTAAAGGCAAGACCTAAAAATCCAAACTTGTATCAAGCGTTAAGTGTGCTCTGGCAAGTAGCTTGTGACATTAAGCTTCTGCACATGGTGAGTAAAATCTTCCTGAATTTTAGAGAGTGTCATTGTTTTTCAAATTGGCTCCATTTCCGTGACCTATAAATGGAAAAAGATGAAAGAATAGATTAATTTTATCATTTTCCCAACTGTTGAACAACAATTTTTAGATTTGAACAATAATTATTAGATGATACTTCGAGATGACTGTGTGCTAGTAAGTTTTTTTTGTCTGATTACGCAGATAGTATACACTTATTGTAAAATATGAAACAGGAAGGAAGTGAGAGGGGAAGGAGGAAGGAAGGAAAGGAAAAACAAATAAGAATTAAAAAAAAATCATCACTAGACTTCTACCCTACAGAGATAACTGTTGACATGTGAACATATTTTCAGTCTTTTTTTCCCTTCGTATAGTAGGGTCTATATTAGATTGTATCATGTTTTTTCACCTAATAATTAGTTGCAAGCTTTTTGTCATGTCATTCAATGCTTTTCTTAAGTTTTTAATGTCTACATAGTACTTCACTGTAGAGAAGTTCTCTTTTTAATTGCTTTTTTTTAAAAAAAAAGTGTAGAGTTATTTACTAACTAGATAGTAGATAAGAATTATCTTAGGTGAAGGGAAGGACAGCACACACTACAGGGGAAGTCAGCACAACTGGTCTAAACCAAAGCTAAGAAGTTTCCTGAATACAGTCAAACACTTTGAGGGACAGAGTAGCAGGACTAGGGGTCTGGGGACCATGCTTTCAGGGGACATCTAGGTCAATTGGCATAACAAAGCTTATTAAGAAAATGTTCTGCATCTTACTTTGGTGAGTGGCATCTGGGGTCTTAAAACTTGCAAGCAGCCATCTAAGATGCATCAATTGGTTCCAACCACCTGGAGCAAAGGAGAGAAGAACACCAAAGACACAGGAAAGTATTAGCCCAAGGGACAGAAAGGGCTACATAAACCAGAGACTTCAACAGCCTGAGACCAGAAGAACTAGATGATGCCCAGCTACGACCAGTGACCGCCCTGACAAGGAACACAACAGAGGATCCTGGATGGAGCAGGAGAAAGGTGGGGTGCAAAACTCAAATTCTAGTGAGAAGACCAGACTTAGTGGTCTGACTGAGACTGAAGGAACCCTGGAAAGCATGGCCCCCAGATTCTCTATCAGCCCAGAGCTAAAGCAATTTCTGAGGCCAACTCTTCAGACAGGGATTGGACTGGACTGTGGAACATAAAGTGATACTCGTGAGGAGTGTACCTCTTAGCTCAAGTAGATACAAGAGACTAAACGTGCAGCTTCTGTCTGGAGGTGAGATGGGAAGGCAGAGAGGATTAAAAGCTGGTTGAATGGACATGGGGAATCAAGGATGGAAGGAGAAGTGTGCTGTCACAGTATGGGGAGAGCAATTAGAGTCACATAACAATATATGTATAAACTTTTGTATGGGAAAAAATAAATTTAAAAAAATGTGAACATCTTTCAATTAGTTTGTATGTGTCCTAGTTTATTTCTTTAGGCAAGATAAGAGTTGTGTAATGTAAATATAATGCAAGCCACGTATGTAGTTTTACATGTTTTAGTAGCCACATTATAAAAGATAAAAAGCAACAGGTAAAATTAATTTTAATATTATATTTTATTTAACCCAGTCAATCCAAAATATTGTCATTTTGATGTGTAATCATAAAAAATTAGTTATGACATATTTTACATTCTTCTTTTGTTGTTTGTACTAAGTCTTTTAAATTCAGCGCATAAATTACAGCACATATTAATTCAGACTAGATACATAGCAAGTGTGGCTAGTGACAACCATGTACCATATTAGAGAGCACAGGGCTAGATTATTAAAAAAAAGAATGTATTTCTTTTATATCATAACTTGCCCATTCCCTTCTTTTGTTATCTATTTCGGTAGATTAGAGTATATATCAAGTGGTTTTATAAGGTATATAGGTAATATGGGAGTCCCTGGGTGGTGCAAACAGTTAATGTGCTCATCCACACAGAGGCGCCTCCATAGGGTTTTCATGGCTGATTTTTTGGAAGTAGATCACCAGGCCTTTCTTTTGAGGTGCCTCTGGGTGGACTCCAGTCTCCACCCTTTCTGTTAGCAGCCAAGTGTGTCAACTGTTTACACCACCCAGGGACCCCTAAATAAGAGATAGAGTTACTAATATCAGGATAGACCTTTGATCCATATTTTCTTTATCAAAAAAAAAGAGAGAGAGAGAGGTATATTATTTAACCATCACATTGTTTCTCTTAAATCCAGTTAGACTGAATACGTGGATTTAATTCACTGCTTTCGTTTAGGCAAGATTTTTCTTTAAGTCAGTAATAATTTGGCCAATGATCATGAAGATGGCACAGGACTGGACATTTCCTTCTGTGATATGTAAGGTCTCTGTGAGTCAGAGCCAACTTGATGGCAGCTAACAACAACAGCAATAGTTTGGGGACACTTTGACCAAAGAGAGTAAAAGAAATGTTTCGATTTTGTTTTTTTCCTCCCCTCAAGGAGCCTTGGTCATCATTTGACTTACACACCCAAAATGGGCAGCTGGAAAAAACAAAGCGCAGGGTAAGAGTAAAAGAACACCTTTCCTTTTCTTCCTCTGCGTGGGATGTCCTTTATTTTTTTAAGATCATCTGGTATTCTGTACTCATTTAAATTTTGGATTTTAGAATAATGAATGTTCTTTAAATATATCTTAAACTACTTTCAGACACTGGTGATAGCTGCACAACATGATTAATATGACTGGCGTCACTGAATTGCACATGTAAAAATGTCTTGGCAAATGTGTGTTACATATTTTTTTACAGCAATTAAGATATATATCTTACTACTTTTAATACATTGAAATTATTTTAGAGGAGAGTTGTATTTTTCATCTATTATACAGTAATAGGCTTAAACAGAGAATCTTCTTTTTATCTCTTGAAATGAAGATACATCTCAAATTTGGAAAATATAGTCATTTTAACATTCAACTAATTTAATAAACTAAAAATAAAAGTTTGTACCTTATTAATAAGTGAGAAATTTGTAATAATGTTATAGTACTTATATGATTGAATTCACCAACAGGTACATCTTGGTTCTTACCCAAAAGGTGGGATTTTTATTTTTCCCTTTTTAGAGAACCAAAATGATGATGTTACAGAGTGGTCCTGTGTGAACTTTGTCTCAGAGCTGCTTGTATTGAAAGTCTAATAAAGTAGCTGAAGTTAAAAAAAAAAAAAAAAAAGTTTTAACTCAGTTCAGAAGTTCTGCTTTGGGATTAAATGGTAATGATGGCCTAATACCAGCATACCAGCTCAGTCTGACTAGCCCCTTTGTTTACTACTTTGTTTTTTTCTTACTCTTGATACTAAAGGGGAAAGAAAATGATCAATTTGGAGATAGTCTAATTTTAGAGTGATTAGTTATCATTGTGATTTTAGTTCTATTTCATGATTCATAAACATAACTTATATAGTCTTGCAAAACAAAATAAGAATGGTAACATTTTGGCTTGGATACCATTAGTGATTTATTCAGATGTCCCCAAAATGAACAACCCTGTATAGAACACATTTTCTTTTGTTGTTTTTGTTTTTTGGCTTTTTTTTTTTTAAATTGTGCTTTAGGTGAAAGTTTACAGCCCAAGTTAGTTTCTCACACAAAAATTTATACACACTTTGTTATGTGACGCTAGCTGCTATCCCTATAATGTGACTGCACATTCCTCCTCCTTTCCACCCTGGATTTCCTGTGTCTATTCAACCAGCTCCTATCCCTTTCTGCCTTCTCATCTTGGCTCCGGGCAGGAGCTGCCCATTTAGTCTTGTGTATCTACGTGAACTAAAAAGCACACTCTTCATGAGTATCATTTTACGTCTTATAGTCCAGTCTATTCTTCGTCTGAAGAGTTGGCTTCAGGAATAGTTTTAGTTCTGGGTTAACAGAGTGTCTGGCGGCCATGTCTTCTAGGGTTCCTCCAGTCTCAGTCAGACTGTTAAGTTTGGCCTTTTTACTAGAATTTGAGTTCTGCATCTCACTTTTCTCCTGCTCCATGAGGGACTCTCTGTTGTGTTCCCTGTCAGGATGGTCATTGGAACACATTTTCTTAATGAGAAGATCAAAAACTAAAAATGTTTTTGGCCAACTTAAATATATAAATTTATAGGGATGAAGATCAAATAACCAAATGTTATGTTTCATGAGATAATTTTATTCAGATGTGCACATGTGTCTTTGATAATAGTATGTTCATAATTTCTATAGAAGCCCTTTGAGACAATTAACAGTTTTTTAAAACCTACCATCTTTATTTCCATGTAATTTTTTTGAGATATTCTACTATTTCTGAAGCTGTGTTTTTATGCTGTTACTGGAATTTTTGTCCCATATTGCAAATGGTCACTCATATAACATCAGGAAAGTTGGTATTTCTTCCCCATTTATCAGGTAAATGTATCTCCTGGACTCCAAAATTACTCACCTTGTTGCTTTTTAAAGTCACCTTCAAAAGGCTTGTTAACAACACCATATAATACTTGCAATTGTGAGGTCACCCCCCACCCCCGAAGTAATACTTACTAAGTCTTTCTGAATTGTATTGCCTTCCTTTTTCCTTCAGCTGTAAGCATCCCAAACTCGAAGTGATTGAGATTTTCTTTTTTCAGGCTAATATGTCTTCCAAAAACAGTATTTTATGCTTCAAAATAAAGTAAATAAGAGATTACTACCTAATATGTGAGATTTCATAAGGATTCAAACATTCTGAGGAATAATTTTTGGGAAAAACCGTCTTAACTTTATATCCAGTCATATACAGTATTTATTTTAGTCTGTATAATACTGTATACTAGAATAGGGGGTTGACAGACTTTTTCTGTAAAGAGTCAGATGGTAAATATCTTATGCCTGTGGGCCACGTACATTCTGTCTTATATTCTTCTTGTTGTTTTTAAACAGTCCTAAAAATGTAAAGCTTACAGGCTATACAAAAGTAGGCAACAGATAGTAGTTTGCCAACCCCTATACTATAGAATTACTGATTTTTTAAAAAAATAATATCCAATTAAAAATTACAAGTGAGTAATTTTTTTTTATGCTTAGGATCTGATGATGTGCCTCAAATAATAGCAGGGATTCAGTACGTGTTAGTGTCATTTTTGGGATTTGGTTTCAACTTGCTTACAAGCCAATAAGTTAGCCTGTCAGAGACTTTATACTCATGGCACAGCAAGCAGCTAAGAGTATTTATGTTGGTTCCCTTTGCCCCCAAGTCCCATGGGGTGATGTGATAACAGCTCAGTTGAATGCTCTGCATGTAGTGGGCTTGGCTTGCAACAGAGAAACAGCTGTTGGAATCCACCTCTTTTATAACACACATTCAGCAGTCTTGCTCATTGTCCCAAGGGGAGGTATCCTTATCTCATCCTTCAAGGTTGCTCACTGCAAGCAACCCTGAGAAATGGCCCAGGTAAAGAGTGGTCAGGGTCTTGCATTCTTGACACACACAGCAAGAACATACAGGGGCCCTAAAGGTCTGTGGCGATTGTCTCTTCCACCAGTCAGCTTAAATGAGTAAGTAAAGAAGTAAATGAGTGAGTGGACAAGCTCTTGCTCTGGCAATAGTTTATGACTAATACAGTGTATTTTTCCTTCTCCAGGAATTATCAGAACTAATACAACAAAATCTGTGTTTTATTCGAATGACTCCTCGCAGAAATTTATTTACAGAAAACTTAACACCTATTAACTATGATGTATTTTTTCACATGTTAAAGCAGTGTTTTGGGAAGCGCAATGCCAAGCTAGTAGATCATTTACAGTAAGTAAAAAGAATAAAAGAATTATTCTTTGATGTTAGAGTTTTTTTTTTAATATCTTAATTAACAGAGTAAGGTACCATATTTTCACTTCTGTATTTCTTCAAAATATTCCCCCGATGTACATTTTGAGAAAAAACAATTATATTTTCCACATAATCTCCCACTGGCTTCTTTTTTTTTCCCCCTTCCTTTGGGAAAAACCACTAGGGATGTCAAGTTGTTTTATCTTTGTCTTCCTAAAGGAAGAACTAGCCGCTTGCCACTGGCTGGGGTGAAGAAAGCCAGTGCTGCTGGTGGCATACCCACTATCTACCTCTTGTCATTGCCTGTCCTAACCAAAGTAGGGGATACGCAGCAGATCACAATACCACCCTGGTTCTCTTGCCCTGGATTGAATTTTATCTTTCTAACAAAGGATTTATAAAAATTAAAACTGTTACTACTTACTTTATATCTATGTAAGTCTAATATTTATATAGGGATGGTACTATACAGGAGCCCTTGTGGTGCAGTGGTTAAGAGCCCGGCTGCTGACCAAAAAGTTGGCATTTCGAATCTACCAGCTGCTGCTTGGAAACCTATGGAGCACTTCTACTCTATCCTATAGGGTCGCTATGAGTCAAAAATCAACTTGATGGCAACGAGTTAGGTTTTTGGTTTGGTGGTGTACAAGTCTGTAAATTGTACATTGTAGCTTATATCAGCAGCCCATAGTCATTCAAAGTATTGTCAGAGGAAGGACAAAATGTTAAAAATCACATTTTAATTTATTAGATTATCATTTAATGTATCTGAATGAGCTGTTGATTGGCCATTATTTATGTAAAAATAAATGCTAAAATGGTACACCAGTACAGCAGTCTACTATTTTATCTTGCCACCTTGTGATGGTGGCAACTTTGAATAAAAATATCAAGAAAATAGGAAATTTAGGAAAAAATACTGTAAGCCATGGTGCAAAATGTTGAAGGTTCCCTTGGAGATTTCTGTGGATGGAAAACATGTTTACATTTGTCACCAAGATTGCATTCAAAGTAAAGTATTGGAATATTTTCCATCAAAATATTTTATTATAGTTGTTATTCTTAGTGTCAGAGGCCTATTGATGGTTTCTTGCCAGGTTAATACATAAGGCAATTTGCTGTATTATTTATTCACCAGTCATTGCTACATAAAAATGTGAAAAATGATCCCTTCCTTGAAAATTGCCAAACAGCAGTTTCCACTGTTTGTATTTATTGAAGTCAAGATTTTAAATCAACCTGTATGGAGTTAAGACTGTTTTGCTAAGAGAGTGAAAGGATGAATAAGGTAGGCAGAAGAATTTTTTAATAAGCAATTTTAGACTGGAATTTTGTGAATGACTTATGATTAGAATATTTAAAGCCATGAAAAACTTTAGGAATAAAAGTAGTGAAGAGCTTGCATATAATATATGTAGCTTTAACATAGAATAAGATAAAGTACATATTTTAAATTATATAAATTAAGCATTTGAGCATTTGAAATTGGGTTTAGAAGTCATCTCTATCAATATTAACTGAATTTAATGTTCTTATGGAAAAGAATTAACAAATTTACTTTGTATTTCATTTTCAGTTCATTAAGTCCAGTTGACGCAAAGGATATATTAACACTCATAAGAAAACACGAAAATGTGAAAATAACTAACATATGCCCTGAGGACTTTAAACTTCTTTTTGAAACTATAGAGTGTTCCAAAGATTATAACTGTAAGTGGCTCTGTGATGACATCATGGAAGACAGAATTATGTAGGAAACTAGACCACCAAGACATTAGCTGGAGAAGTTTATTTATTGGAAATTATGAGACAAATGAAAAAGAAGTAAGCCTGAAAAGCTCATTTCTTTCGACGGAAGATAACTGTTTTGCACAGACTGGGCAGATCATTTCTTCTGAACTTCATACCACTGGTATCTTGGAGAAAACATTGACTCCTATTTTATTCACAGCTGAGTGAAATGAAACCTTCAGTTAATTGTGGATTTGATGAGATTGAATTTTTTGTTTTATTTTGTTTTAAACTCCTGTCTACTAAAAACATACTGGTAAGATGCTACCAGATAAAATGTAATTTAGTTTTATCCTTTTGGTTGAACATCTTATGTTAAATATTCCAGTTTCACTGTTGCTGATTTTTGCATCCTCCTGGGTATGCAAAAAAGTTTGTACTTATTAAGCTTAGAAAGTAAAGTAAACTGATTTAAATGGTTTGTTTTACTGTTCAGTTTGTTGAAATATATTATTAAGTACTGTACAATGAAATTATTTAAATTTTAATATGATTTAAACTTTTTAAAAATAAAAATATTTTGAGTAATAAGATTTTGTAATTTTTTTTGTCTCTGAATACTTAACGAAACATTAAATTACACCTAACTTATATTCGCTTTTAATTCTGTCATGTATACTCAGTGAACTTTCAGTGAGTAATTCAATTTTTGATACTCAAAATCTCTTCATTTTTGTTCCATTAATAAATAATGTAGTAGTTGAGATATATCTAATCTCCCCAGTTAGATTTCTTTGCTGTTATAACAGTTTGTAATACCTCAGGCATACTAGTAGTAAGTAATTCTTTGTAAGGCATATTTTTAGTAAGTAACACTTCACCAAACTAGTTCTTCCCAACTTCCCTGCTATTCTCATTGGTTCCCAATTTAATCTGGCTGGAAACTCTGAATCCTCTTCTTTCTCTTGTAATTCCTACCCTGCCATTACCAAATCTGCTCAAATTTTCATAATGTCATTGATTCTCACTTTTTTCCCTATTCCTACTCCTGGTACATTAAGCCTAGCTTTCTCTTAAAGCATCTCAACTACCTGTCTTCCGTCTTTCAATCGACCTTGTATATCATTGCCACATCAGTCTTTATAACACATTTCCCCAGTCAACTTCACCGTAGACTCTTGATCAAAACCTATTACTGCTAGGGTTTGGGAGACCTCTAAGCTTTGGTTTCCAAATGAGTAATAATGGCATCTGTTTCATAGGATTAGTGTTGGAAGGGGTAAATGGGTTCATATAAAAAACGGTTTACTAGAGAAGCTGGTAGAGGTAGCTTTAAATGTTGGTGTCATTCATTATCCTTCCCCATTCCCTCCTATACAGACAGCCAGAAGCCTGTGATCTCTTCATTCTGCATACAACAAACTAGAATTTTTGTAAAAGAAGCAATTTTTCTTTCACCGAAATAATGTAAATAATAAAACTTAATGTGTAGGTGGTTGTTTGTGGTGACAGTAAGGTGCCTCCAAGAATTTGGAATTAAGGTTAGCCTTCTAGTCACATAATAAAAACCCAGGTCGAGAGTGTCCAAGGCCTCTGGAGAGAGAACTAAGTTAACTAACAGTTTACAGTCCATTGTAATTAGCAACGAGGAAGTCGGGTCAGTTTCAGAGAAACGGGAGGCAGAAGCCTGGTGGTGGGCGACCGTGACCTTCTGATACCCTTGGTCATGAAAAAAAAGAATGCAGAGCTGGAGGGGGGTCCTGTTTCTTGGTTTAATTTCTTAAAAATGAGACATTTAAGCACGTTACAAAGTTATAAGGATGGAATCAGCAGATAAAGAGACATTTTAAATATAGTACAGAGGGATTAACTGATAGTTTTAGGAAAGGGAATGGGGTTAGAAAACCAGAGAAGCACATTTTGCTCTTAACCTAGATAAAAGAAGGTGAGTTAAGAGTGCTAATATAAATACAAGCAAGGATCGAAAGATGAATTAATACCTTATGTTCTCTGAGAAGTAATAGGCAATGTCACTTTGGATAAGTGGAAGAGAGAACTTGAGAATAACAAAGATTGTAGTAACATTGTGGGCAATCAGAAAGGGAATTAAAGAGGGATACCACACAGCCCAGAGGGCCTAGGTAAGGATGGAAACCAAATTTATAGTGGTATCACTCTGCTTCAATTATGTCATTTTCCTCACTAGTGGGACTGGAACAACGAAGAATATGGATGAGTAGGTAATAAGAGAAAAGTTTTGCTAAAAAGGATCAGCATTTTCAGGTCTCTCTGTGAGTCATCTCCATTAACTGTAGAGTGAGAAGTTAGTCTGATGGTCACTGTCTTTCAAGATAGAATGGATGCAGCCTAAAGACCAGATTTCCTGTTGCAGGAGCATAATTGATGTCCCCAGCTACTACCCCTCTGAATATACCACTATGTTAATGCCAAAGCGACACTTCTGCAGACTCCTTCCAGCCAGTGACTGAGCATGGTAGAGGTACTTAGGCCCATTCCAGTGAGACAACTCCAACTGGCAATTTTGATTCAAAGACTTCCTGTTGGTTTGGTGGACTCTTCCTTAGAATTTTTCTGCACTCTAAGACTCTCTACCCAATCCTTACTTTTCTCTCCTTCCATATGGTCTGACCTGCAATCACAGTCTGAAGGCCCTCCCTACCTTTTCTCACCCTAATAAACCTCTAATCCCATCTGGGTATCTGCTTCTCTGCAGACCCAAACTAACACAGGATTGGAGGAATTTGAAAGTATCAGAAAATGGTTGAAATAATGAAGCAAGTGCTAGAAAGACAAATCATTTAAACTCTGGTATTAAGATACCAGAGGTGGAATGATTCTTGGTGATGACAAGGCCCAGCACCAAATAATTACAAAGATAGTTTACCAAAGGTCCTTCCATTTTTATTGGTGGCTGAGGATAATGAACGGTCATCTGGTTGGTTTGAATCCAAAAGACCTGATAAGTTTAGCTGACTATTCAAAAGGGATATTGAGAATATGGCCTGTTATCTCTGGAGAAAATTGTTCACTAAAAGAGTGAAATAGCTGCCCGTAGTTAGCTCTACTTGAGCCCATGGCGGCTAAAGGAGGCTCAGAGGGCTAAGGACTTGGGTTCTTAGAACAGGAGACTCCTTCCATGGTGTCTAAGGAGTTTTGTTTTGTTTGTTTGTTTTAATATTGGTAACTTTCCAATAAGAAAAAATTTTTTTTTCTCTTGACTGCATTTAAGGATGCAATCTAAATTCAGAGAATGATTAGGACCATCATAAGCATATTCTATACTGGTGGATTAAAAAAATGTTCTGTGTTATCGAGGAATATTACCATTTAGTCTCTTGTCTCTAAATTGTAGAATGCCATTTAGCAGGTTACTTATCTGCACCTTGGTTTTGTTTTTGTTTTTTTTCCCACATGCAAAATGAAAAAGATTTAGCTATGTAGCCTCCTCATTTGTAAAATTTTATAATTATCTGATAATATATTATCTAAAATATATCTCCTATGAAAAGAAAAATTCCTCCTGGGTCCACCACATGAGAACAGTCTTCTGGAGAGTGAAGCCAACATAGAGAAAGCAGAGCCAACACATGGAAATAGGCAGAGAGTGTTAACTGTCTCATTTGAGCCCCTGGCTCCAGCCACATCTGAAATAATACACATGCCTAAAGCCAAACAAATGCCTGAAGCCGATAAATTCCCTTTCGGTTTAAACTAGTTTGGGATAGAATCCTGTCATTTTTCAAGCAAGAATCCTAACTAATATAAATATTATATTAATAGCATTCCTACATTCCTGCAGGGACTCTTCTGAGTCTACTGAAAATTAGCACACTCAAGTGACGACTTTGGTTGGTGGCCTTCAAACCACAAACCCGGCCCTTCAATTAATAGAAAAGGAAGAATTTTATATTTCCATGCCCTGAGTATATTATTTGTGCTATTCTAAGGCTTGAAAAGGAGCCCTGGTGATGCAGTTAAAGCGCTTGGTGGCTAACCAAAAGGTCAGTGGTTCGAACCCACCAGCCACTCCTTGGGAGGAAGATGTGGCAATCTGCTTCCGTAAAGATTTACAGCTTTGGAAACTCTATGGAGCAGTTCTACTGTCCTACAGGGTCACTGTGAGTCGGAATTGATTCGACGGCAGAGGCTAAGACTTGAAAGAGCAATTCTAATTACCTGATTAGGCATATAATAGACTTTTAAAATAATTTGGTAATTCTTGGTTAAATGTTCATTGAGCTTACTACTACTACAACTGCTGGGTAATTTTGTATTAAACATTTATAGCTACGACTTAATTTACTTCTTGCTAGTAAAATAGTGTATTAAACTTTCAATTAAGGTTTATGGGGGAATTGAGGCATAACACTCTGTTCTTCTGGGTGTTCATCTGCTTATTAAAAGTGAGGGCGAGAAAGTAATGAAACAAAATGAGAAAGCGTTGATTTTTGTGTGTTTTTAAAATTCAGTTTAGATTCCTGGTGAAAACAATTATAAAGCAAATGAGTAAAGATTGTCATTAGAAACACCAAATCTCCTCCAGAAGTTAAAGACAGTTTCAGGATCATACCCAGAATTTCCTCATTATTTATAGTAAGAGATCACTACTGCATATACTATGAACCTTTCTTAATATCTTCCAGTTCTCTTTAAGCTTCCTCTTTCACCGTTTTCAAACAAGCGAAACGAGTCCACAAGAATTCATTGAGGGCAGGGTAGGATCTCAGACTATACATATTTTTTTTAATGCTAACAGTCAGCTGTCTACAGTTTCTGAATGGTCTATCATTTAGGAAAACTGGAATCTGCTGTTTGTAGTTTATCATTTAAGAAATCTGCAAGGCTGAACATGTGCATTTTACAATAGTTAAAAGATTTCCTCTTTATTAAGAAATAAAACTTAATAATCCCTCTGTTACTGCATATGTGCGATTCTCATCCTAGGATGTTATAAGTGTTGTATTATTTTGGAATTGTTATTCCATTAGCAGGGACAGATCCAGATTTTGTGAGCCTAAGGCTTACACCATGGGGGCGGGAGGGTGGTCTTTAAGATTGCAAAACTATGAATACGAATTTAAGTACAAAAGTGAATGTTTAGCATGAGAAAAGAAATCACAACAAATTATGAATTTTAAAAAGCTGACAAACACAAAGACTATAAAATCCTGAAAAATGAAGTATTACTATAACTAACTGTGATAGACCTCTGCTCTGAGATACTTTTTTTTCTTACATTTTTTTGGCTGCATACTCTGATCACTTCTTCATTGGACAACAATTTTACAGTATCCGTTCCTATAAAGCTAATTTAGTCTTTCCTGTAGCATAGTTGATTGAAACATTTTTTGTTGATAGTTTAGAAAATTTTCTTTCAGCTTCTCAACTAATTATTGGTATTGGCATGTCTCTAAGTTCCTCTGTAGTATCTCGTGCTGGTAGGGCAAAGTCAAAGAATGTCAGCCCTTTGATGTCCCTCCACATTGTTATTAGGTCTAACTCAGCCAAGTCCTCAAGGTCCCTGGTCCTCCTCACAGTCTCCACACCCTACCTCTGCCAAGTTGGTCTTAGACTGGTGAGCGAAGTGGCCATGAAGCTTGGGTCATAGTGATCCCCAAGCCGGGGCTCATTTAGGTCCTTCTTCTTTGGGTCAAATATAAACTCCAGATAATCAGTTAAGGTCCACCACGAACAGGTGGCCACAATGGACTGGTGAATGTGGAAATAGTGCTGGTAGCCTCAGAACTACTACCAGGAAATAAAGGGTGACCCCTAGGTTGGGACAGTGCTGCTCCACACTCCTGAGGCTACCGCTTTCTTCCTGTGTCCACAAGGAGAACACGCTGGGCCTTGGAAAGGGCCTCTGTAAGTGAGGTGTCCTGATGTTTAAGCTTCCTTAGCCTCTATCCACTGGGCTAAGCAAAGGACAGTGAGTAACCTGGCTTGGTAAGAAAAATGCTGTGCATGGAGTGAGCTACTTCCCAGTTTGCACAGCGCTCTTTCTCCCCACAGCTGGAGCTCAAAGATCCCCAATTCCAGTCTCAGTACCTAAGATCTAACTCAGGAAATATTTACATAATTCCAATCTTACATTCTGGAACTCAACATCAAGTTATCGTGGCTTCAAATAGCATCTCAGTAACTGAAACACCACCTTCTTTTTATGCCTCCAACCTTCAGTTGGGGAGCTCATGCCTTCTCTTGCTGGTGCATTGCGTGCCCGCGCCCAGTGCCGCCCTTAGATTCATGAGAGACACAACCTAAGGGAGCAGGGACTGAGACCCAGCCAGTCACTCATCTGTCATATCTCTGCGTAGTGATTATGAGCAACAACAAAAAACCAGTTGCCATGGAGTCATTTCCAACTGATGGAGACCCCATGCGTGTCAGAGTAGAACTGTCCTCCACAGGGTTTTCAGTGGGTGATTTTTTGGAAACAGATCACCAGGACTTTCTTCTGAGGAGCCTCTGAGTGGACTTGAACCCCCAACCTTTCAGTTAGTAGTTAAGCACTTAACCATTTACTCCACCACTGTCATTTAAAAGCACAGGAAGATGGGAGTTCCCATCCCTGCACCTCTTCCCCGTGTCCGTAGATAGCTGCTGTTGGACCTTCCTAATGCCCCGTACCTGCTTCTGAGATCTGGAGTCTTAGGCTTCTGTGGCCAAATATGAGTCTAAGTAAAGACCTATTATTGCCACAGTCTTTTGGGTGCTAAGCTTTTCTGGCTACCCTAGATTGCCTCTGCTAGGATAAGCAGCTGGATCAGAGTTCCCAGCTTCTTTTGGCTCTGGTGAAAGGATCTCACCCTAGATTCTGGTATATCCTTGCTGTCCCGTGTCTTGTTGTACCCCTAACAATGACAATGAACAGGAAACCAATAAAATAAAATCCTTTGGGCAGTGTCTTAAGCTGGGTCACTTTTAACCAGTCACCTAAAAAGGTTAAGAAAGTAAGATTCTTCTCATATTTATTAAAAACAACTTTACACCAGGAGAAAATGGAGCAATACATTTATGAAACTCAAAGAAAGAAAATATGAGCCAAAGATTTTACATCCGACAAAACTGACTCTCAAATACAAGAGCACTGTTTCGGAAGTCTGCAAGACCACACTCAGGCTCGATGTTTCACTAGAAGGATTCATAGGACATAGCAAAGCTGTTACACTCGTAATTACAGTTTATTACAGTGAAAGGATACAGATTTAAATCAGCAAGGGGAAAAGGTGCACGGAGTGAAGTCCAGGAAAAAGCAGACGTAAGCTTCCAGGTGTCCTCTCCCAGTGGAGTTGCACAGACACACTTAATTCCCCAGGAATTATGTGTGACAACACAATCAGAGGGTTGTCAGCCAGGGAAGCTCACGTGAGCCTTGGTGTCCAGGTTTTTATTGGGATCAGTCATATCAGCATGCCCACAGTCCAATAACAGATGTTCACAATAAATCACATTGTTAGCATTAACTATCTAATCATACAGGTACCACATGGCCCAAAGACTCAGGCTTACAAAAAAACACTTACCAGGCAAAATATTCCAAGAACTCAGGGCTCATGTCTCAGGAGCCAGCCAAGGGCCAGTCCTGAAGACAGGCCTTTCTTGGGAGTGTGCAGGGTTTGAGCAACCGAGGAGTGCTGAGTTAATCCTTTCCTGCACAGGCACAAAATAATACCAACACGCAAGAACTGAGGGAATATTATTTCCATGAATCCTTCCTGAGGGATGTACTACAGACTGAGCTTCAGACAACAAAAATGACTAGAGAGAAAAACAACACAAGGACTGGTGGTGAGAACTGAACACATAATAACTTTCAGAGAGTTCAGACTAATAGAAGGTTAAAAGGGAAAGAGTATGTCATTTAACGGCTATATGCTCAGACAATGTGGATACAGTACAATTAGAACATACGTAAACATATTTTTTAAATAATATTTTATTGTGTTTTTGGTGAAAGTTTACACAGGAATTTAGCTTCCTGTTTGACAATTAATACACAAATAGTTCAGTGACATTGGTTACATTTTTCACAATGTGTCAACATTCTCATTAATTCCATTCTGGATGTTTTGTTTCTAGTACTCTGTTTGCCTATACCCTTGCCCTCTCATCTTTGCTTTAGAGTAATGGTTGATCATTTGGTCTCATAAAGATGATTTTTTAAAGGTGTGCAGTATTCATTGGTAATATTCTTTATTTTATGAACTAATCTGTTATTTAGCTAAAAGGTGCCCTCAGGGGGTAGTTTTGATTTAAAGTTTATGGAGTATCTCAGGGTGATAGTCTCAGGGAGTCCTCTAGTCTCAACTGGTCCAGTAATTCTGGACCCTTAAATAATTCAAGTTCTGTTCCACATTTTTCTCCCGTTCTATGTGGATCAATCTATAAATGGCCATGATCAGAATTGTTGTTAGTGGTAGCCAGGCACCATCTAGTTCTCCTGGTCTCATAATAGAGGAGGTTGTGGTTCATGTAGACTGTTAGTCCTGTAGACGAGTTTCTTCTTTCAGTCTTTGGTTTCCTTCTTTCTCTTTTGCTCCAGACGAGAAGAGACCAATAGTTGTATCTTAGATGGCCTTTTGCAAGCTCTTAAGACCCCAGATACTACTCACCAAAACAGGATGTAGAATATAAACTTTATGAACTCTATTATGCCAATTCACTGAGTTGTCCTGTGAGACTATGGTCCTAAGTCTTCAAACCCAAAAAACAAATCCCACGAGGTGTTTGGTTATGTCTAAGAAGTATCTGTAACTGTGCCCACTATAACCAAACCAAAAACCCGACAAGCACCCCATATATGCTTTATTATATAGATGAATATATATGTATGCATACACATGTATATACATATACATATAAAACCTGTGGCTGTTGAGTTGATTCTGACTCATAGTGACCCTATAGGACAGAGCAGAACTGCCCCATAGAGTTTCCAAGGAGCGCCTGGTGGATTCGAACTGCCGACCTTTTGGTTAGCAGCTGTAGCTCTTAACCACTATGCCACCAGGGTTTCTGCATATACATATAGATACATGTATATATGTACACACACATACATACCTATACACATATGTGCATACACACGTACATATATAACTACACAAATATTTTTTTTTGTTGCTGTTCTTACAAAATTATATATGTCCTAGAATTTACCAAAAATGTCCTTTTTGTGTATGTGTACTTCTTAGTGACACCATTTACCTTGGTCAAGCTGTGCACACTTCCCCCGACTTCAGTGTTACCTTTCCCACTAAACAAGTAAAGCAACAACAAAAAACTATTGCAAATTGGAAAACAGGCCCAGTGACCTGCTTCTGAAAGGTCACAGCCTTGAAAACCCTATGGAGCACAGCTAAACTCTGCACACATGGGGTTGCCGTGAGTTGGAGTCAACTTGACAGCAACTAACAACAATAATAAAGGATATTAAAAAGGATACCTTGCTAGAGGATGGCAGCTGGAACCTAGTTTAAATGGAGTGGTCAGGGAAGACCTCTTTGAGTAGGGTAATTTAAGCTAAGAACTAAGAAATGAGAAGGAGCCAACCACTTGATGGGATGTGTGTGGGTGCGCACACTCCCATGCAAAAGTGTTTTATGCCTGAGGCAGCCCTGAGGTGGGAAACACATGGTGCTCTGCAGAAAGTGAAAGAAGCCTAGCATAGTTGGGCATTATGAAAGGGTGGCAAGTGGCATGGGGTTATCAGTTAGGGTCTTGCAAGCAAAAAAACCCAGCTCTGGATGGTTTAAGCAGAGAAGGAGGTTACTAAACAGTTGGAGGGTTGCACACAGAATCTCCAGGAATGTTGGAGAACCATGTCTGAGTTCACGTGGTCTAAATAGGAGCTAACTTCAAACCTCAGAACTGGTCCAGTGAGGACACGCTGGCTGCTAGCCACCAGAACTGCCAAAGCTCCTTAAGGACCCCACAGCTCTGAATGGGTGGTTGGGCAGGGAAAGCTCAGGTCTTGTGTGCATACTCTAGCAGGAAGAGAGTCTGAGAAATGGTGGTATTGGTTCAGCTTTTTAAAACACAGACCAAAATAAAAGTGGCTTATACAAGATGTCTCTCTCATGTAAAAGTCCAAGCAGGGGCACAGTCCAGGGGTGAGGGCTCTTCCTTTCTCATTCTACCATTCTCTGAGATGCTGCTTTCTTCTTCAGGGTGGAAGATGGTTCACCCCCACCCCTACATTCAAACTCTAGCTAGTGGGAAATGAAAAAGGATACAGGAGAAAGTTAAATGGAAGGAATGGGAAATTCACCCAAGATTTGGGGCAGTTGGCTTGCTGGGTCTGATGAGAGGGAGGGAAAACCAGACACATATTAGGGGGGAAATTGGACACATCTGAGTGGCTCCAATCACATTCTAGAATGGGCAAGACTGGATTCTGCCATCTTAGTCCAGTGTAATGTTTTCCCTAAGAACTCTTCTTGCAGTCTTCAGTAATTGGGGATAGTCTATATCATAATTAGTTCCTGGTGGTCTGGCACTCCTTATCCCATGTTATTTAGTTCTGTAAACCATTTTTTTATTCCTTCTACATATTATGCTTAATGCTAAGCACTGGTATGAGATGCTTATACTGATAGCATTGGTAGAATACAATATGCAAGCATTATCCTATATTTACATACTTAATCATAATAATAATCTCTAACATTTCTATGGTGCTTTAAAAATTTTTCAAAGCATTTTCATAGGATTTATCTTGATTTCTCTGTAAAGTATCATCTTCATTGTAAGGATAATACAACAGGCTTGGAGAAGTTACTCAGGTCACATCACAGAACTGAGACTCAAATCCATGTCTTTAGAATCCTGGTGCAGTGCTATTTCCATTACACCACAGCCAATTCTGGACTACTGCAGGAGAGTCAAAAGTCTGCCTCTCCCAGGTTGTGGGAATTAAGCTATTCTCACAATGCCAAAGTATCACCTCACAGATTATATACTAACCGCAAAGAGAAAAGGTACCTTTCAATGAGGAGATCTATCAATCACCTCTTTGACCAACTGATTAAACTTAGTTTTACTAATAGTGAGACAACCTGACTTACACCTCCTGATGTGATGCCATATGAAGTGTACAGTAACACCAGTGTGTACAGTATATTCTTGCCAAAGAATGTTTAACTTCAATCAAATCAAGCCCTCGAGTAGCCTCTACACTTGCCTTGCAGTTTACAGGAAATACAGGGAAAGAAGGACAAGTTAAATGACATTAGAAAACAACCAGACATACAGAATGTGGGACTGTACATTATCAGGATCTTGCAAGCAAAAAAGCCAGCTCCGGCTGATTTAAGCAGAAAAGGAAGTTACTAAATAGTTGGAGGGTTGCACACACACTTGTCAGGAGTGTTGGAGAACCAGGTTTGAGGTTTTACAAGACTTCTAACTTGGACTCTTAAAAGAATCAACGTCATTAAAAAACGAATGCGGAAACTTTGATTGGATCCTGGTTTTTAAAAAGAACAACTCAGTTAGGAAAGGCATTTTTAAAGTGAATATGGAGTTTGCTTGATATTATAGAATTGTTAATTCTGTAAATGTGATAATGATAGTGTAGTTTTATAGGATATTGTTCTCAGAGGAACTGCATGCTAAAGTATTTAAATATGAAATGTTACCATGGAAAGTATTAATTATGAAATGTTATGATATCTGCAACTTACTTTCAAATGGTTCAACAACATACGTGTTTGTATACACACACACACACACCCCTACATACATATAGAGGGAAAGAAGAGCGAGCAGAAACGGCAAAATGCTTAGAACTGTTGGATCTAGGAGGAGGGTTCTTCCAACTTCTCCGTAAACATTAAAATTTTCATAATAAAAAGTTGGAAGAGAAAGAAACCCCACTACCCTTCCTAAGCAGAGCCGCCTTGGGCAAGAGGCTCGCGGGGCCAGGTGGGACCGCCTCTACACCCCTGCTCCGCGGGACTCTCAGCACGCGGTCTGGGCATGCTCAGAGGCCGGCAGCACCGCCCCCGCCCCTCGGGCGTACGTGTACGCGCAGGGCGCAGGCGCGCGGTCCCGGCGGCCCGTGAGACGCGGGACAAGGTGGACTTCTGAGGTGCGGGACCTGCTAGAGGATGGAGCCGCTGAAGGTGGAAAAGTTCAGCACCACGGACCGGGGAAACGGGCTGCGCGCCTTAACGGCGCTGCGCCCTGGAGAGCTGCTCTTCCGCTCGGATCCCTTGGCGTACACGGTGTGCAAAGGGAGTCGTGGCGTTGTCTGCGACCGCTGCCTGCTCGGGTACGTACGGGACGCCCTCGCCCACCTGGGTCCCGAGCTGCGCAGGTCCCGGGGAGTTGGGGGCGGCGGGCGGGCAGCACGTCCCCGGGACCCCGTCTGGGCGGGGCTGCACTGGGGCTGCGAGGTGCCCGGCCCCGCTCTCTCTGACGTGGTGCTCCTGGGGGCGCGTCGCAGCTGACAGCCCCGTCCGGCCGACCCCATGGATGCAGCAGCGGGGCTAAGGTCCCAGGAGCAGCTCCTATAGCTTGGCAGGGCGCAGCTGGGCGCGCGCACCCCCACTTTCCCCGGACTAGGGTAGGAATTGGGGGAGCCAGTGGCGCAGGCAGAGGAAGCGTTGGGCCGTGGGTAATTTTGATGAGAAACAGAAAGGCTGTGGTCTGTGCGAGAAGCTTCATTGGTACTGCTGTGGAAATCACAGGTGGAAGGATGAGGGTAGGTGAGAGCAGGAGTAAGTATAAATCAGCTCACACCTGAGGCTCCACGGGGCACGGACTCGGCTTGGAGGCGGTGGAAGAAACCTGGTGTTTACGGAGCACTTCCTATGGTCCAAGGAGCCCTGGTGTGGTTAAGCGCTCGACTGCTAACCGAAAGGTCGGCTGTTCGAACCTACCAGCCGCCGCGCGGGAGGAAGATGTGGCAGCTTCCATAAAGATTTATAGCCTTGGAAACCCTATGGTGCAGTTCTGCAACGGGTTTTTTGGTTTCCTATAGGGTCGCTATGAGTTGGAATCGACTCAACTGCAGTGGGTTTGGGTTTTTGTTGTTGTTGTTTATGGTCCGGACTGTTTGGCCTGAGGATAGGAAGATGAACAGGACAAGGGCAGATCAAATGAGAGAGATAATGAAGTGTAACAGAGTGTATCAGAAGGGCTGAAATAGAGGTGCAAAAAATGTGTGTGGGTGCATAAATTACTGGGATATGATGGTGTGCTTTGGCACTTAATGGCTGTGCAGGCAAGGCTAACCCTTAACCACCTATCTAGATGCAAGACTTCATGCAAAAGTGTTTTGTAAACCTCGAAGCACTGTGCCAGTGTAAAGTGCTTTGCGAAAGAAATTTATGTAAATGTGTCACATTGTGTTCAGTCACCAAATATTGTTGAGTTCCTATTGTGTGCCAGAGAGAAGAGCTCTGTTTTGAGTTTGAGATGAGTGGGATCATTTTGACTGCTCTTCCATACCCATTCCACTACCCATCATAATTTTGCCCTACTGTGGTGGTTTGCATGTTGCTATGATGCTGGAAGCTATGCCACCGTTATTTCAAATACCAGCCCAGTCACCCACGGTGGACAACTTTTAGTGGAGCTTCCAGACTTACGACAGACTAGGGAGAAAGGCCTGGCAGTCTACTTCTGAAAATGAGCAAATGAAAATCCTGTAGATAACAAGAGAATACTACCGGGTATAGTGCTGGAAAATGAGCCCTATAGGTTGGAAACCCGTTGCCGTTGAGTTGATTCCGACTCTTAGAGACCCCATAGGAGACAGTAGAACTGCCCCATAGGGTTTCCAAAGAGTGCTTGATAGATTCAAACTGTAGACCTTTTGGTTAGCAGCCGAACTCTTAACCACTATGCCACCAGGGTTTACCCCTAGGTTGGAAGGCACTTAAAAAAAAAAAAAATACACCGGGGCCACAGCAGTGGACCCAAACATACCAACTATCGTGAAGATGGCACAGGACCGGGTAACGTTTCATTCTGTTGTACGTGTGGTCGCCATGGGCAGAGCTGACTGAACTGCAACTGACAACAACAACAACCATCCCTGTTAGTCTGGGATTAGGGTGGGTGGAGGGGGGAAGTAAATTCAAAGCTCAACTCTGTAGCTTTACCATTAATCTGACTACATCCATATTTGGTTCGTAGTTGAGGAATTAATTTGATTTGGTTCATCATTGGGGAGTTAATTTGATTTAACGTTTTAAACTTACTAGATAATGGTAGCTGTTGCTTCTTGAAGTAATGATAGCATTTAAAAATATCTGTTGAGGTTAGAGAACCTTATTCTTTTTGGAAACTGTGATTGAAAACAATTCATTCCTTTCAAGACTTGCCTTTTTCCTGATGCCCCCAGCATTTAGAATCATAGACGTTTGATTCTCACTCATGCAAATTACAGAAAGCTGGGCTCCTGTTAAATGCTTTGGGGTGTATCCAGAGTTTGGATGTAGTCCAAAGTAGAAAACTGTTTCTTAAATCCTATAATATTAATTGATGATGAAAATATGGGTCATTTTGCAGATAAAATCATACTACCAAATTGTTTAGTACTCGGAACAGAAAAGTTTTGGAATGAATAAATGATGCTGAATTCTGTAACTGAATTAATTAGAGCTGAATTTGAGTGACGTGACCCATCGAATTGTCCAGTTTCCAAGATAAACTTCACAAACCCAGCCCACTGTGGCTGGAATGCCTCTTCATTTACCATACTGTTTCATTTCTGCTGTCTATCACCCTTTTTTCTTATTTGTAAGAATTGTAGCGATTTAAGCAAAAAAAGGGAATTTCATGAAAGAGTATTGGAGAGTTCTCTCGACATTGCTGTAGAGTTTGGAGAAACTAGGCTCTGAAATGGGCAGGAACCAAGGGAAGCTCCACAGTCAGAACTGCACTGTAGAACTTGTTGATGTCTGGGGGAGTGGGGAGTGCACCCCTTCTGCTGCCTGGTAATACTGGGATTCTGCAGTGTGTACCACCAGCACTCTGGACTCTGACGGTGCCATGGCTGTTACTGCTGCTACTTGGGAAACTGTTGTTGCTGTTGCCACAACTATCAGGAAGTTTGCTCTCAACCATGCTTCTTTATGGTGTTAGCTTCTGATTCGGTGTCCTTAGTGGGTGTCTTGGATTGGCTGAGCTTCTGTCATTGCCTACAGCATTGCTGCAAGGGAAATTGAGAAGGGGAGTGTCTTAGTCATCTAGTGCTGCTATAACAGAAATACCCGAAGTGGATGGCTTTAACAAATAGAAATTTGTTCTTTCACAGTTGGAGAGGCTAGAAGTCAAAATTCAGGGTGCCAGCTCTAGAAGAAGGCTTTTTCTCTGTCGGTTCTGGGGGAAGATCCTTGTCATCAATATTCCCTGGTGAAGGAGCTTCTCAGCACAGGGACCCGGGGTCTAAAGGACATGCTGTTCTCCTGGCTCTTGTTTCTTGGTAGTATGAGGTCCCCCTGTCTCTCTGCTCACTTCTCTCTTTTATATCTCAAAGAGATTGGCTTAAGATACAACCTAATGTTGTAGATTGAGTCTTGCCTCATTAACATCACTGCCGCTAATCCCGTGTCATTAACATCGTAGAGATAGGATTTACAACACACAGGAAAATCACATTAGATGAGCAAATAGTGGACAGTCACACAATACTGGGAATCATGGCCTAGCCAAGTTGACAGATATTTTTGGGGGACACAGTTCAATCCATGACAGTGAGTTGTTGGTCTTTTAAACTTTTAAGATAGGAAGCAGGCTCTGCTTCCCACCAGTATTCATACAGCGGGGAAATCACCAAACATAAACATAGGAAGGCACCCTGGTGGTGCAGTGGTTAAGAGCTTGGCTACTAACCAAGAGGTCGGCAGTTTGAATCCACCAGCTGCTCCTTGGAAACCCTGTGAGGCTATTCTACTCTGTCCTGTATGGTTGCTATGAGTTGGAATCGCTCGATGACAACGGATTTGGTTTGGTTTATTGTATTAGTACTTTACACAAAAAGTACATTTGTACTTAATGTGGATTATCATGATATAGGCCACTAGTACAGTGGTAGTAAGTGATCTGTTGAACACTTCTGCTTCTGTGGTTGTAGTGTTTCTGAAGTGCCTATTTGGAAATCATGGCAGCCTGAAAATAATGTTCAGGAAATCAAAGATTGGGCCATTGTTTCATGCAGTTCTTTACCACTATTGTAGACCTATCATTGGAGGATACAATTTCTGAGTTCCTTATTATCTTGTAAGTTAAATTTGTCTCTCTCTATCCAATATCAATTGCGAGGTCCTTGAGAATAGATATTGCATCTTTCGGTTTTGTAACCCCAGTGCCTAGTACATAGTAAGACCTTTGTTTGTAGTAATGTCCCACAGAATTTCCATCCTAGCTGTCCCTGCCCTATTGCTGCCTTCTATTTGAATTAAGTAATGGAATGAAAACATTCGTTTGTAATAATTATATAGCACTTCCCCTGGTGGGGGGCGGGTCAAAGTAGAACAGATATTTATTATAATTACTTTATTAATCTCCAAATATTTATTGCCATGAAGTTCTACCTGATTTCTTTTGCTCTTGGGCTATTTTTTATTATTGTACTCTATTATTATTATTATTTTTTATTGTACTTCAGATGAAGGTTTATAGAACAAACTAGCTTCTCACTTAACAATTAGTGCACCTATTGCTTTGTTACATTGGTTACCAACCCCATGACATGTGAACACTCTCCCCGTCTCGACCTTAGATTTCCTGTCTCCTTTTGCCTTCTTGTCCTTTCCCTTGAGCTGATGTGCCCCTTTAGTCTCGTTTTGTTTTATGGGCCTATCTGATCTTTGGCTGAAGGGTGAACCTCAGGAGTGACTTCATTACTGAGCTAAAAGGGTGTCCAGGGGCCATACTCTCGGGGTTTCTCCAGTCTCTGTCAGACCAGTAAATGTGAATTTTTTTTTTTTTTTTTTTTTTGTGGGTTAGAATTTTGTTCTACATTTTTCTCCAGCTCTGTCTGGGACCGTTTATTGTGATCCCTGTCAGAGCAGTTGGTGGTGGTAGCTGAGCACCATCCAGTTGTGCTGGACTCAGTCTGGTGAGGCTGTCGTACTTGTGGTTCGTCAGTTATTTGGACTAATCTTTCGCTTGTGTCTTTGGTTTTCTTCATTCTCCCTTGCTCCTGATGGGGTGAGACCAGTGGAGTATCTTAGATGGTCACTCAGAAGCTTTTAAGACCTCAGATGCTACTCACCAAAGTAGAATGTAGAATATTTTCTTTGTAAACTGTGTTACGCTAATTAAGCTAAGTGTTCCCTGATGGTCTTGGGCTATTTTAATTAGTACTTCAGTTGTCCATTTTTATTTACAATGGAGAAACTTAAACTCACTTCATAGCTTCTCTTGCTTTTTTCCTCTTATTAAGGAATTAGTTTGTTTTTTCATGAATGGAAAAGGAAGTGATGTAAATTGCAGAAAGATTAAATGAAAATGAAATTGTGACCTGAAGTCATTTATATTATACTTCTTGCTCTTGAGTCCATGGGTGGTATAAACGTGCTTGGCTGCTAACTGAAATGTTGGAAGTTCGAGTCCAACCAGAGGAGCCTTGGAAGAAAAGCCTGGGAATCTACTTCTGAAAAATCAACCGTTGAAACCGCTATGGAACACAGTTCCGCTCTGACACACATGGGGTCACCATGAGTCGGAATCACTGAATGGCAACTGTTTTTGTTTTTTTCTTTCCTTGCTGTTGCATGCATTTTTAGTTTGATGGAGCTAGGAAATATTGATTGACAAAGGGGTTGCTTATCTTTTATTTTGTTTGTTTTGGTAGATGGAGCATATAAAATTCTGTTGTAATTATTTGTTTGTAGGTCTCCTCACTCCCTAAGGCAATGACTTAAGTCTAAGATATTTATGTCTCTGGGCCTAGTATACAGGAGATGCTTACTGTTGAAGTTGTGAAGGGATAATATTTTGGGAAATTTTAAGTCACTGTGTGTTTATCTTTGATTTACCAAAGTTCCAAACAGGGGGTTGAACCAGAACAAACCAGTTGGAACCCCTGCTGAGAATTTGCATTTCTACCCCAGGTGTACTGAAGTAGTATCTACCTTTTAACAAGATCCCCAGGTGATTCTTTTTTTCCAATTTTTATTGTGTTTTAGGTGAAAGTTTACAGCATAAATTAGTTTCTCATTTAAAAATTTATACACAAATTGTTTTGTGACATTGGTTGCAGTCCTTGCAAGGTGTCAGCACTCTCCCCCTTTCCCTTTCCACCCTGGGTTCTCCATGTCCATTCCTCCAGGTTTCCTGTCCCTTCCTGCCTTCTTGTCTTTGTTTATGAGCAGGTGTTGCCCATTTGGTCTCGTATACTTGATTGAACTAAGAAGCACGTTCCTCATGTGTGTTATTGTTTGTTTCATAGGACTGTGTAATCTTTTGCTGAAAGATAGACTTTGAGAGTGGCTTCAGTTTTGGGTTAGAGGGTGTCTGGGGACCATAGTTTCATGGGTTCCTCCAGTCTGTCAGACCAGTAAGTCTGTTCTTTTTTTGGTGAATTTGAATTTTTTTCTACATTTTTCTTCCGCTTTTCCTGGAACCTTCTGTTGTGATCCTGGTCAGAGTGGTCGATGTTAGTAGCTGGGCATCATCTAGTTCTTCAGGGCTCAGGCTGGTGAAGGCTATGATTCATTTGATCCATTAGTCCTTTGGACTAATATTTTCTTTGTGTCTTTGGTTTTCTTCATGCTTCTTTGCTCCTAACATGATGGGACCAGTAGACATTTTTTAGATAGCCACTTGCAGCTTTTAGGACCCCAGTTGCTACTCACCAAAGTAGGATGTAGAACATTTTCTTTATGAACTATGTTATGCAAATTGACCTAGATGTCCCCTGAGACCATGATCCCCAGCCCTCAGGCCCAGTAACTTGGTCCCTCAAGGTGTTTGGGTGTATCCCAGGTAATTCTTACGTATAATAAATTTTGAGAGCCACTGCTCTACTGGTGGTTCTCAGAATTGGTCCCTAACCAGCATCATTTGTATCACCTGGGAACTTGTTCAAAATGCAAATTCTCAGCAGGTCTTTGAACGGGAAAAAACCAATTTGAAGCCCTGGTTCTCAGTTGCCTTTAGCTTCCATATCAAGAGTTACACTTGGCGAACTCTAATGATAGTTTCTTCTGTAGGGTAAAGAGAATATCTCTTCTATTGTTAAAGGTGAACTTGAAGCTTAGTGCCTCCCAGGAGGGAGGAAAATGAATTGGAGGTGGAAAGTCAGTCCCTTTCAATCCTGGTGGGTTGTGGAAAGAAGAGAGACAGAGGTAGGAAGAATAGCTTATGAGAAATGTATGTTCTGGCCTTCTGTGGCCAGAGTTCTGGGATTAGAGTGAGGAGTGTTAGATGGGTTGAGGGGAAAGTGAAAAATAGAGGGCCTTTGACTCCTTATTGGGAATCTTGAGGGGAGACAGCTATGCAGGTTGGTGCTATGCCAACATTGGGGGCTATAGCACAGCAGTGGTAGAAGGAAGTGAAGGAAGTGGCTAGATAGATGAGCTTATGGTACCAGGGGATTCTGAAATGCTCTCATACTACTGTGAGGGGTATGGATGAGGTGAGAGGTCTGGTGGAACAGTAGGCATCATGACAAAGGACTGTGTGACTGTAGGCTAAAGGTCAGGATGATGGCCACCAGGGATGGGAGCCACTATGATATCCCAAAAGGTGAGATGGCCCAGTTCAGCCATTGGACCTGATCACCTTTCTGTAGCAGAGACCATTGAGGATCCACAGGGATACCACAGTTCCAGGGTCTTCTTGCCGTCATTACTTCCAGGATATCTCATAAGCCTCACTTGGAGAAAAATTTACCTGAAAGCTACTATTTAAATCAGCCTTGGTAAGGAGTTAAATGTCTGAATATTAACTGGACGAGATTGAGATATTATTTGGCAAGTTTTAAGTTTTCTACCTATTCACTAGAATGAGTGTTCATGCGGAAGATTAGGTTAATTATGGAAAAAAACAGCCCTATATTCAAGAGACAGATCAATTACAGAAAATAAAGCAACTACATTTGAGTGTCAGTGTAAGTAAATGTGACCAGGCAATAAAAGAGCACTTCATTGGTGAGATGAGTCCAGCTTGGCCAAGGACTGAACCTGGGGAGAAGCAGGAGAATACCTTTGTATATTGGTAAGAAGAGATGCCAGAGAAGGTAACCGCAGCGGTGATTGAGAGGTTTGAGGGCAACTAGGGAAGTGGTTGCTAAGTGACTTGTCTTAGGAGAAGGTTTGAAATATTTTTCTAGTAGAGAGGAGCAAATTGCCTAGTGAAATATAGTAGTATTGCTAGAAGTGCTGAGGTCCATTGAAACTTATATTCATTTATTTAAAGTGAGAACAGTCAGCAGAAAGTGCATTTTTCTCTACTAGTGGGCAGCTACTTGGCTGTGAGAGTTGGGTTTGCCTAGGATTTCCAGGTTAGTATGATGGAAGGAGAGAGGGGAAGAGAAGTTGAGGTAAGGGAGGATTTAATCATCGATCATGATTTCTTTTTCTTTTAATTGTGCTTTAAGTGAAAGTTTACAGTTCAAGTTAGTCTCTCATACAAATATTTATATACACGTTGCTCTGTCTATACTATGACAGCACACTCCTCCTTTGCACCCTGGATTTCCGGCGTCCATTTAACCAGCTCCTGACCCTCTCTGCCTTCTCATCTGGCCTCCGGACAGGAGCTGCCCATTTAGTCTCATGTATCTACTTGAGCTAAGAAGCACATTCTTCACAGTATCATTTTATGTCCCACAGTCCAGTCTAATTTTTGTCTGACGAGTTGGCATCGGGAACGGTTTTAGTTTTGGGCTAACAGAGAGTCTGGGGGCCATGTCTTCCAGGGTCCCTCCAGTCTCAGTCAAACCATTAAGTCTGGTCTTTTTACTAGAATTTGAGTTCTGCACCCCACTTTTATCCTGCTCTGTCCGGGTGGTTATTGGTGGTAGCTGGGTACCATCTAGTTCTTCTGGTCTCAGGCTGTGGAGTCTCTGGTTTATGTGGCCCTTTCTGTCTCTTGGGCTAATATTTTCCTTGTGTCTTTGGTTAAAACAGATACATTTTAAAAATACTTCTTTAAAATAATAAATTTATTACAATTTTACATAGGTTTTTTCAAGACTTAAACTATATTTTCTAAAACAGAAGAAAATTTAGTGAGAAAAGCTGCATTTTTTTACATTTTTGCCTATCTCTTTTATGTCTGACTTAATAAATCTTTGGATTCTCATAACTGCTTTTGCATTCAGTGTGTTGCAAAATCATGTGTCCTGTAGCTGCTAGAAAACTCTGTTGTATGTTCATGAGAGAATGGAAATGAAAAAGGCAAAAATAAATGTATAGTGTTGTTAAGAAAATAGTTTTGACTTTGTGGACCTCAGGAATCCTAAGGGCGTCAGGAATCCCCACAGGTCCCTGGAAAATACTTTAAGAACCACTGTTCTGGAGCAGTAGACTTAAGTTTTTTTCATTTTGAGAGGTTAGGGGTTTGTTCTCTGGTATATATTGTTAATCAGTGAACAATATTTGGTTCAGGTTTTCCTATAAGCTGCCAGTATACGTGGGCCAGGAACCAAGGCATGGAGTTAGTGCCTCTCAGTTATGATGTCCCACTCAGTTTTTGCATTTCATCCTCCAACTCTGGGCTGGTTCTGTTTTTTCAGTAGTTAAAGGAGTGATGTTCCACCTAATTGGATATGGCCAAATAAGGGATGGTGATTGACAGTAATTATCAAGGAGACCTAAGAGACCCACTTTCCATTTGCTTGTGACTGCAATAGGTGATGATTGAATAATATTATTAAATAGCTAGTATTTATAAGGAAACCCTGGTGGTATTTATTAGGAAACCAGGTGCTCCTTGGAAACCCTATGGGACAGTTCTACTCTGTCCTGTAGGGTCGCTATGAGTCTGAATCGACCTGACGGCAGCGGGTTTGGTTTTTTCTACTTTTTTAAAACTATTTATTATCACTTACCGAGCAATGCCAGGCATGATTATAAGTGCTTACTTCACTTAATTCTCACGACTCTAAGGGCATGTCCGTTATGTTCCTTATAAACACATGTATGGATTGCAGAGCATTCATATACCTGTTGTAGGAGTGCAGATTGGTACTGTTCCTTTGGAGGGCAATTTGGTAGCACCTGTCAGAATTGAAGACTGTTAGTTTGAACTCTAAGGAGCCCTGATGGCGCAGTGGTTAAAGCACTCAGCTCCTAACTGAAAGGTCGGCAGTTCAAACCCACCAGCGGTTCCACGGGAGAAAGATGTGGCAGTCTGCTTCTGTAGAGATTACAGCCTTGGAAATCCTATGGGGCAGTTCTACTCTGTCCTATTATAGGGTTGCTGTGAGTTAGAATTGACTCGATGGTAATAGGTTTAGTTTTGGTTTGGGACTGACAAATACAAATACCGTTGATATTTAGCATAGCATTTTGGTAACTAAAAAAAAAGAGAGATAATTTTAATGTCCATTAATGGGGACTGGTTAAAAGTCGTCTTAGGGAATACTGTCTAGCTGTTAAAATTGAGATGGATCTGTTTGTACAGATGTGGATGGATGCCCATGACACATTGCTGGGTAAATAAATTCGGTTGTAGAACAATGTATGACCTATTTAAAATGTTTTTGTATGTGGATATGTACTTGTGTATATAGAAAAGATCTGGAAGAACACTCCAGAATTCTAATAGATTACTTTTGGAGAGTGGGTTTTGGAGGGGGAAAGATATCCTTTTGTACTTTATATATTTTTTCCCTAAACAAGCATGTATCATTTTTTGTAATTAGACACTTAAATAAACTTTGAGAAAGTGTTTCTTAGACTTTGTATCGTTTGGGATGGTATGTAAGATTGCATGTTGGTTAGTACCAAAATGTCTTTTAAATGTTTTGTCAGTTCACATCCACTTTTTTTGGAATTGCCAGCTGATTAGACCAGGAGTGAACCCCTTGATGCGGGGTGAGCCAGTTCCCTGGCTAGCCTTTGGCTTCAGAACTGGAACTGAGGGAACTAGAATTCCTGTTGATGAGGAAGCTAGAACTCCTGTTGATGATGGTCTTCATAACTGTCCTGGATCTGCCCTTGCTCAAGCCTGGTTATTCAGCTTTTTCTTGATATTCTTGAGACTCCAGTATCGTTTAATGACCTTGATTATTTTCTCACTTTGGGCACACAAGACAGCTAATCTCCTAGCCTCTTAGTAGTTGACCTGGGGCCCTGTGACTGAGTTTTGGCCAGCGGAGGGTGGGTTGGAAGTTAATAAGCTAATTCTCGGCCTGCCATCAAATATTCTATGCCATCTTCCCTGCTCTCTCTCACCTTGCTTTGATGACTGTGGAGGCCATGAGTTAAGATGTAGAAACATAAGAAGCATGAGTCACAGTGTGGAGGAGAGCTGCTCTGGAGCATCAGATTTAGTGGGAGCAAAAAGTAAACCTCTATTGAGTTTAGTCACTTAGAGCAGAGCTTCCCCAACTTTAATGTGCGTATGAATCACCCGAGGATCTTGTTAAAGTTTAAAGCAAAGATTCTGATTCAGTAAGATTTGGGTGGGTGGGTGGGGTCTCAGATTTTGCATTTCTAACAGTCTTCTCAGGTGGTGCAAATGTTGCTGGTTCACCGATCACACATGAGTAGCAGTAACTTAAAAGGGTTAAATGAATGACATGTAGCCCACTGTAAGTACTCGATAAGCACTTACCAAATGGATATTATAGCATTCCTGAAATTGCACTGTATATGGTGAAAAGGAATTAGAGACTATTGACATGTAATCAGACATTTGAATGATCCCTAGGTCAGCATCTTTAATATGAAGCAGTACCGTAGATGTGGTGAGGGCTTTCTATTCTTTTATGTATGAAGGACTATATTTAGTTTTAGTAGTAAGTGTTCAGAAAATTGTATGAAATTAGAATTTGGAGTTATTTTTAAGATTAATTTGCACATTTACCTTTAGAGTTAGCATCATCTTGGTGTTTGAAATACTTATATGCTCTTCTGTCTACCTTCAAGGAAAGATAATGTAAACTCGTACTACTATAATTTTTAAAACATTTAAAACTTTTTATTTGGAAATAATTTCACACTTATAGAAAAGTTACAAAAATAAGAATAGTATTAAAAAACTCTGTGCCGTTTACTCAAATTTGATTATGAACATTTACCTCATTTGCTTTATCACATATACATATTCTCCTTTGGACCCCCATCTCTGTCTACACACACGCACGCACACACACAGACAAGCATGCACGCACGCATGCATGCCTCATTTTTTTCCTGAACCGTTTGCTAATAAGTCACATACATCCTGGCCCTTTACCCCTAAATATTTTAGTGTGTGTATCCAAAGAATAGGGAAATTCTCTTCCATCACCACAGTGTGGTTATCGACTTCAGTAAATTACAACATTGACAACAGTTTACCATCTGTATTCCAATTTTGTCAGTTGACCCAGTGTTGTTCTTCATACTGTTTTTTCCCCCTCTAGTACAGGAACTAGTCTGGGGTCAGGTATTGCATTTACTTGCCTATCTTTTTGGCCTGCTTTAATCTGGAACATTTCCACAACTTTTCTCTGTCATATGTAACATTGACTTTTTTTTTTTTAAATTGTACTTTAGGTGAAGGTTTACAGAACAAATAGTTTCTTATTAAACGGTAGTACACATTGTTTCATGACATTGGTTAACAACCCTATGACATGTCAATGCTCTCCCTTCTTGACCTTTTTTTTTGGTGAAAATATACACAGCCAAAGATACACCATTTCAAAAATTTCTACATGCACAATTCAGTGACATTGATTACGTTCTTCCAGTTGTGTTGATACTCTCACTTTCGATGAAGGTTTACAGAACAAAATAGTTTCTCATTAAACAGTACACATGTTGCCCTATGACAATGGTTAACAACCCCACTACATGTCAACACTGTCCTTACTCAACCTTGGGTTCCCTATCACCAGCTTTCCTGTCCCCTCCTGCTTACTAGTCCTTGTCCCTGGACTGCTGTGCCTCATTAGTCTCGTTTTTTTTTTTTTTTTAAATATTTTATTGTACTTCAGGTGAAGGCTTACAGAACAGATAGTTTCTCATGTAGCAGTAACACACATGCTGTTTTATGACATTGGTTAACAACCCCACAACATTTTAACCCTCTAAATTCTCAACTTTTTTTTTTTCTTTTGTGAAAATACACATAGCCAAAGATACGCCATTTCAAAAATTTTTTTTTTACATACACATTTAAGTGACATTGACTACGCTCTTCTAATTGTGCTGTTATTCTCACTTAAGATGAAGGCTTACAGGACAAAATAGTCTCCCATTTAACAGTTACTACAAATGTTGCCCTATGATCGTTTTGTTTTATGGGGCTGTCCAATCCCTGGCTGAACGGTGAACCTCAGAAGTGATTTCACCACTGAGCTAAAAGGGTGTCCAGAGGCCATACTCTCGGGGTTTCTCCAGTCTGTCAGGCCAGTAAGTCTGGTCTTTTTTTGTGAGTTAGAATTTTGTTCTACATCCTTCTCCAGCTCTGTCCAGAACCCACTGTTGTGATCCCAGTCAGAGCAGTCAGTGGTGGTAGCTGGGCACCATCTAGCTGTACTGGACTCAGTCTGGTGGAGGCCTTGGTAGCTGTGGTCCATTAGTCCTTTGGACTAATCTTTTCCTTGTATCCTGTCCTCTTCATTCTCCCTTGCTTTGGAAGGGGTGAGACCAGTGGAGTATCTTAGATGGCTGCTCACAGACATGGACATTTTTAAAGAGTATAAATCCCCTCCATTTTTTTTTTTTTTTTAAATAAGAACATTCGTCATTTTGGGTTTATCTAATGTTTCTTCATGATTAGAGTCAAGTCATGCATTCTCAGCTGGAATGCTACATAGGTGATGTTGTACCCTTCTCAGGGTATCACCTTTAGAGGTTCAGGATGTCTAGCTGCTCTTTGTTGATGCTGTTAATTTTGATCAACTAGTCAAGCTGTTGTCTGATTTCTCCACTGTGTTCTTTTCCCCCCTTGAAATTAGTAATCTGTGGGAGACACTTTAAGACTGTGCAAATATAGTGTTCCTCATCAAAAATTTCCCCTAGATTTAACACCCATGGATGATTCTTTCCTAATAGTATCCTGGCATGATGATTGCAGAATACTGATTTTCATCAGTATTCTAGAAGCAAGAGCCCTCCCTTCTCCTCTGTTTACTTATTTATTTTTTAATTTTCTCTGTGGGCCATGAATTTCTAACTTTTTAAATGCTTTATAATTAATTGTGTTACCTTATTATTTTGGTGCTCAAATTGTCCCAGATTTTGCCTGGAGGAGACTCTTCAAGCTGGCTCTCATGTCGTTGTAATATGCCCGTATCTTTTTTTTTTCTTTTAAACATCCTTACTTTCTGGCTCATCCTGGTTGCCTGCCCCAACGCTGGAATCAGTATTTCTCTGAGGATTCTTGGCTTGTGGTGAGGAATGGTATTAGAGATGAAGATCTGAGCACTGGATATGCTACTGGGATGTCTTTGTTTCTTGATCCTTTCAGCAGCCTGAGCTGAAAGTAAGTGTGAAGATATGTACACAGCATAGACATATGCATACATACAGTGCATCCACATCTACGTCTCCGTATTTTAGATATCATAATTTCACACCAATACCTCCAATTTCAGTTTGTTTCCTCAGGGTTCTTTCTTATAGTCTGCCGTTCCATATTTGTATGTTCCTTCTTCCTCAGTGAGACCCTCAGTGACATCAGTCCATTTTCTCATTATTTCAACTCTACATGTGGTCTCTACCACCTGTCAGTTTGTCATACTGTTTAATTTTGGTCAGTATATAATTTTGTGATGGCTTGCTGTGATGCTGGAAGCTATGCCACCAGTGTTTCACATACTAGCAGGATCACCCCTGGTGGACAGGTTTTGGTGGAGCTTCAAGACGAAGGCAGAATAGGAAGAAAGGCCTGGTGATCTACTTTTGAAAACTGGCCAATGAAAACCTTATAGATCACAAAGGAACATCGTCACTCACTTGCTTTGGACACGTCATCAGGAAGGATTAATTGCTGAAGGAAGACATCATGTTTGGTGAAGTGAGGGCAAGGGGGACCCTTGGCAAGGTGGATCGGTGCAGTAACCATGGTGATAGACTCGAGCATGCCAGTGATCTTGAAGATGACGCAGGACTGGGCAACGTTTTATTCTGTTGTACATAAGGTTGCCATGAGTTGGAGTTGACTTGAAGGCGGCTACTTATCTATCTCTATATGTGGTCTAAATTTTTTTCAGAACTGCTTTGCCCACATCACTACGAAAAAATAAGCCTACTAAAAACAGTTCAGCATTTGTTTGCAATTCCCCTCTCCCCTCCACTCCACCCGAGACTGAGGGTATATAGTCAAATACTGTGCTCATAAATTACTTGTAGTCTTTCTTTTTTTCTCTTCTGTGTGTTTATGGTATTTATTTGGAATACAATTGAGTTCATTTGTTTCACTCTGATTTCAGTTTTAGGTTACTTCCCATCCCATCGTTTTTATTTAATTTTAATTTTTGAATACATAGAACATTGAAATGCTTCCAAAATTCCAAACTGTACAAAAAGATGTACTGATAGAAGCATTGTTGTTAGCTGGCATTACAACTGTGAGTTGGCCCCCGACTCATGGTGACCCTGTGCACAACGGAATTTCCTTCCTTATGCATCCTGTTCCCCACTGCCCACCCTTTGTAGGTAAGCAGGTTCATTGTTTTCTGGTTTATCTAGTATGTCTTTTCTTTTTTTTTGTAAAGATAAGTAAATATTTTTCACTCTTATACAAAAGGTGGCGTATTGTATATGCTCTTGCATTTTGCTTTGTTCCCTTAATCGTTGTTGTGTGCCATTGAGTTGATTCTGACTTATAGTGACCCTGTAGGACAGAGTAGGACTGCCCATAGGTTTTCCTAGGCTGTAATCTTTACGGGAGCAGACTGCCAGGTCTTTTCTTCTGTGGAGTGGCTGGTGGATTCTAACTACCAACCTTTCTGTTGGCAGCCTAGCACTTAACCATTGCACCACCAGGGCTCCTTTGCTTAACAATATCTCCTGGAAATCCCTCCATATCAGTCCATAGCAACCTTATTCTTTTTATAAAATGGAGGCTTGGTGGTGCAGTGGTTAAGAGCCCTGCAGCTAACCAAAAGATTGGTAGTTCGAATCCACCAGCCACTCCTTGGAAGCCCTGTTGGGCAGTTCTGCTTTGTCCTATAGAGTCTGTATGAGTTGGAATCAAGTTGATGGCAATGGGTTTTTTGGTATAGTACTCTTGTATGTACCATGGTTTCTGACTTTCTATGCTTGGACATTTAGCTAATTTTTAGTATTTTGATATTACAAATAATGCTGTAATGAATAACCTTTCATGTATGTATTTTTGTGTTGTTGCAGGTGTATCTTCAGAGTAAATTCTTAGAATTAGGATTGCTGGGTCAAAGTGTAAATACATTTGTGGGTGTTGTACCATCTTGCACTCCAGCTAGCAATGTATAGGAGTGCCTGTCTCTCTCAGCTTTGCAGACTGAGTGCATTGTCAAGCTTTCGAATTTTTGCCAATCTGATGGGTAAGAAATGGGATCTCAGTGTAGTTTTAATTTGCATTTAAATTGCATTATGAGTGAAGTTGAACATCTTTCCACTTGTTTAAAGGCCATTTTTATATCTTTTTGTGAATTGTCTATATACATGTCTTTTGCCCATTTTTCTGTATGATTTCTGGTCTTCTCAAATTTTAAATGTTTTTGTATAATAGCAATATTAGCCCTGTATCTGTGATAAATGTTGCAGATATTTTCTCCCAGGTTATCATTTGTCTCGACTACTTATGATAGAGGAAGTCACCCATATTTTCTTCTAGGACTTGTATACTTTAAATCTTTCCATTTGTTTCTCTCATTCATTTAGAGTTTATTCTTGTGTATGGTGTAAGGAATGGATCTAATTTTATCTTTTTCGAAATGGCTACCCAGTTGTCATCATCATTTATTAAAAAGATTTTTGTTCCAGTGAGTTGCTGCAGTGGTCATATGCTAGATCATACACTGTTGTTGTTAGCTGCTGTCGAGTTGATTCTGACTCATGATGACCCCATGTGTTTCACAGCAGAACTGCTTCATAGGTTTTTTTTGGCTGTAATCTTAATGGAAGCAGCTCTCTAGGCTTTTCTTTCACAGTACTGCTGAGTGGTTTCAAACCACCAAACTTCAGGTTAGCAGTTGAGTGCAAACCGTTTGTACCTAGGGCCTGGTCATGCACTGTTTTTGTTGTATGTGGTCGAGTTGATTCTGACCCATAGCGAACCTATAGGACAGAGTAGAACTGCTCCACAGGGTTTCCAAGACTGTAATCTGTATGGAAGCAGACTGCCACATCTTTCTCCCATGGGACCACTGGTGGGTTTGGACCACCGACCTTTCGGTTAGCAGCCAAGTATTTAACCACTGTGCCACCAGGGCTCCTTGATCATCACACTCCAAAATCCACTGCCGTCGAGTCGACTCCAACTCATAGCAGCCCTATAGGACAGAGTAGAGCTGCCCCATAGGGTTACCAAGGCTGGACGTCTTTACGGAAGCAGACTACCACATCTTTCTCCCGCAGAGTGGCTGTTTGGTTTGAATCACCACCCTTTTGGTTAGCAGCTGAATGCTTTAACCACTGTGCCACCAGGACTTCTGGATCATCACACTAAAAAACCAAAAACCAAACTCAATGCCATTGAGTGAATTCTGACTCATAGCAGCCCCACAGGGTTTCCAAGGCTGTAAATCTTTACAGAAGCAGACTGCCACATCTTTCTCCTGCGGAGCCACTGGTGGTTTCAAACTGCTGACCTTTTTGTTAGTAGTCAAGCGCTTTGTCCACTGTGCCACCAGGGCGCCCTGATCATCACACTGGTTGGTCTGTTTCTGGACGTTGTACTCTTCCTCTGGTCAGTCTGTCTGTCCATGCACCAGTACCATACTGCTTTAATTACAAATAATTTGTAGTATGTTTCAGTATCTGATAGGGATGTTAGTTCTTCCTTTGCAGTGTTTTTCTATCCATTCTTGTGTGTTTGTTTTTCCAAATGAACTTTAGGGTCAACTTGTCTATCTCCTACCTACTTTTTTTCTTGTCTGAAAAAGAAAAACTCGGAATTTTTATTGTGATTGCATTACGCTTATAAATCAACTTAGGGAGAACTGACATCTTGATGATGTTGAGCTGTCTGAACCAAGAACAAGGGATGCCTTTTTGTTTGTTCAAAGCTGTATGTCTTTAGCGAATATTTTATACTCATCTTTATATAGACTTTGAACATTTCTTAAGTTTATTCCCAAGTATTTTGCCTTTTTTTTTTGGTCATTGTAAATGGAGCATTCTTACTCATCATATCTTCTAATGGGTTATTTGTGTATAAGAATCCTATTGATTTTTGCCTATTTTATATCCTGCTCCTTTGTTAAATTATTTTCTTATTTTTATCATCGATTCTCTAGAATTTTCTGGGAATACTCATGTCATCTTTAAATGTGTAATGTTATTTCTTCTTTCTCACTTTTTATGTCTCTA
Organism: Trichechus manatus latirostris; assembly: GCF_000243295.1. Lineage (NCBI taxonomy): Eukaryota > Metazoa > Chordata > Mammalia > Sirenia > Trichechidae > Trichechus > Trichechus manatus. The sequence goes on along the minus strand of NW_004443975.1, from coordinate 8,025,590 downwards.
AATGTTTTTTTCTAGTTCAATTGCATTGAGTAATGCTCCTAGAACAGTGTTAAATACTGGTGAAAATAGTAGAGATTCTTGTCTTGTTCTTAGCCTGTAGTGTTTACATATTGTGAAAGATGCTGGATTTAGGATTGAGGTAAATACATTTTATCATGCTAGGAAAGTATCTATTCCCTTCTGTTTTCTCAAGAGTTTTTATTAAAAATAGGTGTTGAATTCTGTCCAACACGTTTTAATCACATATGGAAGTAGTCATGTGATTTTAATCATGTTTGTAGTAGTTGTAGATTCCTACATCTATTAATGGGGTCCCTGGGTGGTGCCAACAATTAATAGCACTTGGCTGCTAACTGAAAGGTTGGAGGTTCGACTCCACCCAAGAGGCACCTTGTAAGAAAGGTATAGTGATCTACTTCTGAAAAATCAGTCATTGAAGAACCTATGTATCACTTACATGAAATGACAAGCATAGCTAAATATACAAAAACAAATAGTTATTTTCCCTGGGGTAACCTTTTAGGGAAATAACAGATTGGCACACAAAATAAAGGATATTATCTGTGAGTATGGTGCTCCATTAAAAAACCATCTGTGTGAGACCAGAAGGTCAACAATTACTCTAAAGCAAAGGTGAGAAGATAAGGGGACAGGGAACTAGAGTACTGGAAATGAACAACCGGAACACAGCTAAAGAGAACGTTGACAGATTGTGAAAAATGTGACTAATGTCGCTGAACAATTTGTATAGAAATTGTCAAATGGGACCCTAATTTTCTATGTAAACTTTCACCAAGAATGCGTTAAAATATTATTTAAAAAAAAAAAAAAATGAATGGTTACTAGCGGTTATGGGGGGGTAGAGAATCATTCTGTGAGAAGTACTGAATCTTTGTCTATGCTGATAGGAAAATTGGCATCGATTAAGTATAATAGTTATTGAGTGATCAGAGTTAACATCACAATAGTAGGACAAATTTATAACCCCTGCCTCCTGATACGTACTGAGAAAGACGCGTCACTTCTGTGGTATTCTTGTAAAATTGCATAACCTGAATTTAATCATGAGGAAACATTAAGCAACACCAAATTAAGGGAAAGTAGAAAATAACTGGGCAGTACTCTACAGACAGAGCCCTGGTGGCACAGAGGTTAAGCGTTTGGCTGCTAACCAAAAGGTCGGCAGTTCGAATCTACCAGCTGCTCCTTGGAAACCCTATAGGACAGGGTAGTAATTGATTCGGAATCAACTCGAAGTCAATGGGTTTACTCTGCAAATGTGTTAAGGTCATGAATAACAAAGACTAAGGAATTTTCCAGGTTAAAGGGTACTGTCTTAGTTATCAGAGCCCTGGTGGCATAGTGATTAAGAGCTTGGCTGCTAACCAGAAAGTCGAGAGTTCAAATCCACCAGTCACTCATTGGAAACCCTATGAGGCATCTCCCTGTCCTGTAGGGTTGCTATGTTGGAATCGACTTGATGGCAGCAGTTTTTTTTCAGTCTTAGTTAGCTAGTGCTGTTATAACAAATACTACAAGTGAGTGGCTTTGACAAACAAATGTATTTTCTCACCGTTTAGGAGGCTAGAAGTCTAAATTCAGTCAACCAGTCAAGCAGACTGTTACAGCCATTCCCAGCTAATCCATCGAATCCACAATCTCAGTTTAGTGCACCCATATCAAGTTGAGTTTGATCTAGCATTGTCTTCCTTCCACCTTAATCCAGCACTCTTAGGATTCATTCCTATATGTGTTCCTCAAGTTTATGTTGATTTGTTGTTGTTAGTTGCCACTGAGTCAATTCCAACTCATGCCGACCCCACATGTTGCTGAGTATAAGTGCTCCATAGGGTTTTCTTGGCTGTAATCTTAACAGAAGCAGATTGCCAGGCCTTTTCTTCTGCAGTACCACTGGTTGAGTTTGAACCTCCAACATTTAAGTTAGCAATCAAGTGCAAACCATTTGCGTCACCTAGGGACCTTTCTGTGGATACAAACGGGCAAAATCTTGTAGTTTTCTTTTGGTGTGTCATGGAGCTCCTCCTGAGTCACACTTCTAAACTTTATCCTTGGGGGGGTCTGCTGGGACTTGAGTCTGGTGATAGTTCTAGAAACAGTGAGAAGTTGTGGAAGTAGTTACTGAGGAGGATCAGCAGTCCTCTCCAAGGCAGTGACTGTGAGGGAGGCCAACCTCCTCAGAGTGCTTCTACTGGCAAAGGCAACTCAGAATTTAGGGGCTGAAGATACCCATCTTCTTGGGAATATCTCCAAATATTGGTGTGCCAAATTTAGGGTCCCACTCCTTCGCAGTCCATTCCATAACTTTATGCAAGAGTTAAACATGTGAAATTGGGAATTGAATTTGCATTAAAATTCAGTCCTTGCTACTACTAGTGTGGTCTGTGGATCAACAGCCTCAGTATCAACTAGGAGCCTGTGAGACGTGCAGAATTTTCTGCTGCACCACACTTACTGAATTAGAATACACATTTAACAAGACATCTGTGTAATTGTTTGTACATTAAACTGAGCAGTACTGGTTTCTGTAAGTACCTTTTATTAAACTTAATGTTCACAGCAGCCCAGTTCGATAAATATTTCCTTTGAAACTCTCTTGGGGGTTTCATGATTTGATTTTGCATTTAACTGTATATATGTAACACTTAAACTTTTGCAGATCAACTTTTAGATGATTTCTCATTTTCGTCTAGGAGTTCCTCATGAAGTCTTACTTAGATGGGGTGCTCCCTCTCGTGGACAGTGGGATGACAAGCACGCAAAAATCTTTCAGAAGAGTGATTTAGTTTTCAGTTATTAAAACTTAGTATCTCTGAGTGATCACCTTCATGATCCTCCTTTCCAGACTAGTCTCAACCTCTAACACTGACCATAGACTTTGTTTTGAATTTGACAAAAAAAAAAAAAAAGGCAAACAAGTCCATTTCTGTCATAAATATCTGTGTAAAATTCACTGTAATGAAAGAACCCTGGTCAGATTTGTATGGTGACAGTGCCTTATTAATAATGACCGTGTTTTTCATAATAAAAGTAAAAATCTATGTCTGAAACTGGTCACGTTTGGATTTGGGACTATTTCAGGAAAAAATTGTGCATGTTGATCCCCTTAAAAACAACTCATAGCGACCCCATGTGTGCAGACTAGAACTGCTCTTCAGGGTTTATTTTTTTGGGAACATTTTATTGTTGTTTAAGCGAAAGTTTACAGAGCAAATTAGTTTCTCATTCAACAATTTATAAACAGCTTCTTTCTTGACATTGGTTGCAATCCCCTCAATGTGACAGCACTCTACCCACTCCTTCCTGGGTTCCTTATTTCCATTTGCCCAACTTCCCTGCCCCTGCCTGCCTTCTAAACTTTGCTTCTGGGCAAATGCTGCCATTTTGGTCTCCTATGGTTGATTGTTCTGAGGTGCACCTTCCTGATGGATGTTATTGATCCCTTTTTAGGCCTGTCTGTTGTTGGCTGAGAGGTGATCTCCGGGAGTGGGTTCAGTTCCAAGTTGGAAGGATGTCTAAAGACCATAGTGTCAGGGGTTCCACCAGTCTCTATCAGACCAGTAAATCCGGTCTTTTTTATGAATTCGAATTTTGCCCAACATTTTTCTCCAGCTCTGTCCAGGACCTTCTATTGTGATATCATCAGAGCGGTAAGTAGTGGTAGCCAGGCACCATCTAATTCTTCTGGTCTCGGGCTAGTGGAGATTTTGGGTCATGTGGCCCATTAGTCCTTTGGACTCATTGTTTCCTTGAGTCTTTGATTTTCTTCGTTCTTCTTTGGTCTGGATGGAAAGAGAGTAATAGTTGTATCTTAGTTGGCCACTCACAAACTTTTAAGATGCCAATTGCTACCTGCCGAGGTAGGATGTAGAACAGTGTCTTTATGGACTATGCTATGCCAATTGACCTAGATGTCCCCTGAGACTATGGTCCTAAGCCCTCAAGTCTAGTGCTTCAGTCCTGCAAGGTGTCTGGTTATGGCTAAGAAGTTTTCATGACTGTGCTCCTTGTGTGTTCTATTGTATATTTGGATATATTTGCAGTATATCAAAATATATATGTAGAAATGTCCACTGCCAAACCTGTATATGTTCGTGGGTGTACTCCCATGCACCATGCCACACCTGTTCAGTTTACCTATGTGCCTGTGTATCTACTCGTCAATTATTGTCTGTTATTACTGTTGTTGCAAGACTGTGTATGTAACAGTGTTTACCATTGTTGCCTATTACTCTTGTGTACCTCTTAGTGTCTTCCTTTGCGTTGGTCATGTAGTGCTGACTTTCCCATATTGTGTATTGTCTCTCCCTTTACCAAAGTTAACACCTGTCTACTATGTAGTTAGTGATTTTCCTCCCTTCCTCTCCCATCCCTGGTAACCATCAAAGTATGTTGCTTTCTGTGTGTAAACCTTTTCCTGACTTTTTATAATAGTGGTCTCATGCAGTATTTGTCCGTTTGTAATTGACTTATTTCACTCAACGTAATGTCCTCCAGGTTCATTCGTGTTGTGAGATGTTTCACGGATTCATCATTGTTATTTAACATTGCGTAGTATTCCATTGTGTGTATGTACCACAGTTTGTTTATCCATTTATCTGTTGATGGGTACTTCGGTTGTTTCCATCTTTTTGCTATTGTGAATAATGCTGCAGTGAACATGGGTGTGCATATGTCTACTCATGTCATGGCTCTCTTTTCTCTAGGATATATACCCAGGAGTGGGATTGCTGGATCATATTGTATTTCTATTCTAGCTTTTTAAGGAAGCTCCATACCATTTTCCACAGTGGTTGTACCATTTTACATTCCCACCAGCAGTGTATGAGAGTTCCAGTCTCTCCACAACTTCACCAGCATTTGCTGTTTTCCGTTTTTTGATCAGTGCTGTTATTGCTGGTGTGAGGTGTTATCTCAGTGTAGTTTTGATTTGCATCTCTCTAATGGCTAATGATCGTGAGCATCTCTTTGTATATATTTGTTGGCCTCTTGAATGTCATTTGGTGAAGTGTCTGCTCATCCCCTCTGCTATTTATTTATTTATTTATATTATTATTATTTTGTTTTCTTTTTTAAATTGTACTTTAGATGAAGGTTTACAGAACAAACTAGTTTCTCATTAAACAGTATACATATTGTTTTATGACACTGGTTAACAACCCCATGACATGTCAGCACTCTCCCTTCTCGACCTTGGGTTCCCTATTAGCTTTCCTGTCCCCTCCTGCCTTCTAGTTTTGTCCCTGGGCTGTTGTGCCCTTTTAGTCTCATTTTGTTTTATGGGCCTGGCTAATCTTTTACTGAAGGGTGAACCTCGGGAGTGATTTCATTACTGAGCTAAAAGGGTATCCGGGGGCCATACTCTCAGTTTCTCCAGTCTCTGCCAGGTCAGTAAGTCTGGTCTTATTTTGTGAGTTATAATTTTGTTCTACATTTTTCTCCAGCTCTCTCCGGGACCCTCTGTTGTGATCCCTGTCAGAGCAGTCAGTTGTGGTTGCTGGGCACCATCTGGTTGTACTGGCCTCAGTCTGGTGGAGGCTGTGGTGGTTGTGGTCCATTATTAGTCCTTTGGACTAATCTTTTCCTTGTATCTTGTTTTCTTCATTCTCCCTTGCTCCTGAAGGGGTGAGACCAGTGGAGTATCTTAGATGGCTGCTCACAGGCTTTTAAGACCCCAGACACTACTCATCAAGGTAGAATGTAGAACATTTTCTTTATAAACTATGTTATGCCAGTTGAGCTAGATGTTCCCCGAGACCATGGTCCCCACAGCCCTAAGCCCAGCGATTCAGTCCCTCAGGGAGTTTGGATGTGTCTGTGGAGCTTCCATGACCTTTCCTTGTTCAAGTTGTGCTGGCTTCCCCAGTATTGTGTACTGTCTTAGCCTTCACCAAAGTTACCACTTATCTGTTGTCTGTTAGTGTTCCCCCCCACTCCTCCCCTCCCTTGTAAACATCAAAGATGGTTTCTTTTTATGTGTAAACTTTTTGATGAGTTTTTATAGTAGTGGTCTCATATAATATTTGTCCTTTTGTGATTGACTTATTTCACTCAGCGTAATGCCCTCCAGATTCATCCGTGTTGTGAGATGCTTCACGAATTCATCATTGTTCTTTATCGTTGCATAATATTCTATTGTGTGTATGTACCATAGTTTGTTTATACATTCATCTGTTGATGGGCATCTGGGTTGCTTCCTCTGCTCATTTTTTAATTGGATTGCCTTTTTGTTGTTGAGGTGTTGAAAGTTTCTATAAATTTTAGAGGTTTGTCCCTTGTTGGATATGTTGTTGCCAAATTTTTTTTTCCAGTCTGTAGGTTCTCTTTTTACCCTTTTGGTGAAGTCTTTAGATGTGCATATGTATTTAATTTTTAGGAGGTCCCAGTTGTCTAGTTTATATTTTTCTGTTTGTGCGTTTTTAGTTATGCTTGATAGTCTATTTATGCTGTAAATTAGAGCCCTTAGGTTTGCCCCTTTTTTTTCTTCCATGATCTTTATAGTTTTAGGTTTTACATTTAGGTCTTTGGTCCATCTTGAGTTAGTTTTTGTGTATGGTGTGAGGTAAGGTTCCTTTTTCATTTTTATGCAAATAGATACCCAATTTTGCCAGTACCATTTGTCAAAGAGACTGTCTCTTCCCAATTAAATGGATTTTGACTCTTTGTTGAAGATCAACTGTCCATAAGTGGATGGATTTACTTATGGGTTCTCATTTCTGTTCCATTGGTCTATGTGTCTGTCATTGTATCCATACCAGGCTGTTTTGACTACCATGGCTGTATAGTAGGTTCTTAGATTGGTAAGTGTGAGGTCTCTTACTTTGTTCTTTTTCAAAAATGCTTTGCTTATCTGTTGCCTTTCCTTTCCATATAAAGTTTGTGATTAGTTTTTTCTATCTTGTTAAAGAATGTTGTTGGATTTTTAATTGGGATTGCATTATATCTATAGATCACTTCGGGTGTGTTGACATTTTTATAATGTTAAGTCTTCCTGTCCATGAACATGGTATGTTTTTCCATTTATGTTGGTCTCTTTTGGTTTCTTGCAGTAGTGTTTTGTAGTTTTCTTTGTATAAGTGTTTTATGTCCCTGGTTAGATTTATTCCTAAGTATTTTATCTTTTGGGGGGCTATTGTAAATGACATTGTTTTCTTGATTTCCTTTGTCAGAGTTCTCATTGTTAGTGTAGAGGAATCCGACTGATTTTTGTATGTTGATCTACCATGCCACTTTGCTGAATCCTTCTATTATTCCCATAGCTTTCTTGTAGAATCTCTGGGATTTTCTACATATAGGATCATATCATCTGCAAATAAGGATAGCTTTACTTCTTCCTAACCTATTTGGATACCTTTTATTTCCCTTTCTTGCCTTGTTGCTGTGGCTAGAATGTCCAGTACAATATTGAATAAGAGTGGTGATAAGAGGCATCTTTGTCTGGTTCCAGTTTACAAGGGGAATTATTTTGGTCTCTGTCTGTTAAGAATAATGTTCCCTCTTGGTTTTGTGTGTATGCCCTTAATTGTGTTGAGGAATTTCCCTTCTATTCCTGTTTTGTTGAGACTTTTTATCAGGAATGGGTGTTGGTTTTTATCAAATGCCTTTTCTGTGTTGATTGATATGATTATGTGGTTCTTTTCCTTTGTTTTATTTATGTGGTGGATTATGTTGATTGAGTTTCTAATGTTGAACCATCCTTGCATACCTGGCATGAATCCTACTTGGTCATGATGTGTTCTTTTTTTGAAATGCTGTTGGATTCTGTTGGCTAGTATTTTGTTGAGAATTTTTGTGTCTGTCATGGACTGAATTGTGTCCCCCAAAAATATGTATCAACTTGGTTAGGCCATGATTCCCAGTATTGTGTGGTTGTCCTCCATTTTTGTGATTGTTATTTTGTGTGAAAGAGGATTAGGGCAGGATTGTAACACCACCCTTACCCAGGTCACATCCCCAATCCAATGTAAAGGGAGTTTCCCTGGGGTGTGGCCTGTACCACCTTTTATCTTACAGGAGATAAAAGGAAAGGGAGGCAAGCAGAGAGTTGGGGACCTCATACTACCACGAAAGCAGTGCTGGGAGCAGAGCGCATCCTTTGGACCTGGGGTCTCTGCATGGAGAAGCTCCTAGTCCAGGGGAAGATTGATGAAAAGATTGACAGAGAGAGAAAGCCTTCCCCTGGAGCTGACACCCTGAATTTGGACTTCAGCGTACTTTATTGTGAAGAAATAAATTTCTCTTTGTTAAAGCCATCCACTTGTGATATTTCTGTTATAGCAGCACTAGATGACTAAGACAGTATTTGTATTCAAGAGGGATATCTGTCTATAATTTTCTTTTTTAGTGGTGTCTTTGCCTAGTTTTGGTATCAGGGTTATGGTGGCTTCGTAGAGTGAATTAGGGAGTATTGCATCTTTTTCTGTGTTCTGGAATAATTTGAGTAGAATTGATGTTAGCTCTTCTCTAAATGTTTGGTAGAATTCTCCAGTGAAGCTGTATGGGCCAGTGGTTTTTTTTTTTTTTTTGGTTGGGAGATACTTTATGACCTCTTCAATTTCTTCTTTTGTTATGGGTCTGTTCAAATTTTCTACCTCAGTTTGTGTTAGTTTAGGTAGGTGGTGTGTTTCTAGAAATTTGTCCATTTCTTCTAGATATTCAGATTTGTTGGAGTACAGTTCTTCATAATCTGTTACAGTCCTTTTTATTTCAGTTGGTTCTGTTGTAACGTCACCCATCTCAATTCTTATTTGTTTTATTTGCATCTTCTCTTTCTTTTCCTTTGTCAGTTTGGCCAGTGATTTGTCATTTTATTGATCCTTTCAAAGAACCGACTTCTAGGCTTGTTGATTCTTTCTGTTTTTCTGTTCCATTTGTTTCTGCTGTAATCTTTATTATTGCCTTTCTTCTGCTGACTCTGGGCTTCTTTTGCTGATCTTTTTCTGTTTGTTGGCGTTGTAGAGTTAAAGTATTGATTTTGGCTTTTTTTTGATGTGTGCGTTTGTTACTACAAATTGACCTGTGAGCCCTGCACTTGCTTTGTCCCAAAGGTTTTGGTATGTTGTGTTTTCATTCTCATTTGATTCTAGGAATTTTTTGTTTTCATTTTTTATTTCTTCTAGTACCCAGTGGTTTTTAAGCAGGGTGTTATTCAGTTTCCATGTATTTTATTTTTTTTTCTTTTCTTCCTGTTATTGATTTCTAGTTTTATAGCATTATGATAAGAGAAAATGCTTTGTATTATTTCGATGTTCTTGAATTGAGGCTTGTTTTGTGTCCTAGCATATGGTCTGTTCCGGAGAATGATCCTTGTGCGCTGGAAAAGAATATGTATTGTACTGCTGTTGGGTGGGTTGTTCTGTATATGTCTATGAGATCAAGTTGGTTGATTGTGTTGTTTAGATCTTCTGTATCTTTGTTGAGTTTCTTTCTGGTTGTTCAGTTCTTCATTTAAAGTGGTGTGTTAAAGTCTCCTACTGTTGTGGAGTTGCTAATTTCTTTTTTCAGTTCTGTTAGAGTTTGTTTTATGTATTTGGGGAGTCTGTCATTGGGTATGTAAATATTTATTATGGTTATGTTCTCTTGGTGGATCGACCCTTTAATCATTATATAATGCCCTTCCTCATCTCTTAAGCTGGTTTTTGCCTTAAAGTCTATTCTAGCAGAGATTAATATTGCCACTCCTTCTCTTTGTTGATATATTTGCTTGATTTTTTTAAAATTGTGCTTCAAGTGAAACTTTACAATTCAAGTTAGTTTCTCATACAAAAATTTATACACACAGTTTTGTGACCCTGGTTGCTCTCCCTATACTGTGACAGCACACTCCTCCTTTCCACCCCGGATTTCCTATGTCCATTCAACCAGCTCCTGACCCTCTCTGCCTTCTCCAGACAGGAGCTGCCCATTTAGTCTCATGTATCTACTTGAGCTAAGAAGCACACTCTTCACGGTATCATTTTATGTCCCATAGTCCAGTCTAATCTTTGTCTGAAGAGTTGGCCTCGGGAATGGTTTTAGTTCTGGGTTAGCAGAGAGTGGTTAAGCATTTGGCTGTTAACCAAAATGTCAGTAGTTCAAATCCACCAGCCGCTTCTTGGAAACCCCATGGGACAGTTCTACTCTGTGAGTCAGAATCAACTCAACAGTAACAGGTTTTTTTGTTTTTTTTTTTTTATAGAACATAGTAACCATCCCTAAAAGAAGCTGTGCCTTAAGGCTATCTTCTACCCTAATTAAACAAAGGAAAACATTAGAATTAAACCCGTGGATTTAGGCTCTTTAATATCTGTCTTATAATCGACCGAGTTCACACAGAGTCCTCTAGGAGTCAGTTTCAGTTCAAGTTGGCTCCTTGCAGTCCTGAACCACCAGATGGCAGTGTGAGAACAAGGTAGGAAAAATGGCTGGAGGAATTTACTTCTGTTTTTAGAAAAAGGCTGTACACAGTTACATCCATTTGTAGTAGTAGGTGTAGTTGTTATTCAGGTAGCCTCCGAGGATCATAGTTGAAAGTCTCCTGCTTGAAGATTCTGCTAATGCAGAATATTGTCTTTCAGTTGACGATGCTTTCCAGCCACCTAAACCTATCCTAACATACCTGTCTTGTTGCTGTCATTTGCTAAATACAGTGACCTCCTCATTTTCATTATTCCTGATATATTTGGGAATCATGTGCTCAGTCTTCCAACCTTTTTTTTCTCGTTTAGCTTTGTGTTGCAGTACTTCCTTGGGTCTTTTTCCATCTTTTCCTTTTTCCTCCTAGCTGCTAGCCTTGGACATTGTTTAAGATAGTGGTTCTCAACTTTGGAAGCACACTGAAACCACCTGGGGAGCTTTTAAAAATCCTGATGCTCAGGCTGCTCTCAAGACCAATTAAATCAGAATCTTTGCGGTAGGACCCAGGCATCATTATTTTTAAATGTCTCATTGCCTAATAAATGTTTACCTGCCTTCCTTTATCTTTTATGTAGTCCGTAAACAATGAAGTAATTTAACTAATTCCACTTTAAGTTCATAATATTTTAGTCAGATGTCATATACTCTCGCAAATGGTCAATGAATTTTGACTTTTTTTATCCTCCTAAGTTGCCTATTACTAGTTCTTACCTGGATCTGTCACTTTCCTTCCTCCATTCCCAAACCACGAGCCATGGCATGGGAATGGAGGAAGGGCCACCATCCTAGTACAGGTTCTCATGTCTGTCAGTGCCCTCCAGCCAAAGACCCAGGAACATACCTGTAGTTGAATAAAATTGGGCTTATTAACTCATTGTAATGAGGGAACCCACACCATGGGGAACTGGGGTGGGGGAGGATCTCAGTAAGAAGATATCAGAAGGGATTTCTTACAGGATTTAGACTTGCGTTAGGTGATTGTGGGGAGAATTCAAAGAAGAGCTTTGTTTTGGATTGGGTGCTGTGAGGAAGTGGGGATAATTCTATGATTGGGCATCTTAATAAACGTTATCTAGTAAAGCAGTAGCAGCTGTTTATAGCATTCACAATGGGGGGAAGTTTGGTCGTTTCTGTGGCTTGAACAGTGTTCATGTTTTGTTTGTTGTTGAGACCTAATTATGGAGCGGTCTTATTTTTTTTTCTGTCTTGATTACAGAGTTGCCTTGTCTGTTGTCAATGTTCTATGAAATTATGTTTAACAGGAAAACACTGGGGCGTAACCACGAGTGCCCGGCCAGCACCCAGCAACACCAGGGTCAGGCTGACAGTGCCAGGTCAGCTCCGACTGTCAGGGGCAGCTATTCTCTTTCTCACTGTGTTTCTAGATTATGTAAACTGTTTCTTAGCTGATTATATCTGTCTACGGATCTTCTCTACTTCAGTCCATTCTTTGAAGTGCTGCCAGATTAGTCTTCCTTAAATATCCCTTTAATGACTGTTAGCTCATCAAGCATAAATAATGGTCCTCTGTAATTTGACTCAACTCTGGCCAACTTTATTTCCCAGTATGCTTTTTGTTTTAGTCACACTGCTTTCCTCATTGCTCAAGTATTCTCACCTTGATACTTTCCCTTGTGTTATTTTCTTTACCTGCAGCACTCTGTCTGCCTGGAGGCGTTCAGACCTGGATTTTTATTCTCAGATGCGGCACTCGTTAATTGTGTGACTTGGGGCAACTACTTAATTGCTTTGAACTTGGTTTTCTTCATCTTGAACCCTACCTCTCAGAATTATTCCAAGGATTAAAAGTGATAACAAGTGTAAAAGTGTTTAGTATATAGTAGTTACTCATACTTAATAAATGTTTTTTCCTTGCTCTACTTCTAATTTATTTCCTTCAGTGATCTGTAACATTTATATAGTATTAGATACCAGTACAGTTGCCGTGGAGTCAATTCCAACTTATGGTGACCCCAGATGTGTCAGAGTAGAACTGTGCTCCATAGGGTTTTCAATGGCTGATGTTCTGGAAGTAGATTGCCAGGCCTTTATTCTGAGGAGCCTCTGGGGGGACTTGAACCTCTAGCCTTTCGGTTAACAGCTGAGCATGTTAACTGTTTGCACCACCCAGAACTCCAGTATTAGGTAATTTAGCTCTCCATTATACATACTTTATATTATTAGATTTTGTTCATTTTTTCCCTCTGGTTTTAGCTTCCTTGAGGACAGAGACCTTGTCTTATTTTTCTGTGTTTTCCTAAAACCATAGAGCAGTGTTGAGTCCCCTGAGACGATCAGTAAGCATCTGAATGTCTGAAATTTGCAGGGCTATCAGAGCCTAGTAAAACTGTAGCGCCTACAGATACCATTTGTTAATTTTTCTGATACTCTTTGAAACTTTCCCTATTTTATTGCCATTCTTGGTCAGTTGGTACCACTGGTTAGGAGAGCTAGTATAATCTGGGCCAGAGGCTGAATTGTTAGTATCAAAACTATAATTCTAAGTAGTCATCAAAATGGTTATATCAAAGTAAATATTTATAGATGAGTATTTATCTTTAAAAATAAACAAAAAAATGATTAAAACTCACTGCAAATTTTAAACATAGATAACTTCTCACCAATGTACTTTGACTTCCTACCACACTCAGACTATTCACAGTTGAGTTGCATTTTAAGTAATTATTTAAACAGTTATTATAATTTTCAGTATTGGTCTTTTACTTTGCTTTATCTTTGAATTTCACAATATAATGAAGCTCTCTGATTGACTGTTATTTTTTTTCCTAAAGAGTTTTAGAACACCAGCTTCTTTATCTAGGTTAGTCTTAGATCCCTAATAAAACAAATTTCCCTTCTGTCCTTTTTCTTTCTTTTTAGTTTTTAAATCTTGGGCATCTTAACTCTAGACTTCTCTTTCCCTGTTCATAAAATAGGGGTAATATCTGTTTACCTCCTGTGATCTTCATGAGGATTAAATGAGAACACACCAGAATGTGTAGGATAGTGCCTGGAACATTGCAGTGTTTCTCAGAGTCTGGCCCACCATTCACCTTCATCAGAATTGCTTACTAAAAATATGTTTTTCCATGCCTCTCCTCAGAATCTCTAGTGCTTCAGGCACAAAAATCTACATTCCTAACAAGCTCCCTTGGAGCCCTGATGATGCAGTGGTTAAGTCTCACTGCTAACCGAAAGGTCAATGGATTGAACCCACTAGCCATTCCCTGGGAGAAAAGACATGGCAATCTGCTCCCATAAAAACTGTAGCTCAGGAAACCTAAGGGGCATTTCTGTCCTAGAGGGTCTGTCTGAGTTGGAACTGACTTGATGGCACACAATAACAACAAGCTACTTGGGTGATATTGATGTCCACCAAATTTTGAGACCTGCTTACCTACAGGACAGAGACACATTCCTTTCATATTACCTCTGCCTACTTTATTGATCTTATGGGCGCTAAATTTCGAGAACATTAGAGCCAAATAAGTATTAGTTGAATGTGAATATCTGCAGTAGTTGTCAGTACCAGCCTGCTTAGAGTCTTTCTTCTTTTTCTGAGCTCAGCTAGGACTTCTCAGCCAGGTTCACTTTCTTCTGTCTTAGTTTTGCTTTTTGACTGAATTTCCTGAACTTGCCGTTTTTCTATCATTGATCTGTAGTAAGATTTTTCTTCTGTTGGCTTTGGTCAAGATGGATAACTTAAGCTGGCAGGTGACTCTAGAAGTTTATTTTAAAATGCCAAGACTTATTTTGCGTGAATAATCCATGTAATAACTATTTTTTAATCATTAATTTATCAGTTCCAGGTCAAATAAATGGATTCAGTTATAATTTGTGGTCCAGCCTTGAATGAGCAGAATATGCAGTACACTTGCCGAAGATCGGTTTATTGAACAGCTAAATGAGTCAAGTGGCTACTATGCTTAGGAAATGTTGAAAGAAGAATAAGTGGAGCCTAAGCCAGAAACCGAGTATGGTTCTGCGGCAGGGTGGCTCCCCGTGTAACTGCTTTTCTTCCATTTTGGGGCATCTCCTAATTTTTCCCTTTTGCTTATACAGATGAGAAAATTACCCTAGTGCCTCCAGTTTGTGTGGGGTGGTGCTCCCTCCATCATGTACTCATAGCATCTATCTTTTATTTCAGTTGCCACGTTGTGTTTTACTTATTTGCATCAATATTTATTAAATAATTTTCTATCTTCTCTGGAAGCTCTTGGATGCAGGAACTGTGTCTTTTAGTACCATCAGTATCTACTAATTCTGACCCTTCTTCCTTGCTGATGTAAACTAAATCTTCAAGTATAGGTCTGGGCCATATTTCCTTCATTTTTCTTTTGATGCAGGTAGATAATTTGTTGTCTTGCAGACTGACTGATCTTCTGCCTTCCTTATAGGTCCAGTGGCCAACCATTTTGAACAGTGTTTTCTCCTCTAAGTCTGTTTTCTTTGCTTTAAATGTTGTAGTTTGGAGAATGGCAATATTGCTTTGCTCTGATCATCAGTGAGAATGAGCATGATGTGTGGATTACTTTTTTTGGGGGAGATATTACCTTTTAAAAAATATTTTATTGTATTTTAGGTGAAAGTTTACACAGCATATTAGATTCCCACTTAACCATCTTTATACAAATTGTTCCATGACATTGGTTACAGTTTTCACGCTGTATTGGGGATATTATTTTTTAATTAAAATTTATTTCTCTGTTTGTGCTCTGGTGAAAAGTAGCACTGTGCTTGGAGCAAGAAGACTTAGGTTCAAGCCCTGGTTCCATTATTTGCCAGATTTGTGACCTTGGGCAAGTCACTTAATCTCTTTGAGTTTCATTTTTCTCATCTACAAAATGGAGTTGATAATTCCTACCTGTATCATAGGATTGCAGTGAAGAGCAAATGAGCTAATATACTAAAGCATTGTATAAATGTGATATATTATCATAATCATCACCCTCATCCCTGAAATGAAGCTTTAAGAGATGAAAGATCAATTAACTAAATCAAGAGATGGAATTGGATTTTTCTCTTTTAGGCTGAGATGTTCAGAACTTAATGTAGTTACTTACAGAAAAATATCACCTATGATGTCTATTGGGTAATGAATCACTACTAACCATTCTAGAATTTGAACCTGTTAATATTTACGTTGTATCTGTTGAGGAGCTTTGTTGTCAGATAGATTCTGGTTCAGGTTTTGGCTATGCCATTTATTAATTGTATGAACCTGGATAACTACTAGTAGAGGTTTAGTTTCCTTATTGGTAAAATGAGGTTAGTAATGATAATAAAAACATCTACCTTACAGGGTTAGTGAAAGGAGCAAATGAGATAAGCTATGATAAAAGTGTCCAGCATCATGCACAATGCCTGGCACATTGTAGGTGATTGATAAGTGAGTAGTAATGATAACCATAATCAGTATAGATGATCATAGTTAACATTTATGGAATACTTGTTATGTTTCAGGCATGAGGCCAAGTGCTTTATATGCATTATCTCATTTAATCTTGCAACTCTCATGAGGTCTCTATAGATATTCTTCTTATTCCCATTTTATGGATGAGGAAACTAAAGTTTAGAGAAGTTATAACTTGCCGAGTTATACAGCTAGTACTGTCTGAATTCAGAGCCCATGTCTTTATTATTAATTAAGCTTTTTCAATTCCTGTGGGAAACTTGTCAGATGTCAGCAGTAATTATACATTTTGTGATGCTATCAAGTTGGTAATAAAATAGTATCTCTTTTAGAGATTAGAAAAAAATGTGTAGACAAGATTCAATTTATAAAATCCTCTCTGGTAGTTTGTAGCTGTCCTATAATTTACAAATTAAGGTTGAAGTGACTTGTTCTTCTGTTTTCCTCAGTATCTTTAAAAGGTCTGTCTGAATGGCATTTGTCAAAATTACAAAAAAGCAATGGTAAACTTATTAAAATATGAAGCATTATTTTGAATTAACCACAAAATTACTTGGATTGCCCTGAGATCTGTTTTCTTTTTATCAGAAAGGCTCAAATAGCAGAGTGGTTGAGAGAGAGAGAAATTGATTACTATGTTTTCTGTGAATGCTCTTTGCTAGTAATTTTTTTGGCTGTGCTGTGCCATCTTAATTGCTCCATACTCTTGTAAGCAAGCTGATGAGAGAGCCACAGTTGTGTCAGAGAACATAGTTACACCCTCCCCTCCTTTCCTTAAAACAGCCTCTTAAGCCTTTAGGTCAGCAAAAGAGATAGTTGAATGGCTGTTCTTCCAGAGAAGTACTTCAGTTTCATTTTTAGAGAAAGAAGTCTTGTATTGCATACAACAGTGCTTTGCTAAATGTTATGTACTAAGGGGAAGAGTACTGTCCTTCTAGGGGCTCGAGTCAATATTTTGATAACTTCTCTAAATTTCGCTTTCCTTATCCATAAAATGAGAATAATAAGAGTATCTATAGAGACCTCATGAGAGTTGCAAGATTAAATGAGATAATGCGTATAAAGCACTTGGCCTCATGCCTGAAACATAACAAGTATTCCATAAGTGTTAACTATCATCATCTTCTCTGCTGATTATGGTTATCGTTACTGCTTACTTATCAATCACCTACAATGTGCCAGGCATTGTGTATGATGCTGGACACTTATAGGTTATCTCATTTACTCCTTTCACTAACCCTGTAAGGTAGGTGTTTTTATTACTATTATTAACCTCAAAGGGTTTCCAAGGAGAGGCTGGTGGATTCGAACTGCGGACCTTTTGGTTTAGTAGATCTCTCAACCACTGTGCCACCAGGGCTCCATTTTGATATTAGTCTTAAAATATTCTTTCATGCTGTGAATTGTATAACTTGAGATAAAATGATGCCAAGCATATCGTAATGGTTGTTCTTTTCATTGCCATTTTAGTATGACTCACTGTGTAATGCTCTTTAATGTTTTGCTTGAATTAATGTGAATGTTTTATGGGAATACCAGATTTCAAGGACTTATCAACAGCTTAATTCTTAGTTTAATGTTAAAGCACATCAGCTGAGGTATACATATCATCAAGGGGGAAGTTCTACTTTGCTTACTTTAACTTTGGTAACTCAAAAGGAGACATTTAAAAAAAAGTCACCTGGGTGCAGTAGAAAATCAGTTTTGTTGCTGTGAACAGTAAATCCTTTCTAAGTCTGCAAATGGTTTTGGTTTAGGTTCAAGAAAGGGGCAGATGAAATCACCCTGGTGGTAGAAGAACATATGGCCCAAGTCAGAAGAAACCTGAAATTTGAGGGTCACTGGTTTTATCCCAAAGAAATCTACTTGTAACCATGGAATCTTGGGAGTAAGAGGTTCCCTGGTCCATCCTTGCCTGTGGTGCACTGTTTTCCTCTCTCTGTTCCCAGCTGGTGGTTTTCCAAGCTCTTATTGGGCGTTCTCCCTGACTGAGAAGTATATAGCTTTGATTTCCCCAGCATCCCAAATTAGGGCAGTAATTGTTTCTCACTGTACCTTAAGTTATCGTGTTTCTAGAGCTTGTTACGTTAATTTTATTGACCAAAATTATGTGTGTATTAGCTCAGGGACTGGTCACTGCTTTAGGAAAAAAAGCACTGTACTGAGATTGAGTAGCTGTGTGTCCCCCGATGAGTGAGAGGCACCTCTGGAACCTCTGAGTAAGGATTGTGTAGCATCCACCTTGGCTGCTAATCTGAGATAGAGGGTTTATGCTTGGCCCCAGTCTGGGCCAGGTGAAGGGATAGGGTGGCTTCCATCAGCCATTGTAGCTGTGCAGAAAATTTAGGAGATTAAATCTACAGCTTGTGCCACATGAATGCTAATGTAAGTGATGGGTATAGAGAAGCTGAGGATAAAGATACGTGTTGAGTCAATTTATAGAGGTGGTAAGTACCTAATAGGCATCTGTAGCATTGAGAATCTTATCAGTTGGGAGGAGTGCCATTGCTTTATACAAAGTGTCCTTAAGTGTAAAGATGATATGCTCTGGGCTGACCCAGCAAGTCATCTCTCACAGCAACCTGAGAATCACTTTGGTGATAGAAAATACAAAATTATTTTTGCTGTCCAGTGCTGTCTTATAAGAAAGCTGTATTAGAGAACATAATTACACCTGCTTGCTCTTAGAAAAGTATATCTGAATAGATAGATGTTTATTAATCTCACATTACTAAGATTTTTGAAACGTTTTAATAAAGTAAGAAATGTGTTGATAATTGTTGAAGCTAGTGGATGGATACGTGAGAGTGCATCCTAATTTAGTTCTTTGTTTTAATGTTTTATTGTAGGAAATGTTCAGTTAGAAGTACTTTAAATCTGTGTGTACTTTAAACAGAAAATTTCACATGGAACCTCAGGAGCTGAATGTCTGTTATTAGAAATAAAAGAAAGAGATTTGAGTTTCTCGTTTTTTAGTGAGGCTTAAAAATGAATATACTCAAGAAGGCCAAATCCAAACAAGAGTCAGGGAGGGTATTTTCTGGTCCACTTGACTCTAAATAATTTATTCATTTAATAAATATTTATTGTGTGTCTTCTGCATGCTAGTCATGTTCTGGGTGCTGAGGATATGGCAGGGAACAAAACACACAAAAATTCCTGTTGTATTCTTGACACAAAGCTCAGCACATTACGTGCATTTTTACACCTAACCACAGTGCCCAGCACAATGCCACATGGCAAGGTGTACCCTTAATAAAGTGTGTTAAATGAGCAACTTTATAAAATAAGTGTGCTTTTTTCTTTTTTTAAATCCCTTTTGACATTTGAGGTAATTGAGGCTTAAAGAGAGGTAACTTGACCCAGATCACCCAGTGACAGAACTGGATCTTGAACTCAGATCTTTCTGACACTCAATCCCAAGCTACAAACCATGACCGTGTACTGCCTCCAGGATTGTGCATGTGTAGACACATCCTTTCTCACTCACAGACACTTTTATACTGCATTTAGCTGTACTTTCAGGTGAATGTCTTGAGATGCAATTAAATTAAATCTCCTATCATTTAAAGCATTAGTTGTTAGATATTCTTATTTTGATTTAGGCTAATTTTTTTTTCTTGTTTTAAATTGTCTTGGTCTTTGGTCTTCACCCCTGTCATAATGTTTGGAAAAATATAACTGAGCACTTAGCACAGCACCATGTTCTCATAGTAGGTCTTCAACAGATGTTGTTGAGATTGGAAAACTGGGAAGGCCTTAGCAGATAGTCTTCTGAGTCATTTTTGTCATTAGCTACATCTGTATTTCTTAGATTACCTGAGATTGACTTTTATTTTATTTTATTTTCCCCAGTTACCCATTTACCTTTTGCCATCAAGTCATTTCCAACTCATGGCAACCCCATTTGTGTGTCAGAGTAGAGCTGTGTCCCATAGCGTTTTCAGTGACTGATTTTTTGGAAGTAGATTGGCAGGCCTTTCTTCCAGGGTGCTTCTGGGTAGGCTTGAACCTCCAACCTTTTAGTTAGCTGAGTGCATTAACTGTTTGCACCACCCAGGAACTTTTCTCAGTTAGTTGGTATTTAATAATTAGTTGTCTTAGTACCATGTAGCGTCCTAAGTGTAGATATCTTAATGATGTAGGTGGCTTTTGTGCTGCAGTATAGGTATTAAAAACAAACAAACAAGTTGACTTTGATACATGGCGACCCCATGTATACAGGTATAGGCTTCTTTAAAGACCCATTCTGAATATAGTGTATATTTAACTTCAGTTAGGCAGTCAGTAAAGCAGTATATGGCTCGGAGGAGAAACTCTGAGTTGTGAGTAGGTAAAGCTAGATTAAAATTTTGTCTTTTCCAGTTATTTGATCTCCAACAAGTTGCATAAATCCCATGAGCTTTAATTTTTTCTTTTATAAAAAGAATTCTGTATTATCTATTGCAATAATAATTACCATGTAACTGAGTATGTACTATATGCAAACAAAGAATAATGACACAGTGAGTTTAGATAAACCTGTCCTAAGTCACAGAGTCACTAAGGGTCAGAGCCAGAATTAAACCCTGGTCTGTCTAATTCCAAAGCCTGTGCCTCGTACCTGTAGGTGTGCCATAAATAATAGTTCTCTTCTACTCTTTTCTTTATATTGTTTCTCTAGATTTAGGAAAGAGCATTGGAATATATCATTCTAAGAGGTGATTTTAGAACATGAGTTTTTTTTTTTTTTTTTTTAAAGGTACGGTACCTGTTGGAGAAAGCTTTCATAGTTGATTTGTTATCAGTAATACTAGATTTTAATTTTCAAAGCCTAATAAATTTTTTGATTACACTAGCTCAGGTATCCCATAAGGAGAAAAAATAGAATGCAGAAAAAAAGAAAAATCTGAATAGACCTTAACAGGGACTGTGCAAGATAATTTTTAGAAACAGCTTGATTTTGAAAAAGAGAAATGAGGTTCAAATATATTGGGAATTAACCAAATTTTAATGCTGATCTAGAGTCAAGCAAGGAAATTGGTTTCAATTTATGTCAGAGATGTCTTTAAATATAAGGGCCTAATGGATATTGTTTTTAATAGAGAAGCACGACTACTTGGAACAGTTTCTTTTTGTAATCCCTCCTTTAAAAAGTTGCTGAGCTGGAGTAATCTAGAGACAGGCTGTCTTTCGCAGCTTTTTGTGTCATATTTGAGAGTTGAATAGTCAAGAATTTTGTGTCTTAATGATGTGTCTGTTTTTACATGTAATGTTCAGTCAAATGCCAAGTTGAAAAGCTTGTCTGCCAAAAAAAAAAAAGTGTTTTTTCTTCTGTATATTTGCATAGGGAGAGGGAAAAATATGTTTTGTCCTTAGAGTAGAAAAAAGGACATTCTACAAATCAGCGTATTTTAGGTAGGTCTTGAACTTCATTGAAACTTTTCACATTGCTTGAAAACAGAACTTTGGTTCAGAACTTGAATTTAGCGTCTAAATGCCTGTTTGTTCATTTGCTCAGGTAAGTAAACCCTTCTTAGTGGTTAGTTAGGTGGCAAAACAAAGTGGTTTAGAATCTTGCAACTACAAGTGTGATCTTGTGGACCAGCAGTGTCCACGTAAGTAGGAGCTTTTTGGAGATGTAAAATCTCAGGCCCAACGCTAGACTGACTTAATCAGAGTTTGCATTTTAACAAGCTCTCCAGGTAGTTTGCATGTGTTTTAAAATTTGAGAAGCACCAGTTGAGCATGAACTATGGAACCAGACGACCTGGGTTTGAATCCTGTATCGCATACTTACCAGCTTTTTGACATTGGACAAGTTTTTTAACTTCCCATGTCTCGGTTTCCTTATCTATAAAACAGGATAAGATTGTTGTTGTTAGTTGCCGTTGACTTGATTCCGACTCATGGCGACCTCATGTGTGCAGAGTAGAACTGCTCCATAGGGTTTTCAAGGCTGTGTGTGACCTTTCAAAAGCAGATTGCCAGCCTGTCTTCCAAGGTGCCTCTGAGTGTTTTCAAACCACCAAGCTTTTGGCTAATAGTTGAGCACTTAACCATTTGTGCCACCCAGGACCCAAGGATAAGGTAGTACCATATTTTATGCAAATAAATATGCAAATAACGCACACCTTCTGCGTTTGTTTGCAGGCCATGGGCCCCCTGCCCCCGGGTATTTTCTTAAGTGTGCTCTACTAATTTTTTTTTTTATAGCAGCATGTGGAAGAGGATTGGCATGGTGGAGCTTGTGAGGGTGCCTTGTGGGGTGAGGGCACTGCTGACAAACAAACACAGAAGGCACACACAATATGTGCAAAAGTATGGCTACGTTTATATGTGTAAAAGTATGGCTACGTTTGTAATGCTTAGAGGGGTCTAGTTCATAGGAAGTGCTCTGTGAGTATTAGCAATATATTTTAAAAATTAGAGTGTGGTGCGTACAGTAGATACACAGTTACAGAATAAAATACCCATATTCATTAAAATGAAACTCACTATTAGGTTATTGGTAAAGGTTTTTGGGTTTTTTTTCCTTTGAATATAGCTTTAGGATCATATACTAGTGTTACCTTTCTGTATAGTATTTCTGTATTGCCTGTCACAGAATAACAAAGTGAAATCTAGATAACTTATGACTTTTGTTTTAAGCGTGAATAAAATCAGTTCAAGCTATTGCTTCAGAGTAAAAACTTTTAATACACCATAAATCATTGTAAAGTTGTAGTTGAGAATTTGGTCATCTTTGCCAAAAGTACCAAGGGCAGCACCTTAATTATTCTGAGTAGTACAGAAAGGATCGATTTTGTTACTTCTCTCTCGTGAATCCTGGCCCTTAAACTTAGATCCTACCCCTTACCCTTGCTGCTACTTGACTGAATTGCCTCATAAACAGCAATTTCTTGGAAAGGAGATTCAGGAAAGCAGGAAAAAAGAGATAGTGGATAGCAGGGGGTGGGGAGGGACATGACCTGCAGACAACACCACCTCCCTTTGTCACCTCTCCTGTTTCCCCTCTCCCTCTATAAACTTGGAATAGTTTGCTCTAAATGTTGGAATTGTCTATACTTGTTGGAGATAAAAAAACAAAAAACAAAATCCAAGGCCTACGTTTTATAATTCTACAAGTGGAATTAAGTTTTGCTATTAAGGATTGTTTACTATCAGCTTTTCAAAAGAGTAGTCAAGCTTCGTTTCTCCTGAATTTTATAAGAACTGTCTAAAATCGAATGCCTTTCTTATCCTGAGGTAAAAACTACTGTAAATTTAACAAGCTTAGGTAAAACTGAAAACACCCTCATGTAGAATTTAGACTATTTGACCTGCTGTTCCAATTAATTTACTTAGGTGTTAACTATGATTAAAATAAGACTTCAGTATCTTTGGTAGGTATAGATGGTATAACAAGTTTGAGTGGCCCTATAGTTTTGAGTGGGGATGTGAGGTGGAGGAGATTTTCCTTTATTTGTTAGAGCCTGCAGTCCCTCTCCCCAGGAGGGAGGTGCAAGCTGTGGGGCACGGTGACTATTATGGTTTCAGAATATGAGTTGAGGAGCACAGTGCGTTGCAATAGATTCTTGAAGTGTTTGTAGAGGAGCCTGTGCTGGGGAAGGCTAGTTCTCTTGTCTTTACTCCACCTCTCTCTGTCTCTTCCTCTTTTTCTCTCTATCCCTTTTTGTTTCTCTGCTTCTGTCTCTATGCATTCAGGGCACAGGCAAATCACATCATAAAGCTTAATATTTAATTGTTTGAATTGAACCTTAAACATTCAGCAATAAACCATTCCATTCCTGTATTAAGCAAACATACACCCAAAGCCTGTTGGCAAGCCAATGAAAAGAATTTATGAACGTTTTTAAGGGTTTCCTAACAACTAATGAGGAAGAAAAACACTTTGCTCAGGGGCTAGGCAAGTGGGTGGTGATCATCTTATAACATCCTTAAGGAACATATTTAAGAATTCAGGAAAAAGAAATATTGACAAGAATTAGAGGAGCTGATAGAGAGTTGCATATAGGTTATGTACGCAAAGCCGTGTTTATACTACTTACATTTAAAGGGCTTTAAGGGTAATTTTGACTATCCACAATTTTTGCTGTCTACACTAACTTCAAAACCAAACCCCTGCAAAGATATGACTCCACTATGTATCTAGATCTTTCCTTGAGGGTCCAATGGAGAAGGTGATGAGGACAGAGAAATAACAGATATTGATGTGTGTCTTAGTCATCTAGTGCTGCTCCAACAGAATTACTACAGGTGGATGGCTTTTAACAAAGAGAAGTTTATTCTCTCACAGTCCAGTAGGCTACAAGTCCAGATTCAGGGCATCAGCTCCAGGAGAAGGCCCTCTCTCTCTGTCAGCTCTGGAGGAAGATCTTTGTGATGCATCAGTCTTCCCTTGGTCGGGAGCTTCTCTGCACAGGAACCTCAGGTCCAAAGGATGCACTCTGCTCCTGGCACTGCTTTCTTGATGGTATGAGGTTCCCATGTGTCTCTGCTCGCTTCTTTATTTTATATCTTAAAAAAGACTGGCTTAAGAAACTATCCAATCTTGTATAACCTCATCAGTATAACTACCGCTAATCCATCTTATTAGATCATAGTGATTGAATTTACAACACATAAGGAAATCAGATCAGATTACAGAATGGTACACAATCATACAATACTGGGAATCATGACCCAGCCAAGTTGACAGATATTTTTTGGGGACACAATTCAGTCCATGACAATGTGGATTTAGGAAGCCTGTTTTCAGAATGAGACAATAGTCCTTTTAGATTTAAAGGACAAAATAGTTTATTCCATTCATGTCTTTGCTAAACAGAACACTTTAATTTTCCGGTTTTATATATATTCAGAATACCAGAGTACTACCCTAGAATGGCTTGTTTTCTTTATACAGAAAATATTCAAATACAGAAACATACTGTGAATGTGGGAAATTTAAATTAGGGTAAATAAATAAATGGAGAGTTAATGGGCTTTTTTTGAAAGGGTGCCAAAGACTATTCTGAGTGAGTGATCTTGTCATTTGAAGTTGGTTTTAGTTTTATAGTCACCATATAGATTTTTTAAATGGAAAACATTAGTAGAATAGATAAATAAGTAAATCTCTAACTTTAACTTACAAACTCTGCTTATTCATTCAATACGTACTTTTTTAGTGGCTATGGTAGCACAATGGTTAAGTCTCAGCTGCTCACCAAAAGGTTGGTGGTTCGAACTTACCAGCCAGTAGGTGGGAGAAAAGACCAGATGATCTGCTCCTGTAAAGATTACAGCCTAGGAAACCCTGCAGAGTAGTTCTGCTCTGTCACATTGGGTCACTATGAGTCAGAATGGATTCCACAGTACACAACAAACAACAACGTGAACCAGTCACTGTCCTGGGTGCTGAGATTGCAGCAGAAATCTTCTAGACTGATAAGGTCTTCCCTGCCCTCATGTACCTTACATTCTAGGGGGAGAGACAGCAACAAACAAACAAATGAAGATAATTTTAGATTATGGTAAGTGCCACCAGCAGGATGATGTGATAGAGAATGGGGCAGAGATTTGAGGCCCCTTTAGATAACAGTGGTCAGGGAAGGGACTCTCTGAAGAGGTAACATTTGAACTGAAACCAGTGGTTGGAAATGAGCCAGCTATGGCAGTTGCTGTGGGGTGAGCATTTCAGGCTGAGGCCCAGCATACGCAAAGACCTTTGAGGTAGGACGAGGCTAAGCATCTTCATGCAGTAGAAGGAAGGCCAGTGTGGCTGGTGTGGGGTCAGCTTGGGGAGTATTGCAGAAATACGCAGAGCCACATTATGCATTGTCTTGTAGGACATGGTAAGGAATTTAGGTCTATTCTAAGTGCAATCTGAAGTGTTGCAGGGTTTTAAGTAGAAGGATAGCATAACTCCATTTACTTAAAAAGACATTAAAAAGACAAGAAAGAAAGAAAAGACCAAAATGGATGTTGGAAGAGACTCTGAAACTTGCTCTTGAACATTGAGTAGCTAAAGCAAAAGGAAGAAATGATGATAAAAGAGCTGAACAGAAGATTCCAAAGGGCAGCTCGAAAAGACAAAGTAAAGTATTATAACGACATGTGCAAAGACCTACAGTTACAAAATCAAAAGGGAAGAACACACTCAGTAATTCTCAAGCTGACAGAGCTGAAGAAAAAATTCAAGCTTTGAATTGCAATATTGAAGGATTCTATGGGCAAAATACTAAAAGGAAGCATCAAAAGAAGATGGAAGGAATATACAGAGTCACTGTACCAAAAATAATTGGTCAGCGTTCAACCATTTTAGGAGGTAGCATATGATCAGGAACCGATGGTACTGAAGGAAGAAGTCTAAGCTGCACTGAAGACAGTGGTGAAAAACAAGGCTTCAGGAATTGGTGGAATACAAGTTGAGATGTTTCAGCAAATGGATGCTGCATTGGAAGTGCTCACTCATCTATGCCAAGACATTTATAGGACAGTTACCTGGCCAACCAACTGGAAGAGATCCATATTGATCCCTATTCCAAAGAAAGGTGATCAATCGAATGTGGAAATTATTGAACAACATCATTAATATCACACACAAGTAAAATTTTGCTGATCATCATTCAAAAGTGCTTGCAGCAGTACATTGACAGGGAACTGCCAGAAATTCAAGCCGGATTCAGAAGAGGATGTGAAATGAGGGATATATTTGCTGATGTCAGATGGATCCTGGCTGAAAGCAGAGAATAACCAGAAAGAGGCTTACCTGTATTTTATTGAGTA
The DNA here is from genome assembly GCF_000243295.1 of Trichechus manatus latirostris. NCBI lineage: Eukaryota > Metazoa > Chordata > Mammalia > Sirenia > Trichechidae > Trichechus > Trichechus manatus. The sequence continues at coordinate 7,999,015 of NW_004443975.1, read as the reverse complement.
TGCAGAGGCATTCAACTGTGTGGGTCGTAACAAATTATGGATAACATTGCAAAGAATAGGAATTCCAGAACACTTAATTGTGCTCATGCAGAACCTGTACTTACACCAAAAGGCAATCGTTTGAACAGAACACGGGGTTGCTGCATGGTTTAAAGTCAGGAATGGTGTGCGTCAGGGTTGTATCCTTTTACCATACTTACTCAATCTGTATGCTGAGCGAATAATCTAAGAAGCAAATAATGCAGAGGAAGGGGGGAGGCATCAGGATTGGAGGAAGACTCATTAACAACCTGTGTTATGCAGATGATACAAGCTTGCTTGCTGAAGTGAAGAGGACTTGAAGCACTTACTGATGAAGATCAAAGACTGTAGCTTTCAGTATGGATTACACCTCAACATAAAGAAAACAAACATCCTCACAACTGGACCAACAAGCAACATTATGATAAATGGAGAAAAGATTGAAGTTGTCAAAAGGATTTCATTTTGGACAGACGGGGCCAAGATGGCAGAATAGTCAGATGCTTCCAGTGGACCCTCTTACAACAAAGACCCCAAAAAACCAAGTGATTCTATTATATATGGCAGTCTGGGAGCCCTGAACATCAAAGGCAGAGTTGAGGAACAGGATTGAGTGGCAGGGGGAGGGAGAGAGTTTGGAAGCAACAAGGAGTTGCCAGACCTGACCCAGCAAGAGCCTGAGCCCTTCAGGCCTGATCAGCTCGGGGGTGAGCGGTGAGGCAGGCAAGTAGCCATGCTTGGGAGGTGCGTTTTCTGTACCAGAAGAGACCCAGCACCAGAGAGTCTACACGGCCACCCAGAAACAGTGAGAAGCAGCGCTTGACAGGTGAAAGATAAGTAATTGTGTACGGCCTACCGTGCGGATCAAAAACACCCCCCTTAGGGAAAAACTTCTCTCCCATTTACCTCTGTGCTCCCTACTCTGCACTGGGTCCTGGACTGACTTCAGCAATTGCCGAGTCCAGTGGGCCAGAAGTAGGATCTGTCACATGGCTGGAGCCATTCTCCCTGCTTTGGAGAGTGAACAAATTAACAAACAGAGGGAAAAAATATCAACTCTTTCAGCTGTGAAGTGGCAGGTTCGTGACATTTGACACTGCTCTGCCCATTAAGCAGGGTCTTCACCTACTCACATCAAGGGTGTGAGGACTGGTGGCTCCACCTACACCACCTAGCCACCTGTGATAGGGGCCCAAGAATAAGAGTTGCCCCCCAGTCCTTACAGCTAACAGCATTAGTTGCTTATAGGCTGGCTGCAAAACCCACCCACCTAGGTGCTCTAGGGAACAGGGACACGCCTTCCTCCTGGATACTTGGGGGCAGCTGTCAGCCCCCTGCATTGCTTAGAGTGTGTCCCCCTGCTGCAGCCAGATGCCTCTGCCTACACCAATCACCTGTGCCTGTCTAGGACTGTAGGTGAGAGCCTACACTCTCTGAGCTGAATCCATACAGGAGGAGTGGGCGGACTCTTGAGCTCATGTACCTAGTAACAGATCTAACCACCTGGTGACAGGACAGTAGAGCTTCAAAGATGCCAATAATCAAACTAGCTCATACGAACAGCCTATTTGGGCATATCAAAACAAAACAAGAAGCTAGGACACAGTAAGCAAACATAAAATAAATATAATAACCTTATTGATGGCTTGGAGACAACAGGCAATATCAAATCACATAAAGAGGCAGTCCATGATGGCTTCAGCAAGCTCCCAAAATAAAGAATCTATAAATTTTCTGGAGGAGGAGGATTTCTTGGAATTACCAGAGGCAGAATACAAAAGATTAATATACAGAACTCTTGAAGACATTAGGAAGGAAATTAAGCAAAGTACAGAACACCCAATAGAGGAAATTAAAAAGATTAGAGAAGAGCATAATGACAAATTTAACAGGCTGCAAGAATCTATAGAGAGACAGCAATCAGAAATCCAGAAGATTAACAATAAAATTTCAGAATTAGACAACTCAATAGAAAGTCATACGAGCAGAATTGAGGCAATGGAAGTCAGAATTAGTGAGATTGAAGATAAAGCACTTGACACCAACTTATTTGAGGAAAAATCAGATAAAAGGATTAAAAAAATGAAGAAACCCTAAGAATTATGTGGGACTCTTATCAAGAGGAATAACTTACGAGTGACTGGAGTACCAGAAGGGGTGGGGATATAACAGAAAATACAGAGAGAACTGTTGAAGATTTGTCGGCAGAAAACATCCCTGATATAATGAAAGATGACAAGATATCCAAGATGCTCATCAGACCCCATGTAAGGTAGATCCCAAAAGAAAGTCACCAAGACATGTTATAATCAAACTTGCCAAAAGCAAAGCTAAAGAGAGAATTTTTTTTTCTGATTGTATGTATGTATAGCATATCTTGATTCATTTATGTAAAAACAGCATATTTCTCCCAACATGGCACATTATATGAACAGTACACATTTCAGTACAAGCAACACAAAAGTTCCCTTTCCCAGCACAACTGAACAAGGTATTAACCATTGCCAAACCAGGCTAGTTCAGACTTGGTATAGTCAATCAATGTATTTTGGACTACTTGGTCGTATTCTGCAAGTTCTCCCATGTCCAGAGTAATGTCAAACTCAGCCTTAAAAGTATCATTCTCAGAGTCAAACCATCTAGTCCCATGCTGTTTACATTTTTAACACACAGAAATTTCATTTTAAAGTTGGAGCACACCTACAGGCAGCTTTCATATTTTAAAAGATATTTTCTATGAGTAGTCAAGTTGACTGTATTTATTTATCACATGATCTCCTCAGTATAGCAGGTTGCACATTCAGTTGGTCCACGAGGTGTCCTCCTTGTTGACAGATCAGCTGGAACAATGTGGGGAGATGCCTCATCATCTCTGTTCAGATGTTGACAGAGCCAACTGTTGACCTGATTGGTAGCTTTAGTAAAAGCCTGTATCATTGGGGCCCATAGATGAGAGGCCTGTTCATCATTGTGAGATAATCTTTTTACGTCTATTTTATTTACATGATGACTTCTTTTCAGTGTCCAAAACTTTAGCTAGCGGTTCTTGTGTTTCAGCAGTCAGTGGAGCATGGGAAAACTTGCAGTGTTCTCCCTGATAACATTTTGTTCCTTAATACATTTCCACTCAATAAAATATTTACAAATTTGTTTTCTTTTTTGTTCCACTGTATGCCAGTTGATGAATCCCTGACTCATTTTCACACACTTCTGTTTCTCTTTAGGTTTACCATCCTCTTCCTGTGAGCCATTTTTTCTCAGCAAAGCACTTGATTCTTTGTTTCCAGTGCCAGCCCATTTCACTTCATTTTCTTCTGTTTACCATTCTTGTGGCCTGTTTGCTGGGTACCTTTTGCCCTCTCTTTCGTCTCGGATTCTACAGGAAACAGTGAAGGTTGAGCAGTATTTGCCATTTCTTTAGCTTGTATATATCCAGCAAAATTAATTTCTGATCCCTGACTGCAGTCATCATTGTCATCACTATATGCATCATAGTCCTTACTTCTTGATTTTCTATGTTGCAAACTCTTTTGTGATATCATAGAGTTTCCAAAGTGCCTACATTTTTGGAGGATTTGCTCACACTCCAGTTTTATTTTCTCTTCATGTGTTTCTTCAACTTCTGTATCATCTATTTCATTGATTCTTGGCGACGCAAGTCCTGGTGGGCTCCTTTACTTGGCCAACTAAATAAATCTTCTTCTTCCGCTTTCACTGCTTCATGTCTTTCTAGCTGCACGGAGCAAACCTGCAAAGACACCTGATACTGGCATTTTCAGATAAAGACTGTAAAAGGCTACATATGTTTGTGGTAGGTTGATTTCAAAACTGGTCCAAATTCTCCACCCATCCCTGTATCCACATCCTTTGCACATGACTTTGCTAAAGAGAGAATTTTAAGAGCGGCTAGGGATAAACGAAAAGTCATCTACAAAGGAGAGTCAATAAGAATAAGCTCAGACTACACAGCAGAAACGATGCAGGCAAGAAGGCAATGGGATGACATACATAAAGCCTTGAAGGAAAAAAACTGCCAGCCAAGCATATATCCAGCTAAACTGTCTCTCAAATGTGATGGCAAAATTAGGGCATTTGCAGATAAGCAGAAGTTTACGGAATTTGCAAAAACCAAAATTACAAGGAATACTAACGGGTGTCCTCTGGTTAGAAAAATCAGTAACATTAGATAACAACCTGAGACTAGAACACAGGACAGAGCAACCAGATATCAACCCAGATAGGGACGTCACAAAAGTAAATCAAAGCTAAAACGCTGAAAATAGGGAAACCAATGTCAATATGTAAAAGATGACAACACTGAAACAAAAAAGAGGGACTTAAAAATATAGACATAGATTTTTCACATGGAGAGGAAGTCAAGGTGATATAAAGAAATAAAAGACTGGTATAAACTTAGAAAAATAGGGGTCAATACTAAGGTAACCGCAAAGGAAACTAACAATCCTACAAGTCAAAATAAAAAACTAGAAAAATATAAAGACTCAGCAAACACAAAATCAACAATAATGAAAGAGATTGAAAGAGAATACATAAAGAAAAACGACTCAGCACAGAAAATTAAGTGGAACAGAGAAACTGTGAACAACACACAAAAAATGACATAAAAATGACAGCGCTAACACCTGTCAGTAATTATGCTGAATGTAAATGGACTAAACGCACCAATAAGAGACAGAGAGTGGCAGATCGGATAAAAAAAAAAACACGATCTGTCTATATGCTGCCTACAAGAGACACACCTTAGACTTAAAGACACAAACTAAAAATAGAAAAAAATATATCAAGCAAACAACACTTAAAAAAGAGCAGGAGTGACAATATGAATCTCTGACAGAATAGACTTTAAAGTAAAATCCACCACAAAGGATAAGGAAGGACAGTATATCATGATTAAAGGGTCAGTACACCAGAAGGACATAACTGTAAAAAATATTTACGCATTCGATGATAGGGCTCCAAGATACATAAAACAAACACTGATAGCACTGAAAAGAGAGAGAGACAGCTCCACAATAGTACTAGGAGACTTCAACACACCACTTCCGGTGAAGGACAGAACATTCAGAAAGAAGCTCAACCAAGACATGGAAGAGTTAAATGCTACAATCAGCCAACTTGATCTCATAGACATATATCGAACACTCC
>NW_004443975.1:7991051-7992874 GCF_000243295.1 Trichechus manatus latirostris | reverse complement strand
AAAGGATGGAATACTCCCAAACTCATTCTATGAAGCCAGCATAACCCTGATACCAAAACCAGGTAAATACACCACAAAAAAAGAAAATTACAAACCAATATCCCTCATGAACATTGACACAAAAATCCTCAACAAAATTCTAGCCAACAGAATTCAGCAACATATCAAAAAAAAAATTCACCACGACCAAGTGGGATTTATACCAGGTATGCAGGGATGGTTCAGCATTAGAAAAACAATCAATGTAATCCGTTGTGTAAATAAAACAAAAGACAAGAACCACGTGATCTTATCAATCACTGCAGAAACGGCACTTGACGAAGTCCAACAACCATTCATGATGAAAACTCTCAACAAAATAGGAAGGGAAATTCCTCAATATAATAAGGGCATTTATACAAAGCCAACAGCCAACATCATCCTAAATGGAGAGACTTTGAAAGGAGTCCCCTTGAGAATGGGAACCATACAAGAATGCCCTGTATCACCACTCCTATTCAACATTGTGCGGGAGGTAGTAGCCAGAGCAATTAGGCTAGAAAAAAGAAATAAAGGGCATCCAGATTGGTAGGGAAGAAGTCAAAGTATCTCTATTTGCAGATGATATGATCTTATATACAGAAAACCCCCAAGAATCCACAAGAAAACTACTGGAACTAATAGAAGATTTCAGCAAAGTATCAGGATACAAGATAAACATACAGAAATCAGTTGGATTCCTTTACACCAACAAAGAGAACCTCAAAGAGGAAATCACCAAATCAATACCATTTACAGTAGCCCCCCAAAAGATAAAATGCTTAGGAATAAGTCTATCCAGAGACGTAAAAGACCTATTCAATGAAAACTACAAGACACTACTGCAAGAAACCAAGAGACCTGCATAAGTGGAAAAACATACCTTGCTCATGGATAGGTAGACTTGATATTGTAAAAAATGTCAGTTCTACCCAAAGTGATCTACAGATACAGTGCGATCCCGATCCAAATTCCACTGGCATTTTTTAATAAGATGGAGAAACAAATCACCAACTTCATATGGAAAGCAAAGAGGCCTCAAAAAAAGTAAAGCGTTACTGAAGAAGAAGAACAAAGTGGGAGGCCTCACACTACCTGATTTTAGAACCTATTATATCGCCATGGTAGTCAAAACAGCCTGGTACTGGTACAACAGATACATAGACCAATGGAACAGAGTTGAGAATGCAGACATAATTTCATCCCCCTATGAGCAGCTGATATTTGACAAAGGCCCAAAGTCCATTAATTGGGGAAAAGACAGTGTCTTTAACAAATAGTGACGGCATAACTGGATATCCATCTGCAAAAAAACTGAAACAAGACCCATACCTCACACCATGCACAAAAACTATCTCAAATGGATCAAAGACTTAAATATAAAATTGAAAACAGTAAAGATCCTGGAAGAAAATTAGGGACAACTCTAGGAGCCCCAATACATGACATAAACACAATACATACCATAAGTAACAATGCACAAGTACCAGAAGAGAGACTAGATAACTGGGAGCTCCTAAAAATCAAACACTTATGCTCAAAAACCAAGAGCAAATGGACAAATTTTTAGAAACTCACTCCCACCTAAACTAAAACAGGTAGAACAACTAAATAAACCCATAACAAAACGAGATTGAAAAGACTTCGTCAAAAGAGTCAAAAGATAACCTACAGACTGGGAAAAAATTTTTGTCTATGACAAATCTGATCAGCGTCTAATCTCTAAAATCTACAAGATACTGCAAAACCTCAACAACAAAAAGACAAATAACCCAATTAAAAAATGGGCAAAGGAAATGTACGGG
>NW_004443975.1:7961423-7990079 GCF_000243295.1 Trichechus manatus latirostris | reverse complement strand
CACCAAAGACACAAGGAAAGTATTAGCCCAAGAGACAGAAAGGGCCACATAAACTAGAGACTTCATCAGCCTGAGACCAGAAGAACTAGATGGTGGCCAGCTACCACTGGTGATTGCCCTGACAGGGAACACAACAGAGAGTCCTGGATGGAGCAAGAGAAAGGTGGGGTGCAGAATTCAAATTCTGGTAAGAAGACCAGACTTAATGGTCTGACTGAGACTGGAGGAACCCTGGAATGCATGGCCCCTGGATTCTCTGTCAGCCCTGAAGTAAAACAATATCCAAGGCCAACTCTTCAGACGGATTGGACTGGACTGTGGGACATAAAGTGATCCTCATGAGGAGTGTGCCTCTTAGCTCTAGTAGATACAAGAGACTAAATGGGCAGCTTCTGTCCTGAGATGAGATGGGAAGGCAGAGAGGGTTAGCAGCTGGTTGAATGGCCATGGGGAATCGGGTGGAAAGGAAGAGTGTGCTGTCACAGTATGGGGAGAGCAATTAGGGTCACATAATAATGTATGTATAAATTTTTGTATGGGAAAAAATGAAAAAAAAAAAAAAAGAATTTCATTTTACTTGTATCCACAATCAACATCCATGGAAGCAGCCGTCAAGAAATCAAAAGACGCATTGCATTGGGCAGATCCACTGCAAAAGGCCTCTTTAAAGTGTTCAAAGCAGAGATGTCACTTTAAGGACTAAGGTTGGCCTAACGCAAGCCATGGTGTTTTCATGTAAAAACTGGACAGTGAATAATGAAGACCAAAGAAGAATTGATGCCTTTGAGTTATGATGTTGGCAAAGTTATGATGTTGACTATACCATGGACTGCCAAAAGAACGAACAAATCTGTCTTGGAAGAAGTACAGTCAGAATGCTTCTTAGAAGCAAGGATGATGAGAGTTCGTCTCATGTACTTTGGATATGTTGTTATCAGGAGGGATCAGTCCTGGAGAAGGATGTCATGCTTGGTAAACTAGAGCGTCAGCGAAAAAGAGGAAGGTCCTCAACGACATGGATTGACACGGTGGTTGTAACAATGGGATCAAGCATAACAACGATCATGAGGATGGTGCAGGACGGGGCAGTGTTTTCTTCTGTTGTACATAGGGTCGCTATGAGTTGGAACTGACTTGACGGCACCTAACCACAACAACAAAAAAAATCACCCTGACTCTTAGGTGGTGAATGAATTGAAGACAGATAAGAGTGGAAGCAAAATATCAAATAGTAAATGTAGCAGCATTGTCTTCAGCTGCATATAACAGAAAACTCTACCGTAGGACCTTAAATAAGATGGCTTTAGTGCGAATCAGCATCACATCTGTGTTGGTAGGGGTTGGGAGGAGATGATGGGAAAAAGGCTCAAGAGTAATACTCAGTTTATGCTTTTTAAAAAAAGATTCTTTTAAAATCATTTAAATTAAAAAAATTGAAAACTTAAAAAATTATAAAATTAGTAAAAATAGTTTTGAAAACTAGTTTCTAGAAGCGCGACCACTGGATTTCAGCTTCTATCTAGTGTCCACTTCCGGCTGCAGCATGTCTGTGAAGTTAATATATCGATTTCCCAGACATAGTAGAGGAAGGCAAAGTCAAGCAAGGTCATAAATGGCTTTTGGATTGCCATTGTACAGTGTCTGTCTGCTAAGCATAGGGGAAATTTTAGTACATAAAGAATGTTTTTGAAACTCTGTGAGACCTATTGGAAACTTAGTAATATTCCTAGCTGGAAGCAGCTTAATTTGTAAAACAATGTTTTTAACAAGATGGTTCTGAAATAATCCTAGAGCGGTAATTTACAGAGCTAGTCATAAAATACTTTTTCTCTGAGATAAACAGAGTACCCATCAGAAAAAGTCGAAAGGAACCGAGGCATTATTCCCAATTAAAAAAATATATATATGTAAAATTAAATACTACCATAATGTGGTGAAACGAGCTCCTTTATATGGCCTTTTGCCTTGTTTCTTTGGAAAAACAGTTTGAGAGATTTTCCCTCTAAGCCCTGGGGAGTTACCTTTGTCTTCATTTTTTACCACAGAGGGTTTGTTCCTTTTGACATTTCCTTGGTAAGCTGTAAACAACTTGTGGTTTGATAGTTTTTATCTGGTCTTGGGCTGTAGCCTGCACTGTGGCTGGTATGCATCTTGCAGAGATTGGTCAATATACAATGCAAATGAAGTGACTATAGACTATACAAACGAAGTTACTGTAGCCTGCTATGCAAATGAAGTGTCTGTGGCTTGCCAAGAGGGGACTGGTCAGTTTGTGACCCTGGTGGGAGGGCCATGCCCTGAAATTGTTGAGAAATTTGTATATATGTCCAGCCAACCCCACAGAGGTTTTTCAGACAGTAAGCAGAAAGGAGAAAAGGCAAGAGAGAAAGGAGGCAAGGAACCTTCTAAAAAAGCTGTAACACAGGTCAAGGGCTGTAAAACAGGTCAAGGGGTATAAAACTGAAGACAGGCCGGGAGGGGCCCAGCAGCAGAGCTGGCAGCAACAGGCCTGGAGGGGGCCCTGTGGCAGAGTTGGTGGTGACAGACAGCAAGGCCAAGAGGAGTCTGTCTTGAGGGGGCTGAGAGGAGCTAACAGAGCTGTACTGCACTGAAGAAGGGAGACTTTGCCTACATCCTGATCCGGAGTTGTATCCTGTTACTTTCTTAATAAACCACTTAACTGTAAGTATGGTCTGTGAGTTCTGTGTGGCCTTTGCAGTGGATTTTCGAACCCAGTAGAAGAGTGGAGAGTGCCATGGGAGGGAAGGCTGGTGTCAGAATTGGTAACAAGGTTGGAGAGTGGAGGTATGTCTGACCTCCACCTCATTAGAATCAGCCTTGGACTGATCTTGATTTGCAGTATTCCCCCTAAAGTTAGATAAGTTCCGAGGCTACTACTAGCCCCATTTTATACATAATAAATCAGATTTACTGTAAGTATGTTCTGGACCCAAACTCCTGAAGTACTGTTTATCTCCAAGATGTAAAACCACTTAGTTTAGTAGTTTTTCTTATTGCCAGAGCCTAAACCATGTAAAAAGATAATGTAAAAAATTAAGATGCATACTAAATAAGGGAGTAAAAAAGATTAATCAGAGAGACCGGATCAACCAGAAATGTCTTGTATGATGCTTTAACAATAGTAAAGGTGTAGAAAGCATGGAAAATATTTAAAGGGAATTGTCTCACCTTCTGCATTCAATTAAACACCAAGTCCTATCAGCTGTTGTTCCAGATATATCTTGAATTTGTACATTTCTCTTTATTCCCACACTGCAGCCAACCACATCTAAGCCAATACACATGCATGCGTGTGCAGAGACACACAAACACACACACAGCATGTGTATCTTTTTAAAAGAAGAAGTGGTCCAGCAAGACTACATACACTATATTTGAGTTTTAAGAAATAATGTATTCTTTCCTTTGCCCTCCCCCCAAAAAAAAACAACAACATTACCATCAAGTCGATTCTGACTCATAACGACCTTTGGAATTTCTCTTAGAGCAGAAAACAGAGGGCATTAAAACAAAAATGGATGGACATGTCATCAAAGAAGAGTGAGTTCACTGTGTACAGGGTTCTGTGCTAGCTTTATTGACTGTGAAGAAACAATTATTTTGATCTCTTAGACCAGAAATGTCACATACATGTCACACATACTACCATTGCTTTTTCTTAGAGCAAACTTGAGTAATCTCCTGTGTTATTCTTTTCCACAGTGCCTGGAATTGGCCTCAGATTCCTTCCTAACATATTTCTCTTCCTAGCAGGCCATTATCCGCTGATTAGTGTTGGAATATAATGTGAAACTTATTTCTACTTATTATATAAGTGAAGGCTGTGGGAAGTTTCATATGGTCCAAGGCTTCACATACCATCACTACGTTTGTATCTCTCAAATCTTTACATCTTTGAGTATAGTTAAAATAGCTGGACTCAAGCTCAAATTGTCTCCCCCCCAGTGAGTATTAGCTGAAATCTCTGTTCTTTTAGCTTTAGTTGGGCTGCTTGTAGTCTCCCCTATACCTGTTACATTTGGCAGTCAGCCAGAGATTTGGGCAGAGTTTATACTTAAAATTGGGGCTCTCTCTCTTTTTCAGTCTCTCCTTCCTTGTTTCCTCTCTTCACTTTCCAGCGGTCTGGTGCCCCGAAATATGTCCTCTGGTTCTTCATGGCAATAAGACGTTGAGTTTGTATGCTAATTTTAGCTTTCCCACAGAGCAGACTGGAACCTGCCTTCAGAATGAAAGTCATTTAAAAAAACCCTAAAGCCTGGCAATTCTCCTGGTGCAATTCCCTTCTTCAAAGTGATACTTGCCAGTTTTCTGGCTGCTTTCTCACAAGATTGAAAGCCTCTGATGATTGTAGTTAAGTATGGCACTTTCTATATGGGTGTTAGGTAAGTGGGTTTGTAGGATGTGATGGTGTGTGTTTTCTGAGGCCTTTTGTGGCTTGTAGTGGGCAATTTACCTCTGCCTTGTGTTCTTCCCATACTTTTATTACTTAAAGATCATTGGGAATCTTTGGAAAACTAAAGCCAAGTATTTTGGTTGAATGCTTCTATCCTTGCAGAATCATTCAGAGCATAAGTAACACCTTCTTTAGGTTTTTGTTTCCCAAGATTGGTCTAAATGTCCTCCATTTTCTACATTTGAATTGTGCTTCCTACTAATTAGCTTTTAAAGGCTAATGGGATTAGGAGCCACATTTGATACTTGTGCAGTTTTTAACTTAGTTGACTTTAGGAGCAGTCTCCCTACATTTTTGTAGAACTTCTTTTTATTCATGTGTAATGATCTATTTATAGATAAGAGATACAGTGTTTTAATCTTACTCAGGGGATCCCTGATGAGCCCAAAATGAAATCCAAGTGGAGCAATAAGCTGAGCACAAGTGCATAATTGCTGTGCTAGCTGAAGCTTTAATCCTCTCATAAAATATTTATCTGTACTTTATATCACATGGATGTTTAGATCTTTTCCATTGGAAAGTATATTTTGTTAGCTTATTAATTTTGATGGAAATGAAAGGCAGTGTAAATTCATTCTTATTTTAACAGTTTGTCTTAAAGTTGGTCAAACACTTAAAAAAAACTTTATTTTGGAATAATTTCAAAATTGCAGTTAAGTTAGAAGAATAGTACAGAGAACTCTCATATGCCCTTTACCCAGATTCAGCAAGTTTTAACATTTTGCCACATGGGCTTTATCATATTTATTCTTTTTCCCTCCCTTCTCCCCTCCCTCCCTTCCTATATATTCATCTGTCCATCCACTCATAAATACTGTTTATTTTTCTGAACCATTTGAGAGAAGGCTGCAAATATAATGTCTCTTTACTTTTAATACTTTGCTGGGCATTTTCTAAGAATATTCTCTTACATAACCACTGTATACTTATCAAATCCAGGCAGTTTTACATTCACATAATACTTCAATCCATAGACTATATTTTCAATTTTGTCAATAGTAACAATAACGTCCTTTCTTGCATTTTTTCCTTCCAGTCCAGGATCCAATCCAGGATCACATATTGCATGTAGTTGTCATGTCTTAGTCTGCTGTAATCTGGAATAGTTCCTCAGCCTTTCTTTGTCTTTTATGACATTAATATTTTTGAAGAATGCAGCCTCTTTTTTGAATATTCCTAAATTGCGGTTTGTCTGATGTTTTCCCATGATTAGGTTCGGGTTAAGCATTCCCAGCCAGAGATGACTACAGAAATCATGTTTTGTCTGTCTTGAGGTATCACCTCAGGAGGCACACAGTGTCCATCTGCTTCTCTTCGGTGAAATTTTGATGACCTGGTGAAGGTACTGCCTGGTCTTTATATTTACTGTTTTTCTCCTTTCAACTAATAATCTGTGGAGAGACACTTTGAAATCATGGAAATATCTTATTCCTCATCTTCTTTCCTCCATAGATTCAGTATTTATTGATGATTGGTTCTTGCCTGAACCAGTCTTTACTGTGATGGCTGTAAAATGATGATTTTTCCAACTCCTACACTTGCTTCACATTTATGTGTCTTAATTCTGTTCTAAGGAAGAGTCCTTCCTTCTCCCCTATTTATTTATGTATTTATTATCAGTATGGACTCATAGATGCCTATTTTATTCCATGAGTTACAATCCATTATTGTCCTTATTTATTTTGATGTTCAAATTGTCTCAGATTTGTTTAGCGGGAGCCCTTTCAAGCTGACTTCTCTGTCTTTTGATCTGCCTCCATCATTTTTTGGAACACTTTTTTACTTTCTGATGGAACAGAATGTTTCATGCTTATCTTGTATCTTTTCTCCTCAGCCTGGAATCAGCCATTTTTCTAAATTCCTTTAGCTTCTATTGATACATTAGCACCTAAACCTGGATCACTAGATAGTGAGATTTATAGTAATTTAGGGCTTTTTGCAACCGAGGGAAATTGTAGGAAGGGGAGGAAGACTGGGATTGAAGAAGCAATTGGTGAGGTTCCTCCCTCCCCCTACAGCTGCTGGGAAATATGTTAGGTAATGGTGGTAATGATGAAGAGCAGGTGGCCAGCAGTAGAGGGGCCTTGTCCCACTCTCAGTGGGTCTCTAAGGAAATAGGGCAGTACCCCTGGTTCTTCATGGCATGTGCTTGTCATGCAGGGTATCCAGAAGTTCCCTTTTGCTCTAGTAATGAAATATGGAGATACTGGGCCAATGGGTAGGCAGTAGCCTGGGTTTAGGATGAAAAGGCTGCCATGTATAGAGACTTAGTAACGGAAGTCAAATCACTGAGACTGTGGTCCCCAGTAATATGTGCTACCATAGTGTCCCGAAAGGCCATTTGGCAGAGGTTGAGGATGCAGGAGGAATTGACTATAAAAGGGTAGCAAAAGGGAATTTTCAGGGTGATGAAACTGTTTTGTATCTCTGCATTTGTCAAAAATCATAGAATTATATAAAATGAATTCTACTGTATGTAATTGTAAAAAAAAAAAAAAAGCATATTGGATAGTTTCAGTCAAGGTAAAGTAGAGCTATCCTAAAAAACCCAGTTGTAAAACCCAATTGTAAAAACCCAGTTCTTCCAAGTGATGTATCTCCCTTGTCCTAAATAGTAGAATGATTGCAACTTCCCATTGCTTTACTGATAAGCTATTCTTTCATATTTCTTCAAAACTTTTGAATCTTCTTCATTAATTTGTGTTATTATAAGCATTGATTCTCTATGCCATAGCAGGAGTTATTAACAGTGTATTTGGCACAGCTTCAGATGTAGATATTGCTGTTACATTTTGATCATCTACTGAGTGATTGCAGTTTATACCTCCTTTTGTTGTTGTTGCCATCTGTTCCACTCCAACTCATGCTAACTTGTGTATAACAGAGTGAAACATTCCCCAGATTTGCCCCATCCTCACAATTGTTGGTATATTTGAATTCACTGTTGCAGCTATTAGGTCGATGCATTTCATGGAGGGTTTCCCTCATTTTCACTGACCCTCTACTTTACCAAGCATGGTGTCCTTTTCTAGTTATTGGTCTTTCCTGATGACGTGTCCAGAGTAAGCAAGATGAAGTCTTGCCATCCTTGCTTCTAAGGAACATTCTGGCTATACTTCCTCCAAAACTGATTTGTTTGTTCCACGGTATATTCTTCACCAACACCACAATTCAAGTGTGTCACTTTTTGCTTTTCCGTTCTCATTGTATAACTTTCACATGCATATGAGGCAGTTGTAAAATACCATGGCTTAGTCCTCAAAGTGACACCTTTGCTTCTTAACACTTGAAAGAGGTCTTTTTTTTTTTTTCCAAATTGTGCTTTAGGTGAAAGTTTACATCTCAAGTTAATTTGTCATAAAAAAATTAATACACATATTGTTATGTGACCCTAGTTGCAATCCCTATAATGTTACAGCACACTCCCCCTTTTCATCCCACGTTTCCCGTGTCCATTCAACCAGCTCCTATCCCTTTCTGCCTTCTCATCCCGCTTCTGGAAAGGAGCTGCCCATTTAGTCTCGTGTATCTACTTGAACTAAGAAGCACACTCTTCACGAGTATTATTTTATGTTTTATAGTACAGTCTAATCTTTGAAGAGTTGGCTTTGGGAATGGTTTTAGTTCTGGGTTAACAGAGTCTGGGGGCCATGTCTTCTGGGGCTCCTCCAGTCGCAGACCATCAAATCTGGTCTTTTTACTAGAATTTGAGTTCTGCATCCCACTTTTTTCCTGTTCCATCAGGGACTGTCTGTTGTTTTCCCTGTCAGGGTGGTCGTTGGTGGTAGTCGGGCACCATCCAGTTCTTCTGGTCTCAGGCTGGTGGAGTCTCTGGTTTATGTGGCCTTTTTGTCTCTTGGGCTAATATTTTCCTTGTGTCTCTGATGTTCTTCACTCTCCCTTGCTCCAGGTGGATTGGGATCAATGCTAGCCTTGTTGAGGTGAGATGGTATCTCATTATAATTTTGATTTGCGTTTCTCTAATGGCTAATGTTTGTGAGCATGTCCTCATTTATCTGTTAGCTGCCGCAATGTCTTCTTTGGTGAAGTGCCTGTTCATATCTTTTGCCCATTTTTTGACTGGGTTACTTGTCTTTTTGTTGTTGAAGTTTTGCGGTATCTTGTAGATTTTAGAGATTAGACCCTGATTGGATTTGTTGTAGCCAAATTTGTTTTCCCAGTCCGTAGGTTGTTTTTTTACTCTTTTGGTGAAGTGTTTTGATGAGCATAAGTGTTTGATTTTTAGGAGCTCCCAGTTATCTAGTTTCTCTTCTGTTGTTTGTGCATTGTTATGTTTTGTATTCTGTTTATGCCATGTATTAGGGCTCCTAGTGTTGTCCCTGTTTTTTCTTCCATGATCTTTGTCGTTTTGGATTTTATATTTAGGTTTTTGATCCATTTTGAGTTAGTTTTTGTACATGGTGTGTGATATGGGTCTTGTTTCATTTTTTTGCAGATGGATATCTAGTTATGCCAGCACCATTTGGTAAAGAGACTATCTTTTACCCGTTTAAAGGATTTAAAGAGGTCTTTTGCAGTAGATTTTCCCAGTGCAATATGTCTTTTGATTTCTTGACTGCTGCTTTCATGGGCATTGGTTGTTGATCCAAGTGGAGTGAAATCCTTGATAACTTTAGTTTTTTTTGCCAGTAGCTCCTTCTACGAGTGCCTTCATGCCAGATTTGTGAATCAGTCCATCTTTACTGAAACAATTCATTAGACAGATAATCCCAATTATTTGATAGAGTGCCATCTCCTGCTGTATCTGTAAGGCCTGATGGAACAGATTTTGACAAGAAGCTATGAATTGGTGCTTGAGCATTTTCCATATTCTCCTTACCACTTTGAAGGGGATATTAGCATCTGGAAAACAAAATAAGAAGCTTAGCTGAGAGGTTTTTATTTTATCCCTGAAATTTGTGCTCCTCAGTTTTGAGGAAATTATTTCTTAAAGCAAGAGGATATGCCAAATGACAATCTCACGTTCTTCAAATTGAGCTAAAAAAAAGATTTATGTAACAAAAACCATCTTCCTTTCTTTGCTTTAAGAATACATATGGAACTGAGTAGATATTTCTCGTAATAAACATTCACAGATCCTTGAAAAAAGTAAAAGGCCACAGGGGACCAGTTGTACTCCATGACCACCAGTTTAGTGATAAGTCTAGACTAGCCTTAGGACAATGAGCTGGAAGATGTGTGAAAGTCTAGAGAATCCTGTGTGGTTCCAAGACCCTTCCTCAACTACCACCACAAATTCACACAAACTGTTTTTTAACCAGACACCATCTTGAAGAGGAGAGGCTAATCCCTCCAAATGCTTGCTGGACCCCATTGTTTTCAGCCTTCTTGGGAACTTATGCTATTGAGTATCTCCTCCCTCTCTTGTATCTTTAACCTTTCTCTACTGATTGGTTCCCAAGAGGACTTAAACTTACTCTGTTGTTGTCCGTTATAAATAAAACAAACATACAGCATTGTGTTAGTTATCTAGTGCTGCTATAACAGAAATACCACAAGTGGATGGCTTTAACAAAGACAAATTTATTCTTTCACAGTCTAGGAGGCTTGAAGTCCAAATTCAGGGTGCCAGCCCTAGGGGATAGGCTTTCTCTGTCTCTTGGTTCTGGGGGAAGATCCTTGTCATAATCTTCCCCTGGTCTAGGAGTTTCTCAGTGCAGGAACCCCAGGTTCAAAGGACATGATCTGCTCCTGGCACTGCTTTCTTGGAGGTATGAGGTCCGGCTGTCTCTCTGCTTGCTTCTCTCTTTTATATCTCAAAAGAGATTGACTTAAGACACAATCTAATCTTGTAGATTGAGTCCTGCCTCGTTAATATAACTGCAGCTAATCCCGCCTCATTAACATCATAGGTAGGATTTACAACATGTAGGAAAATCACATCAGATGACAAAATGGTGGACAATCACACAATACTGGGAATCATGGTCTAGCCAAGTTGACAGATATTTTTTTGGGATACAGTTCAGTCCATGACAAGCACCCTCTCCTTTAGCCTCACATCTCCTCTTAAGGCTACTGTACTGTTTCCTCTGTGTTACAGTCAGCTCTCTCAAAAGTTTTGTTTACATGTGATGACTTCACTTCATCAATTCTGAGTTTCCTTTGTAGGCTCATCCCTTTCTGTCATCTAAAGTTTAGACTTTAGATCTTTTTGGTACCTTTTCCAGGCTATCTTTTTGGTCTACACTCTTCCTTTTCCTGTGGTGATTTCATCCATATCATGGCTGCAGTTAATTATATAGTAGTGATTGCTCAACTAAATACTAGTGTATTTTACAACTAAATAGGCCTTTCTTTTGAATTTCAGCTCTAATATTCAACTGTCTACTTAGTATTTCTACTTGATTATCTCAGAAATGCTGGAAATTTAACATGTCTAAAACACTGTCTTCTCAATCATCCTTCTTAAATCTGCTTCTCCCACTTTCTCTATTTCAGTAATTGACACCACCATTTTGCCCTTGTGAGAAACCTGGGCAGCTTCCTTGACATCTTCTTTCTGTTTACCTGCCTTATCAGCATGATAATCAGCCAATTTTACTGATTTTATCAGTGGAATCTTTTTCAAGTTTGTGTCTCTGAATCTTCACTGTCATCACCCTAGTCAGAACCATCACGCCATAATTTCTTGCCTAATTGCTATAATCACCTCCTAACTAGTCAACCTGATACCCATTCGTGTCTTGTTTCCTTGTCTTGTTTCCCTTCCATATATTGTTCATGTTATAAAACTTAAAATCCTTACTATGCCTGCATGCCCTTCCTGCCTTGTCCTGAAATACTCTTGACTTTTTCCCTTCCTCTACTTTAATTCCAGTTAATCAACAAGTTCAGCTAATTATACTATATTACTAAGTTTTTCTTGTATTTTCCTTCTTTGCATGCCTATTACTACTTTCACAGTTCAGGCTCTCATTCTCTCATAATGGATTTCATCCCAGCCACAGCCTCTTAAAAGTGATTTTGCTACCTCTGAACTTCTTAGTTACTGTCCATCCTCTGTTAGCCACCAGAGTGATCTGTCTGAAGTTTTATAAACCTGCCCTGTCACTCCCACACATAAAACCTCTCTGTGGATCCTGATATCTTACAGCTGTTAAAGAAGAAAATATTGTACTATGTTAGGAGTGAAAGAAAAGGAGTTTTATTGAGGAACAATACAGCTCAAGCTGGTCAGCACCAAGTAAAAATACAAAGTACTCCGTGGAGATGGGGGTCTATACATAGAGAACGAAGAGAAGTTAAGGGATTAATGATTAATTATAGATAAAATCAGCATCAGCTTGAAGTCCTTTGAAATGTAAAGATTGGCTACTTGACTAGGAAGGAGTGAGTTACCACCTAGGTGAATGGTGCCAACTGGTTCAGTTATATGTGATTGTGGTTGATTGTACATGATTGTAGTCATAAACACATCCCCCCCACCCCGAAACAAATTTACACCTGGACACATTCTTCCCAGATGATTTACATCCTGACCTTCTGTTTCCTGGGAATACATGTTGGCCCATCATTCTTATGTCTGACATGAGTGCCTCCAATCTGATACTTTTCCGTTTACACAGTATAAAGTCCAAGGTCCTTAGTGTGTCATATAGGCCTCCAGTTCTGAGTCTTATTTCAACTCCAGGCTCATCGCTTGATAGTCTCTGCCTTGAACTTTGTTTCACTACACCAGATTGCCTAAAGGTGATTCTCTCTTGCCCTCTCCACAGGCAGCAGGTTGAGTCTTCCCTCCTTTTTGTACACAAAATGCCAGTCTCCCCATATCCCCCACCACACCTTTCCCCTGCTTTTGCCTGGATACCTCCTCTACTATACTTTGTTTTAGACCCACATCTTCCTGGAAGCCTTGCTTGCTCTCCCTACCACAACAGACTGAATAAGTACTGTATTAGGCTGGGTTCTCTAGAGAAGCAAAATCAGTGGGGCGTGTATATATGTGTGTGTGTGTGTGTGTGTGTGTGTGTGTGTGTGTGTGTGTGTGTGTGTGTGTGTGTGTGTGTGTGAGTGAGTGTGTGTGTGTGTGAGTGAGTGTGTGTGTGTGTATGTATGTATATGTATATATATATGTGTGCGTATGTGTATGTATACGTATGTATGTATATATGCATGTATGTATCTATATGTATGTATATATGGAAATTCTGGTGGCATAGTGGTTAAAGAGCTACGGCTGCTAACCAAAAGGTTGACAGTTCAAATCCACCAGGCACTCCTTGGAAACCCTATGGGGCAGTTCTACTCTGTCCTTTAGGGTCACTGTGGGTTGGAATTGACTTGACGGTAACAGGTTTGTTTTTGTTTTTATATGTATATATTTATGTATATGTATTTAATATATAAATATATATGTATTTGCGGTTAGGTGCTGTCGAGTTACTATGGGTCGGAATCGACTCAATGGCAACGAGTTTGGTTTTGGTTTTATATGTATATTCGTTATTGTTGTTAGGTGCCATTGAGTTGGTTCCGACTCATAGTGAACCTGTAGGACAGGTTAGAACTGCCCCATAGGGTTTCCAAGGAGTGGCTGGTAGATTCGAACTGCTGACCTTTTGGTTAGCAGCTGAGGTCTTAACCACTACACCATCAGTATACATATATATGTATGTATGTATATATATGTGTGTGTGTATATATATATATATATACACACATATATGGACAGAGACAGAGAGATTTATCTCAAGGAAATGGCTGACGTATTGTAGAAGCTGGCAAGTCCCAAGTCTGTGGGTCAGGCATCAAGCTGGAGGCTTCTCCTGACTCACATAGCTGCTGGTGCTGACAAACCCAAGGTTGGCAGGTCAGACAGGCAGCTGCTGGCTCAAGTTCCAAGAATCGGAAGTCAGATGAGGATGAGACAGATGCAGGATCCAGAGCAAGCAAGGTTTGCCAGAATGTCCATATATATATTGGATGCAGGCCACACCTCCAAGGAAACTCCCCTTACAACTGATTGGCTGATCACATCAGATCATATCATGGGGGTTGACTGCATCATTACATAACTGCCAAATTACATCATTGCATAACTGCCAAACTACATCACTACATAACTGTCTAACCACTGAAAATCATGGCCCAGCCAAGTTAACACAAATCCTTTACCATCACAGGTACCCCTCCTCCATGTTGCACATTCCAAATTAAATTATAGTTAGGTTTAGGTGTTTTCTCCTTTCAAACATTTAAGTATTTAATGGTGTTCCACATTATTTATAGTGTTCTGTATCATGCCTGCCAGTAGCATGTACTAGGTGTTCAATAAATACTCTTTGTTGACTAATCAAAAGTATCATGACTTCCACTTCCTGATAAAGTTGATAGTAAAAATGTTTGAAGTCATTTCCCTTGAAATGAAACCAGATTCTTAGGCCCAAGACACTTGGAAAATACAAGAAATGCCACAGTGCCCAAAGCTTACTTGATGTGTTGTTCTTGCATTCTCTTTAACTAATGTTTTTCAGAAATTTTCTTAAATAGTGTGGAGGCATTGTATGCGTGCAATGATATTTAAACACAACTGTCTTCTGCCTTGTGAGTCTTGGTTTCTCCAGGCTCACTTATCATGGCATGCAGATGATAGTTACCCAGATGATTGTGGATTAGCCCAGTCAGGCATTCAACATTAAGTACGGTAGAAACTTACTAAATTTGTACCTAACTGATTAAGAGTTTATAATAATTTTGACATACTAATGTGAAGTTTCTTTGTACTGTTTATGGCAAAGAGGAAAGAATTTGCTTAGCTAATTAAAACTATAAAGACAGTAATGTCTAATTTACTTGAGTCAAACCAACAACTGTTTTTCAGACACTTGTAAAATCAACACAAACTAGGGATATGCCAATTATTTTTTATCAACAACTGTTTTTCAGACACTTGTAAAATCAACACAAACTAGGGATATGCCAATTATTTTTTATTAACTGATGCACTGAATGGATTCTCTAAAACACAACTTTTGACTGCCCTCTTCCTTGTAGTAGTGCTGAATATGTTTTAAATGAACAAAATTGCATTCGTTGAGGTTGTTAGGAAATAGGTGTTGTTTGTTGCTGTGTGCCGTCGGGTCGATTCTGACTCATTGAGGCCCTGTCTGACAGAGTAGAACTGCCCCTGTAGGGTTTCCCAGACTGTAATGTTTATGGGAGCAAATAGTTAGGTCTTTTCTCCTGTGGAGTGGCTGGTGGATTCAAACTCCCGATGTTTTGGTTAGCAGCCAAGCGCTTAACCGTTGCATCACCAGGGCTTCCTAGGAAATGGGAACCTGCTGTTATTTTTCAGTCCTTTTCTTTTTTGCTCATGGCCCTCAGTAAGAAATATGTGTGACACTGCTGTCCAGTATAAACACACATGTAATTGAAACAGAAGTTGGAGAGAACGATAACTTTTACCTTGCCTCTTGGGATGCTATTTTTTTCCTTTTATATTTCACCTTTTAAAAAATGCTGCTTGGGACCCACTGAATTGACTTTACAAACTCATCAAGATCCAGAGTTTGAAAAAAAGCACTGCAGTGTAGTTTAAATTCACAGATTATGACTAATTCATATTTCTGTTACTAGCAGGCACTTAGTACTTATTCAGTACCCAAAAAAACCCCAAACCTGTTGCCATTGAGTCAGTTGTGACTCACAGTGACCCTGTGTGTTACAGTGTAGGACTATTCCATACGGTTTTCTTGGCTGTAATCTTTATGGAAGCTGATCGCCAGGCTGTTCTTCCACAGTGCCCCACTGGGTAGATTCAGACCATCAACTTTAGCTTAGTAGCTGATCACAAACCACTTGCGCCACCCATGGACCTTACTGTTGCTTGATCCAAAAAAAAAAACAAAAACAACATCAACAACAAAAACAACCAAACTCATTGCTGTCAAGTCGATTCTGACATATAGCGACCCTTGCTAGCAATAGTTAATTGAATGACTTGGCGATTGGAAGGAGGAGTAAGGAAGTGAAGGAGGAGTTAAAAAAGGAGTAGATGTCTTTGGCAATAACGTTCTGAATGTGAGAAAAGCACCCGAGGCAAAGGACATCTGCACTTGTGTTTGGTATAAGGTTTTTTGTTTGCAGGTAACAGAAACAAGAAGAATATATTTAAAAAGATTCAGGATGTCTGACAGAACTGAAGGGCAGGGGTGCATCTTGGGTCTGGGAAGGGATTGAAACTGGACTGGAAAACTTTTAGGAGCCCAGGTATGTGATCATGCGCTTTTTCATCTCTGCTGCTCTCTGCTTGGCTGCTTTGTTTTTCTTGCTGTAGAATGGTTTCTGCTGATGCTCAGTTCACATGACAGACAATTTCTGCCCATAGCTCCTGATTTTATATCACAGGTCCCACCTTTAGCATTGCATGTGACTTGTATGTGGTAGAATAAATCAGTCTTTTGATATATATAGTACTGTATGCTAGGTGGTAGTCTCAGATCACTAGTTTTAGATTAGATCTCCCATGATATCCTGCTCTAAATTTCAGTGTTTTCGGTGGCTTTGCTTTACCATCTGGATCATATGAATTCGTATTGTATGTGTGTTTAATCATTGCTTGCAGATGTTAATTAATCGAGCTTTTGTTCACGTTCCCAGCACTACATTAGGTTGGAGGATGGTTACAAAGATGAATATAATGCATTTAGAAAGGTTTTGCCGCTTTAAGGTTATGACCCTGTTCCAGCAAAGTGTACTAAGGCATGCACAGGTGAGTTGTGTTCATGATGCTAATTCAAAACCACCTTTCAGTTTTTCCATGTCTCAGTTTCATCTGTGCTTGTCCTGTTTCTCACTTCTACCCTATCCTTCCCACCCTGGATGGAGACCTGCTTGATCAGTACTTTGCCTGTTGACTCTCCTTTTTGATTCACTATTTTTTTCTACCTCAGGGCTTGGACTTTTTCTCCCTGATATCAGTCCTTGTAGCCTGACCTAGGGACCTCCACAGCTATGAGCTGTTGTCAGGGGAGTCTTACTAGGCATGGCCTGGCATCCTGGGCTCCTCTTGTACCCAAGCAAGAAAAAGAAGAGAGCTGAACCAGAAACTGTGGTTACTGTCTCCAATAATCTCACAGTCTGATGGGGGAGATAAAATCACAGATATTTTTAATAACAGCATTATAGCTGTCATAACTCAAGTTTGAACAAAGTACTATAGGAATGCCAGTGCCTGTCACATAGTAGAGGCTTCAGAAAAGCTTTTTGAAAGAATCTGTAAATGATACCAGTAACATCAGGTAGAGTTACCGACAGCCCTGGGGAGGTAACATTTGAGCTAATTTCTGCAGGTCTGTGAAGTTTGGATGGTAGGTGGGTAATGGATTGGCCATTTTTGCTGTAAAAACAGTTTGTGTAGAGAAACCAAGTTGTGAGCTGATGGGGAGCAGTTGAGTGTGAATGTAGGATTGACTACCTGGTGGGAGAACAGCTGAAGAGATAGATTAGTGCCACATTGAAGAAGGCCTTATAGGCTGTGGTAGAGAATTTGGATTTAATTCTGCAGGAGCTATATGAGATTTTCCAGAGGAGGAGTAATGAGAAGCGATTTGTTCTTTTAAAAGATAACTCTGTGGTCAGGCTTAGCGTGAAGGGACAAGGGATGGGCAACATGGACGTGAGTTAAGATGCTGTTTTAAAAGTCTAAGCAAGATATGACAAAGGCTCCATTTAAGGTTGTAGCAGTGAGAGTGAAAAGGAGAGCTTAAATTTGATGTACTTTGGAGAGGTAAACATTTCACGACTGTTTGTTCCAATTCAGGGCCTTTAAATCAGTCTGGTCCATTCAGTGTACTGGGATGGAGCTAATGAAGATAAGCCTTGGGCAAACCAGCTTGGTCCCTTTGTTCTTCCTGACTGCAGTCCACAGCTAATCATCCCTTAGCATGTCTCCAGTTTTCCAATTTTGCAATTACATCTTAGAGTTGACAATAGAAATCTGACTTTATTCCTTTGACTTTTGGCTATTGCTCACCCTCTGGTGCCACCCATTTAGATACTAAAATGAAAAACCAGGCTGATGGGGAGATAGACATACATACATATTACTGGGGCTTTGAACCAGTTTATTTGGGTTGGAACCCCTGCTGAGAATTTGCATTTCTTACAAGTTCCCAGGTGATGCTAATGCTGCTGCTTAGGGACCAATTCTGAGAACCACTACTAGAGCAGTGGTTCTTAAAATTTATTATATATAAGAATCACCTGGGGACCTTGTTAAACTGTAGATTCTGATTCAGTATATCTGGGGTGGAAATGTAAGTTATCAGCCGGGGTTTGAACTGCAACAAACCAGTTTGAAGCCCTGACATATACACAGTCAGTTACAATAAATGGTGATCAATGTTTGAATGGAGGCATGGACCAAGTACTGTTAAGCTAGGAGGAAGGACTGCCTAGTGCTCCTGGGGTCAGTTGGGGCAGAGAAGGAGAAAATGCTCTAGCTTAGTGCTGATGGATGAGTAGATCTGTCAGATAGGACAGAAGTTTGAGGTGCCTATGGGATATTCAGGTGGAGATGATCAGGAGATGGTTGGAGTAATGGAGCTAGAAGAGTGCCCCCGCCGCTGTCGAGTTGATTCTGACTCATAGCAACCCAATAGGACAGAGTAGAACTGCCCCATAGGGTTTCCAAGGCTGTAATCTTTACAGAAGCAGACTGTCACATCTTTCTCCTGTGGAGCGTCTGGTGGGTTGAACCCCTAACCTTTCAGTTAGCAGCAAAGCGCTTAACCAGTGTGCCACCAGGGATCCTTATTAGGGAAACTAAATAGCAAAACTATGCCTTGGTCCTAACCATAGAGATTCTGACTTACTTAATCTGGAATGAGACTTTGCTTGGTATGTTTTAAAAAAATGAGTAAGGTGATGGTAATGGCAGCCAAGTTTGGCAGTCACTGTAATTCAGGAGAAGGAGCCCTGGCGGCACAATGGTTAAGCACTCAGCTGCTAACAAAAAGGTTGGCAGTTCGAACCCACTAGCCACTCCATGGGAGACAAGACCTGGGGATCTGCTCTATAAAGATTACAGCCTTGGCAATCCTATGGGGCAGTTCTACTCTGTCATATAGGGTTGCTATGAGTCAGAACAAAAACAACGTAATTCAAGAGATAGGTTTTCTTGGAGATAGTATAGGTGGTAGCTGATGGCCTAAGCACAGATCAGTTTGGGGAACAGGGAGCATGAAAGTAGAACCAGACAAAAACTGTAGGAAACACCAGCATTGTAGTAGGCAGGAAGGAGGTGCCAGCAAAGGAGAACCTGCAAACATAATCCTTAATTACATCCTGTTTTCATTTAGGGTTTTAATGTATAGTTTGTGTAATTTTTCTCTTCTGACCCCAAGTGGATTGTATATCAGGATATACCTTAAGTGCCAGATTCACATATATATTGCTGATTGACAGACTGATGGAATTGATAAAAGTTAATCCTTTTATCATTGATGTAGAAAATCATGACCTTTAATTCTTTTTAGCACCAAATACCCGTATCTACCTTCAAGTTTATTTAAAAGAAGAATGCATGAAGATAACAATTGCCAAGAATCCATTTTATTTTCTGAATTCAAAGTCACCTGTCACTTTTGCTATAAATTCTTTGAGGCATGAAATAGCCTGCCAGTTGTCTGTTGCTCTCAAAGTTAATGAATGGTTATCAGTTTATCATGGGTAATAACCTAGCTGCAAATTGTAAAGAAGGCATGCTATCACTTCCTAGCATTTTTGCCTTAAGGCAGTATCTGCCTTTTCTACAGGATTTGGAGGCTCAGTATCCCTAAAGCTTTAAATAGAGCACGTTTCTTACTTGGAAATCTCTTAACATTTGGTAATATCTCAGTGAAATATTAGCTAGTTATATATTGCTTTGTGTAATAGGTTTTTACTTAAAAGTTGTGTAAATAAAATTTCTTGATGTGGGAAGTCATACACAGTTTTTACATCAAACCATTACAGCATTATAATTTTTGAGATTTTTTTAATTTCCAACTCATAGTCCATTCAGTTCTTACAAGTATAGAGGTTTTCCAGCTCTTTAGCTTCTTGGTTAGGTAGTTCATGATTGGGAGGACATGACTGTTTCAAGAAACCTTACTTTTTAAAATAATGTGTGTATGTGTATATATATATTGTCCCCCCCACACACAACCTGGGCTTCAGTTTGGCATTTCAGGCACTGAGCACAGTATAACTCGGTAAATGTTTGTTGAATTAATGTAAATGTCACCTCACTTCCTCAGTTATAAATCTGTAGTTTTGTGTAGTGGGTTATTTTAGGGATGGGAGGACATTGATTTAACCCTGTATGTGGCTTTTCTCCTAACAGTATAGATAGAGGAGTCTACACAGGTGAATGTTTATTTTTAGTTACAAATTTAAGAATTTCAGTCCCACTTCTTTCATCATTAAAAAGCTGCTCTCAGTATTTCTTCTAGCCCGGTTGCTTTATATAAAAATTCTCTAAGTTTTTTTGTTTCATTTTGGCTCATTCATAAGAGCCTAGCACAGTGGCTCGTGTGGATAGTATTGGTTAGTGAAATTCTTAAGTGGATATGCTTTAATGAAGTAGGAGAATAAACATTACTGAGCTTTCTTTGAGGTTTTAGTAATGTTTTCAGTAATCTCTCATCATTTACTACCATTGCTAAAGATTATTTACCTGTGTACGTTTTAAAAGCCGTCAAGTCCTTTCAGCTCTTCAGAGTTGGAGGAAATAAAATTTTGTTTTGATTGACTGTTTCTTGGATTCTTACTCCTAAAGCATATATGGGAAAGCAGAGAGAGAAGCTCCCGTTTTGCCTTACTGATTTTCACGTATTGGTTTGTGTCCTTTTCATGTGTTTATTTTGTCTCCCCAACCATGAGATAAATATTTCCCTTGATGGAACCCTATTGTATATTTTATTATAACTGATGCACAGTTGTGCACATAGTAGGAACTCCATGCTTGGTTGCTTGGCTGACTGATTAGTCACAGGGTTAACTGTGACAGTGAAAGCACTTTTTCCCCATCTCAATACATAGCACTCTCTTTATGGATGTGTATCTGACCCATAAAAATATTTCCTAGAGAGAATCTGAGCTTTCCTTGTTAACTCATTTCATAGTTGAATGATCCTTACTTTTCAGGGGGCATTTCTCTGCATATTCATTCAGGATTTCTCTTTTTGCAATGTGAACAATTTCCTTACATGTGACCTAATCTGAGCCAGCTAGTCTGAGGCAGCTATTTTCATCTAGGTATTAACTACTCAACTTTAGTCAAGACCTTTACCTGGGTTAGGAGTCAATTAGAAGATCTGTTTTTTCTATCAAGGAGCCCTGGTGGAGCAGTGGTTAAGCACTCCTCTGCTAACTGAAAGGTCGGCTGTTCGAACCCACCAGCTACTTGGCAGGAGAAAGATATGGCAGTTGGCTTCCGTGAAGATAACTGCCTTGGAAATGCTATAAAACGAAACCAAATGTCTTGCCGTCAAGTCGATTCCAGCTCATAGCAACCCTATAGGACAGAATAGAACTGCCCTATAGAGTTTCCAAGGAGCAGCTGGTGGGTTTAAACTGTCGACCTTTTGGTTAGCAGCAGAGCTCTTAACCACTGCGCCACCAGGGCTCCTGGAAATGCTATGGGGCAGTTCTCCTCTGTCCTATAGGGTTGCTGTGAGTCGGAATCGACTCGATGGGAATGGTTTATTTGTTCTGTCAGATTTTTTTCCCCTTGTACAGTGAATTGGTGCTTCTATAGTAGTTAAAATGTGGACTGTTGTATGAGTACAGTTGAGGTTTACTAGTACTTTGCAGAAAAGCTACTCTTTGTTGTGTCCATGATCTTGGGCTGGTAACATGAGGGATTAAATTTACTGAGGGTTGTTCTAAGAGATTGAGCTTAAATGTGTTAATTGACAGAACATCATCTACCTTCCGTTATGCTCACCTGGTCCATGTAGGTGGGGAGAGGGATGGGTATTTTGAGGGTTGGTTTGCTTCCTACTGTGGCAATGGAGAAGCCATTTGAGCCAAGCGCACACCTTTTGAATAGTTCATTTCCTGTAAATTTGGAGTTCATGTTCACTGGTGAAACAGCTGTATTTTGCATACTTCGGGCATGTTGTCAGGAGGGATCAGTCCCTGGAGAAGGACATCATGCTTGGTAAAGTAGACGGTCAGCAAAAAAGAGGAAGGCCCTCAATGAGATGGATTGACACAGTGGTTGCAACAGTGGGCTCAAGCATAGCAACAATTGTGAGGATGGCACAGGACTGGGGCAGTGTTTCATTCTGTTGTACATAGGGTCACTATGAGTCAGAACTGACTGGATGGCACCTAAGAACAATAACAAAATAATTTGCTGATTAAAAAAATTAAACAGACTTTGTTATAAATTACGTGTTTATAAAAGATTTAGACTAAAAAAAGATATTAGGTAGAAAATAATCACCACCCAAATATATATGTCCTTTTAGACCTTTCTGTGAACACACATGCAAATATGCACAAGTTTATAATTGGATTCCAGCTATAATCCAATTCACACATCTTGCATACTCTTCCTATTATTTCTTTTTACCAAGTTTAATAAAAAATAAGTCAAAAGAATCTTTTCTCTTCCCACAGTTTCTTATGATTTCATCAGGATAAGACAGACTACATGTATATTCTTTTAAAAAAATTACACAAGTGAGATCATACTCTAGCTTTTTCTATTTAATAGTATTGGTGAACTTTTCATATAAGCATATACATATCAATTTCTTTTATCAGCTGCATAGTATTTCATTTTACTGCAATTAAATACTCCAATTTAGTATAGATTACTTAACTTTTTTTTTTACTGTTAAAGGCAGTTACACAAAGACCAGTGGAATCACTATATTAATGAATGTGAACATTAATTTGATAGATGTTGCCAAAATGCTGTAGAAAAAAAGCTGTACCAGTTTATACCAGTATACTAAGAACAAGATATCTTCTATTTAACTTTTTTTGTGTCCTCAGGAGAGTTGCAAAGTTTTATTCAAATAGGAAATGTATATTTCTTTTTATTTATTTCTAGTTATTTTATATATTTTTGTCACTAGTGTAAATGGCATCTTTTTACATTATTTGTTTTCTAACTTTTTATGGTTTACACATAGAAACACTATTTTTTTTACATGATTTTGTAACCAACCACTGCACTAAATTTCTTGTTTCCAACATCATTTCAGTTTTTTGTTACCCTAGGTTTTAGATCCAGTCATATCTGCATATATGACTACTTCTGCTTCCTCCTTTCAAGTATAGAGTTTCATTATAGCATAGTGGTTAAGTGCATGGACTTTGGAGCCACTACTGCTTGGATTTTAATCCCAGCTCTACTAATTTGCTTGCTGTGTGACTTTGGGCAAGTTATTTATGTTCTCTGTGCCTCAGCTCTCCTTTTGTAAAATGGGATAATAATAGTATTTACCTCATAGGATTGTTATGAGGATTATATGAATTAAATGAGCTAATATTTGTGAAAGTGCTCAGAACAGTGTCTGACACATAGTAAGCACCACAAAAATGTTTTATTAAAAATAATATTTTTTTCCTTGCATTGACTAGTACTTTTAGATAAACGTTAAATAATAATAATGGTGGATGTT
Source organism: Trichechus manatus latirostris (assembly GCF_000243295.1). NCBI lineage: Eukaryota > Metazoa > Chordata > Mammalia > Sirenia > Trichechidae > Trichechus > Trichechus manatus. The sequence goes on along the minus strand of NW_004443975.1, from coordinate 7,966,958 downwards.
CTTTAGTGGTTCCAGACTTCAACAGAAACGCTTCTAATATTTTATTGTTATAGTGTTTCAATAAAGTAATGTTTCAATGAAACATAAGAAAGTTTTGGACTGATGGAAAAATTCCTTTCAATTATGTCAAGGAAATAGTCATTTATTACTGTTTTTCTAAGGGCTAAAATTCAGGAATGGTATTAAAATTTTGTTCTTTTTTGGCTTCTACTGAGCCTGGTCATATAACTTAATTTTTTTTGACTTATTTATGTGATTATTTATATGAATGGATTTCGTAATATTGAACTATCCTTTCATCACCAGGAGGAGCACTTTGTAATGTAGCCTGTTGTTGGTTGCCCTTCCGTGAGCTCCACCTCATGAAGACCTTACTTACAACAGAATGAAACGTTGCTAATGCACTTCTGAGTTCTCTTTGGTGTTACTTAAGTTTTTGCATTAGTATTCATGAATGAGACTTGACAGTAATTTTTTAATGTGTTCTTAGGTTTTGGTGTCAGTGTGATACTGTACATGTTTGACATTTTTCTTTCTTTCTCTAGACCCTAGAGAAGTTTAAATTGTATTATCTATACTTTTAAAAGAATGTTAAAGTTAGGAAACGAAATTCGAGATTTAGCTTAGCTGTCTTAATTTGATAGTTGAGGAAACAGTGACTTGTTCATAGTTGTTCTGTGGTAGCTACTTAGGCGTCATGGATTGAGCTTTGCTGTGGAGGTGAGGAGCTAACATTTATTGGGCATTTAGGCATTTTTAAAGACAGCATCACAGTTTTGATGTACTCTTGAGGTGTTGACTTGCTTATTTTAATATCTAAAGTCAGAGTAAAAAAAAAATCTATTTTGAGTGGATATTTTCCCTGAAGACCATATCTCAGTCTCCTTTTAATCCCCCAAACTACTCAAATATTTATTAAAAGCCTACATTCTTTAATATGTCACTCTCCTTGGCTCTGGGGATACAGCAGTGATCAAAACAGACACGACCTGTATGTGTCCTCATGGAACCTGGCATAGTTTCCAGAACCCAACAGGTGTCTGGTGAATGTTTGTGGTTGAGGCCTGTTTGCTTATGGTCCTTCTGCCCATTTGCAGTCTTTGTCTTTAAGGAGGCAGTTTCCAAACGTGGTAATATGCATTCATTTCCACTAGGTGGTAGTAGAGTCATGTACAGTGAGCAGTTTGCACAGTAATTAAGTCACTAATTGTTTGCTTGTAAATATAGTTCTCTTTATTGTAAAATTTAAATCTGTTTATATTGATTCACTAGAATGTAATCATTAATCAACATGAGAACTTCTAACATATCTTTTAGAACGGATCCCAATAAATAAAATTTCTCGAATTCATGAATTTATCTTCCTTTGTTTAAATAATGAAACATTGAGATCCAGCCACATGCTAGGCATTGTGCTAGTTGTTGGGGACTCAGAGTTGAATATGATTCCCTCTTTGTCTTTGAGATGCCACAATCCAGTGAGGGAGACAGACATGAAAGGAGACACATTACATACAGTGAAATGCACATGCCTCAAGTGTACCATTAGCTGAGTTTTGACAAATGCATATACCTGTGTAACCCAAATCCCTATCAAGTTATAGATCATAAGCATCTTAAGGTAGCCATTTTAAATAAAGGGTCATATGCAGGCTGAGTGAGCAATAGAAGCTGATTGAGAGAAGAGGGGAGATGATCGCACCAAACATTCACCGAGAGAGTAGCCTGGTGTGTTGACTTTATATTTATCAGTTCAAATTCAGTTGCTGTGAGTCCTGTATGTACTTTGATTTTGTCCATGAGATTTTACATGTACCATTTTGGTGTTTTTCTTTCATTTTTAGGCAAAACAGTAGAGCTCATAATAGAATACCCACCCTTTACTTTCTAGGATGAGAGACTTGGCTCTATACTCCTAGTAATTTAAAAACAAACGAAAGGAAAAATAGCTCCCAAACAGTTAGCAACAGGTTATTTAATCACAGGGTTAAAATGTTTCAAAGCGGGAAAACATAGGGAATCAAAGAACTGACTGGGTTGAGCACTTACTGTGTGCCAGCACTGTGTCTCTTGGTATTCATCATCTCTTCTGAAGGCAGCCCTAAGCAGTAGGTGCTTATTGTTCCCTCCATTGGGGATATCAGCGAAGAAACTAATGTTCAAAGAGATAATATAATTTGCTTAGAAGAGGGAATTTTAAGTTATGGAGCAAAAACACCACAAAAATAAAAGAATTTTAGCTTATTTTTATCGTAGTAGATGTATTGGGGATGAGTATTTCTTGCTAAAGGATTAATTGCATAATGCACATTCAAAGTTTTATTTTCATAGGACAATGACAGTTTGACTTTTGGGAAGGGAAGACTAGAGGGAGAGGAGAGGACTATTTATTGCATATCTGTTTCTCCCAATCTCTGTGCGTAGGTTCTCAAAGTGTAGCCTTAGGAGCAACAGCTTCAGCATCAAGTGGAGCTTTTTAGCAGTGCAAACTGTCAGACTTCACCATAGACCTACTGAATCAGAAGCTGTGCTGGTGAGGCCCAGCAGTTGATGTTTTAACAAGCTCTACAGGTGACTCTACATGCATGCTACAGTAGAGAACCGCCCCTTTATGTTGTGAAATCCTAATAACCGCAAGTCACATTGGACTGTATCCCCACTCTATAGGTAAGAAACAGTAGATTCACATTAGTAACTTGCTCTGGTAGATACAGGAAGTGGTAGATGCAGGATGGAACTCAGGCTAGTCTGACTCTAAAACCAATAGGTGAATTTTACCTCAATTTAAAAAAAAAAAAACTATATTAGTTTCTTAGTGAAACTTAGAGATCCTTAATTACTTCTGCAAAGATCCCTTTTCCAAATAAAGCCACATTCACAGTTTCTGGGGGTTAGGACATGGACATATCTTTTTGAGAGCCATCATTCAACCCATTACAAAAACCATGCTTAGTCTTCTGCTCAAAAAATTATTATTCAGTGAAAATACACAACGCAAACAAACTGTTTACACACGGAAACAAGCAGCTGAGGATGTTAGGGTCTATTCTACTCTGATCTTTTTTTCTGCAACTACCCCATGGCTCACTTGACTCCAGCCACACTGAGTTCTTGTTGTTCCTTAAACACTGCAAGCCGACTTCCAATTTGTACACATTGCCTGGGTTCCTCATCCTACAGATGCCACAAGGTCTCCTCCCTCAAATGTCATCTTTTTGGAATGATTCTCTCTACCTTATGTAAGGTGTATTTATCTAGAATTGTTGTTGCTGGTTGCCTTTGAATCAGTTCCAACCCGTGGCGACCCCATGTGTGTAGAGTAGAACTGCTCCATAGGCTTTTCAAGGCTGTGACCTTCTGGAAGCAGATTGCCAGGCCTGTCTTCAGAGGCGTCTATGGGTGGGTTCAAACCACCAACTTTTCGGCTAGGGGTTGAGTGCTTAACTCTCTCTACCTTATTTAAAATATCGGCTCTTCATCATTCTCCATCTCCTACCATGCTTTAGTTTTCTTCTAAACACTTACCACCATCTGACATATTATGTAGTTTTTTGTCTCTCTAGTGTTTGTCTCCATGAATTATAGTGTAAGCCACTTGAATAGAGAGACTCTGTTATTCATTAATATATCCCCAACACCTAGACAAGTGTCTGGCACATGGTAGGTGCTCAGGAAATAGTTTTGAATTCAATTAAATAAATGAATGGATGATTTTCTTCTGTAGAAAAATTACCTTTTAAAAAAGAGATGACTCTAATCACATTGTATTAAAACCTAGGTTTTAAAAAACAACTGCTTAAAGAAGCTCCTACTAGTAAAATTTGGTACAATTTGAATATTGAAAAGGAATAATAATTCTAATTGCAACATTTTGAATAAGTAAAAACCTGTTTGCCCACAAAACCAAACAAAACCTGTTGCCATCAAGTCGATTCCGACACATACCGACCCTATAGGTTAGAGTAGAGCTGCCACATAGGGTTTCCAAAGAGCGGCTGGTGGATTCGAACTGCTGACCTTTTGGTTAGCATCAAGCTCCTAATCACTGTGCCACCAGGGTTCATAGTGGTACTCAAAAAGGGAGGAGGGATAGGAAAAGAGAGAAAAGCAAAAATCAAAGTTTTTTACAGAAGAATGCTTTCTAATAAATGCAGACGAATGATAGAAAATCACCATTTTGCAGTCCCCAGTGTAATGATAGATTAAGGCAAGGATCATCAATGGATGAAAATATTGGATGAAGGGTTGTTGAGGAGTGGGGTATATTTGCATGGTGCCAGAACTGTAGGGGAAAACATTACCTTTACAGTGGAAGGATCAAGTGTTCCTGATTTTATTCGCTCCTGTTGTGATGCAGTACGAAGCTTACTGCTTCATCCATGAAGTATTCTTGCAAAAAACTTGAATGTTACCATGCCTATACTGAACTTCAAGATTTTATGAAACAAATTGGATAGAGAAACAAGGTAAATGGCCCCAAGAGGAAAACAACCACATAAATTCAAAAGGCAGGACATTTAATAAGACAAGTTTCTGGGACTCTTCAAAACATCATTGTCATAAAAAACCAAAGATGTGTGTGTGTGAAGGGAGGAAGGACTGTTCTCTAAACTAAAAAAAACTAAAGAGACAATTACCAACTATGATGTGTGAAGTTAGGTTGGATGCAGGTTGACGGCGGGTAGGGGGGAGAGTTAAAACAATATAGACTGCATACTAGATCATACTATGGAGTTATTGTTGATTTTCTTAGTTGAGATAATAGTATTGTCATATAAGAGATTATGTTATTCTTAGGAATTGCATGACTGCATGTTGAAGTTTTTAGAATGAGTTATGATTTCTGCAGTTTACTTTCAAATGGATAAGCAAAAGAACATGCGTACTTGTATATGTCGAAAAATGAAGCAGATTTGACGAATTGTTAACAAATGTTGAATCTGGGTGACTATATCAGTAATCATTATGTTCCCTCCCCCTGAGCTCTTCTGTTTGAAAAAAGTGGGAGGAAAACAAGAAAAACAGTCTCTTAAGATACTGTACTGGGAGTGAAAAAGTAGCACTCAATAATCCAGGTGATGATTACATGACAATTAATTCCCTAAAGGAGATGAGGCTGCCTTGCACTGGGAAAGGGTGTTGAATGAAGAATTGACTAAGCATGGAGCTGACTTGTCCACTGTGATTGATGGTGTGTGTGTGTCCTCCTAGCTCTGTTTATATGGGTACTTCTGTAGAATATAAGGTTGAAAAAAAAATATTGGAAAGACAGTCATCCTTTGTATTGAGAGAAACAATCTTAAAAGACAAGTGAAACAAATCAGGTATGTGGTCTGTGAGAGAAACTTCTGGAAGTTAGTTTTATTTTCAAATATCAAATATTTTTAGTATTTTCATCTTTTCATAAGCCTGAAATTTTCCTGCAGATTTTATAGCCAAGAATTAATTTTTTTTTTTTATATTTTATTGTACTTCAGGTGAAGGCTTACAGAACAAATAGTTTCTCATGAAACAGTAGTACACATGTTGTTTTAT
>NW_004443975.1:7903921-7954094 GCF_000243295.1 Trichechus manatus latirostris | reverse complement strand
GTAGCCCAGACCGGGAAGCAGCTCCCCACTCAAATGGAGCTCCGCAGTCCCTCAGGAAAAAGCGAAGATGGGGCACAGAGCCAGGCACTCGAGTGAAAGGAGGGGGAGGTGGCGAGAGGCAAGCAGAAATCCAAGGAAGCAGAAAGAAAAAAAAAAAAGCAACACCAGCAGCCAACAAATGGCACTCAGAGAGCCAGCCAGTGCGGGCTGGTGTTTCTGGACAAGAGACTGTGTCTGTGGGAAACAGAGGAGGCCGAGTGTGAGTGAAGAAGGGTAGAGAGTGGGACAGGGTATATCACAAATTGCTGGCGCTCTGGAGCCCCTCAGGAAGAAGCAAAGATGGCGCACGGAGCCAGGCACCCGAGTGAAAGGAGGGGGAGGCGGCGAGAGGCAAGCAAGAAACCAAAAGAAGCAGGAAAAAAAAAAAAGGCACCACCAGCAGGCAACAAATCGCACCCAGAGGGCCGCCCACCTGGGCACGCAGAATCCAGGCAGCCGGCGCCCCCCCCGGGCCAAGAGACCGCGGCAGCGGGAAGCAGAGGAACAAACGAACAAAAGCCCCGGGATCCCACCAGCGTGGCAGCCCAGACCGTGAAGCAGCCGCACACCCGAACGGAGCTCCACAGCCCCACAGGAAAGGGCAAAGACGGTGCTCGGAGCCAGGCACCCGAGCAAAAGGAGGGGGAGGCAGTGAGAGGCAAGCGAGAAACCAAAAGAAGCAAAAAAAAAAAAAAAAAAAGCAACACCAGCAGCCAACGATGGCATCCAGAGAGCCGCCCGCCCGGGCGCACGGAATCCAAGCAGCCGGCGCCCCCTAGCCAAGATACCGTGGCCACGGGAAGCAGAGGAGCCCGAGCCAGGGCGAAGAGGGGTGGGGGATGGGAAAGCACACACCGCAAATTACCGGCTGTTTTGTCTCCCACTGGATGCTCCGTAAGGCTGTTCTCTCGTACCCCCGTTTGCTGGTCTCCGATAGGAGTCCAAGGTGGTGCATCCGCACTGCGTTAGCTGGTAGGGGACCTCTGCATGAATCTCTCCTCGCTCTCCGTTCTCTGTCAGTATTCTCACTCGATTTGGTGCTCAGCTGAGTTCTTTATCTCTTCATTTGATGTTCTAGGGTTTCAGGATTGTTGATTCTCTGTTTGGCTTAGTTTTTCGGATCTTTGCTGTGGAGGGACAGCGTGGTGCTTCTGCCTAGAGCACCATCTTCAAGAATTAATTTTTTTGTCTTGAAGAAATCAGTTTTTGTATTATGGTATTGATTTTACAAGTATTCTTTTCTCATACTGCATTTTGTTACTCAATGTTAAGAAAGTTAATGGGACAAAAAAAAATAATGACACACTCTAATTTACTTATTTAATCACCTACTCAATTTCTTAGAAAAAAGACAAAAATGTCAATGATTACCCTTCAATTAAATCTGTTTTCTAATAGAAACGTTAAATGATGATAGTGCATTTAACACTAATAAAATCTTCATTTATAGAATTTAGTATTGCCTCTTGAAAGTTATGTAGCTCCAAATATAAAACTTGCTCTAAGTTATGGTGTAATGAAATTACCTAGGATGCCATTTCTAAATTACTGTGTTACTGCAGTAATATAAAATTACCGATAATAGCACAGTGTCATCAGATGCAACTTACAGAGGTTCATAAAGTTTATCCCCATATGGTACCAATCTAAATCAGAGATAAATTTTAATTGAATTTTCAGAAATGAAATCTCTGATGGTCAGAGATCCTGTTGGAAGCTCAAAGAGCTAGCTTGAATGGTTTTAGAAAAACAGCATCTCTGAGGTAATGTCTCTAAGGTAGAGGTTGCATTAAAAGATTAGTACATTTTCTCTTACAGTCCACAGAATTTATTGGATAATTTAATCTTTTCATTTCTGACAGTCTTTGAAGGATTATGTTGTCTGTATTTAGTAAGTTGTCACACCTTTTCTTACTAGATAAATAGAATTATTTCTAGAGTTGTCTTTAGGATAAATGGTAAGACATTATCTTATGGATATAGCACTGTGATATCTTGATTCTCTGCTTATTTGCTATTTGCTACATGCAGTGATTTCCTCTGTTTCTTAGTTTGTCCAGTTGTAATGAGCAGTGATTTTGGGTTCTGCTCCCATCAGAGCATTGGGAGACCATGGAGTATCTTCTTCACTGTTTCAACACTTGGACTACTTTTTTTTTTTTTTTTTTTAAGAGGCAATGGTTGCAATTATATCCTAGGTCCTCTGATTTACCCTGGTAAATGGGGAGGTAAGGATTGAAAAACAGATTAGTTCTAGCAAAGTTTTAGAAGTATGAAATGGAGTTAACTGCTTATGATATTGCATGAACTTGATCTGTGGGGCAATTTATTGGTGATGCATTCATATGGTGTTTAATCTTAACAGATGTCTAGTAATGTCTTATTTTTCGTGTGTCATTAAGTTAATTTCTTCATTTCCAGGAATTTATTTATTTATTTTGGATGTCCACTCAAAGGCAAAGCTCCAGGCCCATTTCAGAAGTCGAGAATGTTTGTGGAGTTAACTTCAGGTTATTCAGGCAAATTGAGTTCTTATCTGTACTAAGCTCTCCCAGACAAGTGGCTGGAAGTCCCCTCCATACTTGCACAAATTAAATTCCTAATCTCTTGGTTTGCCAAAGACTATGTCTCAACAGCTGAAGGGGTTTTCTTACTCAGCTCTCTTGAGGTCATTTTCTTTGTTGTTAACTGTATCTTATGCTGTTAGACTCTGGGCGCCTTAAACACATTTTGAAATTAAGATAAAGATTTGAGAGTACCTTAAAAATAGCAAAATTTTGTTAATGCTGTTTATCCCTTGGGTTGCTAGTAAGAAGGAAAAATTCTTTGTTTTGCCCAAACTGCCCTGATTGGAGTTAGATTCATGGGAGACAATTTTAGGGACATAGGACAGGCCTGTAATTGAAAATAATATGTCTCCATTTTGTCTAAGTTGGCTTGGTGCCTTTAACCAAACCTCTTCTTACTCATAGTCTAAACTGCTGGCAAAAATATGTGGTGGTTAACTCTCAGCGGCCCTGAGAATCTCTTTCTGGTAATGTTAAGATTCTTCTTGCTCTGTTGGTATTTATTGAATGTTTACTATAATCTAGGTTTTGTACAGCATGCCTTATGTTATTTTATCTAATGCTCAGCAGTTCAGTGAGGGATAAATAAAAACAAAACCTATTGCCGTCGAGTCGATTCCAACTCACAGAGAACCTGTAGGACAGAGTAGAACTGCCCCATGGGGTTTCGAACTGCCTACCTTTTGGTTAGCAGCTGCGCTCTTAACCACTGCGCCACCAGGGCTCCTTACACCCACTTTAGAAGGGTTAAAATGAGAGAGACTGGCAATACCAACCCAATCCTGTAGATCTTGTCCTGCCTCATTAACATAATTGCGTCTAATCCTGCCTCATTAACATCATACAGGTTAGGATTTATAGCACATAGGATAATCACATCAGATAACAGAATGATGGACAGCCACACAATACTGGGAATCATGGCATAGTCAAGTGGATACATGTTTTTGGGGGATACAGTTCAGTCCATAACATTCCACTCTTTGGCCTCCTAAAATTCATGTCTTTGCCAGATGTAAAACACATTCACCCCATTGTATCATAGCAGAAGCCTTAATTCAACTCCAAGTCCAGAATTCCAAAATTCTTCATCTGTGAAATTTAGAGTGTAAGTTATCTGCTTCCAAAGTACAGTGATGAACAGGCAATCAAGCTAGACATTTCCATTACAAATGGAGAAATTGGAGGGAAGGAACGAATAACAGGCACCAGGCAAGTCAGCAGAACGCATTACATTAGCTCTCAAGACTTAAAAATAATCCTGTGTTCTCTGAGACCATTTAGGCAATGGCTCTGCCCTCCATAATCTGGGTGTTAGCCACACTCTCTGGATTCTGGGTGGGGTTCCCTTGGCCCTAGGCTTCAGCTCCTCTTTCCAGGCCCTGGAAATGGCAACTCTGCTCTCTTGGCTTTGGGCATCCCTATTCTCCTAGTCCGTCTGAGTGGCGACACTACCCCCTCACCCCCAGGAGGCCCCATTCTTCTGCCCCTTGGGCATGGCAGCCCTGTCCTCTCAGCTTTGGGTAGCAGATCCGGCCCCATCCCACTGGCACTTGTGAATAGCAGCCCCACACTCCAGAACCAAGTTGGTGAAGATCTGACTCTTTGAAACCTAGGAGGCTGTGGCCCCACCCTTTGAAACCCCAGAGGCCGTGGCTCCACCCTTTGTGACCCCAGAGGTCGTGTCCCTACTCTTTGTGACTGAGGCAACTTTGCTTCCTGTGTTCCTTGTCTTTTCAGCTTCTGATTCCTGGTTCCTTGGCCTCTTGGCCCCTCAGAGCTTGCTGCCTGTGTCTGCCCTGCTGGGGCAAGTGTTCCAAAGCTCTTTAGATAAGTACCTGGAGGTACTCCACTCTGCTAGTAAACCTTGGCTGAAAGCCTCTCTGCTTTCTTGCTCCATGGGTTGGCAAGTCTACGTCCACCAGTAAGTGCCGGAGGCATCCTACTCTGCCAGGAAGCATCCTGCACAAAGATACTCAGCTGTCGCTCCATGGGTTGTCTCCAGCACTGTCTCACTTTGGTCATCTGGTTCTGCTGCTGTTGTATCTCTGCTGCTGCTTCGTCTGTGCTATCTCCAGTATTGCAGCTCTTCTTCTGAGTCTTCATCAGAATTGTTTTTGATGTCCGTAATTCCACCAACAGTCTCTTCAAGGCAATCTAGGCTTTTACTTTCACTTTAAAACTCTTCCAGCCTCTACCCATTCACAGTTTCAAAACTGCTTCCACATTTTAGGTATCTGTTAGAGCAGCACCCCACTCTCCTGGTACCAAATTCTGTCTTAGTTATCTTGTGCTGCTATAACAAATATTACAAGTGAATGGCTTTAATGAAGAGAATTTCTTCTCTCACAGTTTAGGAGGCTAGAAGTCCGAATTCAGGGCGCCAGCTCCAGGGGAAGTCTTTTTCTCTCTATGGGTTCTGGGGGAGGGTCCTTGTCATCAATCTTCCACTAGTCTAGGAGCTTCTTAGTGCAGGGACGTCAGCTCCAAAGGATGCACTCTGCTCCCAGCTCTTCTTTCGTGGTGGTAGGAGGTCTCCCTGTCTCTCTGCTTGCTTCTCTCTTTTATATCTCAAGAGATTGACTCAAGAGACGACCTAATTTTGTAGATTGAGTCCTGCCTCATTAACATAACTGCCTCTAATCCTGCCTCATTAGCATCATAGAGGTAGGATTTATAGCACATAGGAAAATCACATCAGATGACAAAATGGTGGACAGTCACACAGTACTGGGAATCATGGCCTAGGCTACGTGACACATTTTTGGGGGACACAGTTCAATCCATAATACCACCTTTTCCTTATCCATTCATCTTTTGATAGACTGTTGAATTGTTGCCACCTTTTGGCTATTGTGAATAATGCTACCATGAACATTGGTGTACAAGTACCTGTTTGAGTCTCTACTTTCCGTTCTTTTGGGTATATACCTAGAAGTAGAATTGCTGGGTCATATGGGAATTATGTTTAACTTTTGGAGGAACATTTGTAATGTTATTTGTACTTTGGCTGTATAGGAGACTGTTGTCATTTGAGGGGTTATGTTCTGGAGCCTCCTAAATAGATTCAGATTCAACTAATTTATATTAGTATCCTTCTTTGTATCAAGTCCTGTTAGAGAGATTGGTGAATACTGCAGTGTGCTTGTAGGAAATGGAGCAGAGTTCAATTTGAGGATCAAACTCAAAAATATTAAAAAGGGTTCAATGCTTATTACAATCTTATTCCTTGATGAGACTAATGGAACTAATTGGCGAGAGAAATGTGAGCAAAATTTCTTGTGCCAAACTATGTGCAGGTAAACCAAAAGGTTACTTCGTGAAAGAGGTAAAAGAGTAAAAAAACAGCAACAACCACAAGGGATACACAAAATCCAAAGTAGATCTACCACAGTGTTTTCATTTAAATAAGAAAATTTTGAACACAGTAGTTTCAAGTCCGAAGTTTAGTACCTGGAGCACTTTGTATGGGAGGTTGATGCAAGAATCCTGGGAGGTAAAGAGGATAACCTTAGGTTACGTGGACATGATATATACTGTCTGCACAGGCTGGGAAAACTAACCATCCTTCCCAAGACATCAAATTCTACCTCAGTTTATCTCCCAGTACCATCCACCCTTTTGTCCTGATTCATCTCACAAAAGATTTGAGGGAGTAGAACCAAAATTTACCTTAACGGTTACGCTTCTTCAGTGAGTGACACCATATGCTCATTTTGAAGCTATGAACTTCTGGCTTAGTTCAATGCTCAGTTCAAAGTTGTTTTTACTTCATTTTATTATTATTATTAATTTTTAGCTTAACATCCAACTGGTCTTAGTCGCACGTCAATACATTTCTTTATTTTAAGAATGTTTTTCCTTTTCTCATTTTCTGTGTGACTTCTTTTCCTCTTTTTACTCCTCCTCACTAAGTGTTACATTTTCAATAGCCTTTTAGTGAACAAATTTCCTCAAGGGTCCATTATTTTTTGTATCATGTTCTAGCTCTAATGAACTATTACATTATTCTTCCTTACCTGACGAAAAGGTACTTTACAGTATGATTCAACTAACACCTCCACTGTGCACTTCCATATGATAGCATTTATCATATTATATAGTGTTTGGTGGGTATAAATTGGATTCGTCAGCTAAGTTGTGAAAGCCTTGAGAGTATGTCTGTATTATCTGTGATTCTTCAGTGCTTTGCATGGTGCTTAGCACATGGCAGGCATTTTATGCTTGTTGACTGAATGAATGGATATATGAATTTCAAAAACATTAGAGAAAGAAGGGGGGAAATCTAATAACAGCATTAGGCAACATTTATAGCATGCTTATTATGTACCATAATAAGTGCTTTGTGTGTACTTACTCATGGAATCCTCACAACCACCCCATAAGTTATTTTTCAAATTTTATTTCATAGATTAAAGACAAGTCAGAGTGGCTCAGGAACTCAGCTTTTAATTCACTGGTAGGTGAAAATACATGTTTCAGCAAAGAAGTAAGCCTTTTAGTTTCTTGGATCCGCTATGGAGCCAGGCTACCTGGGTTCAAATCCTGGCTCTGATTCTAATTAGCTATACAAGTTATTGGGCAAGTGTGTCTTAATTCGTTCATCAAAAAGGGGGTGATAATGAAACCTGTCTTACAGGATTGTTGTGAACACTAAATACTTACGTGGTACCTGGCAAAAGTAAACATCCAGTAAATGTTAACTATTATTATTACTTTATAAATGACGATTTTAACACTTCTTCCTTCACATAATTAAATGTCTTGAATCTCAGACGTTTGGCCGTCTATTTTGTTTGCTTTGTGTATTTTCCTTTTTCAGATTGGAAGGCTTTAGGGGAGTATATTCTCTATTAAGATTTAAAAGTTACTTAGACCCTAGAATGTCACCGTTGTTAATTTAGGGAAAATGAGAGGCCATTCTTGTCCTTGTTTCAGTGCTTTTTTGGAGCCATCAGAATGCTTTTCAATGTTTTTGAGATTTGAAAGTTGTAAGGATATCAGAAAGAGAATGACATGACCAGTTCTTAAATAAAGATCATTAGTAACAAGTAGTATCAGTTTGGAGTCCCTGGGTGGCGCAAACAGTTAAGCATTCAGCCACTCACGGAAAGGTTGGCGGTTCGAATCTACCCAGAGGTGACTGGGAAGAGAGACCTGGTGATCTACTTCTGAAAAATCAGCCACTGAAAACCCTGTGGAGCACAGTTCTACTCTGACACACATGGGGTCCACGTTAGTTAGATCTGCTTGATGGCAGCTGGTTTTTTTGGTTAGTATCAGTTTACTGGTTTTAAATTAGCCTTTGTTTGCTGGTCGGTATAGTGGATATGATGGTACTTTCTCGCAGGGCTGTTGTGAGAGTGAAATGAGGTAACTTGGAGCCACTGTGATTACAAATTCTGCAATGTTGGTACAAAACCGTAATTTGCAGTAGAGGTGAAGTGACCTTGAAACAAAGGTATTTTGGTACTTTAATAGGTGAACTTCCAGGCATAGGATCTATGAAAGAATCTCAATGAAATTTTACTTACAATAACTACTCTTTAGAGATTCTCCAGTGAGCCTCCTAGTCGGCTCTTTCAGAGTCTCGGAAAAAGAGCTCCTTGTGTATCTAGAATGTGCGTGTGCCCTTGACTGGCAGGTCAAGCAGGGAGGCACAAAACAGAGATTAAAGGTTACCTGTCATTTGCATTTGTATAGTATGACCAGCTTTGGAGGACTGTGTTTCTCTCCATTGACAGGTGTGCGTAATTCCCAGTGGCTGAGGAGCAGGCACGTATAGTTTTACAATACATGGCACTGAGGGCACTGTTCCATTCAGGAAGGGATGTTTTCCTCTCTCAGGAAAATACAAAGGAAGGGGTACACCAGTATGTTTAGAACGATGGTCACAGATGAGAAAGCTCCGATCCTGTAATTATGAAAGGGATTTCATGAACTTTTACCTGTCTGTGAAAGCTCACCATGCTGCTGCAGGTTGTTGAATTACCCTTCTCTCCTCCTATTTTATAGTCAAACAAGAAGGCTTTCCTTTTTAGTCACATTGATCAAGGTTTTTACTTAAATACAATTGTACACTTATTTTAATTTAGTTTTTGCATCCCCAGATAGCTTTTTTCCCCTCATAGCCATATATGCATAGATTTGGGGAGAGAGTTCCTACATCACTAGATTCTGCCTGGAAACTCACCAGTATAGTGGGCATGATGAAAAGGCTTTTTGTGAGGGTTACATAACTTATGCAAAGTGCTAGTATAGTGCTTGGCAGATGGTTAAGTGTGTAATATGTGAGTATCTTTTATTAGTGTTAATGATATTTAGGAACATGGGGTAGGTAATCATATTAAGTGATAAAAGCAAATTACAGAACCTATCTCGAGTCTTGAAAAATAAAATTGTACATTTTCTTTTACATATTGATTTAATAAGGAGCAGTGGTTAAAGTGTTTGACGGCTAACAGAAAGGTTGGCAGTTTGAAACCACCAGCGGCTCTGCAGGAGAAAGATATGGCAGTCTGCTTTCGTAAAGATTTACAGCCTTGGAAACCCTATGGGGTCACCATGAGTTGGAATTGACTCGATGGCAGTGGGTTGTTTTGGGTATTGACTTAATAGTTGTTGTCTCTGGGTGATTGGTTGATGGGATTATTTCGGGTTTTTTTCCCCATTATTTTTCTTTTTTTTACTACAAACATAACTAATCTGAATGACAGTTTTTGTTTTTAAAGGAGGCTATTGAAAAGCTTCATAACTGCCTGTAGAAAACAAGAAATTAAAATAATGTTTAACTTTTTTCACTTAGAGGGTAATTGATGATACCTTTGCTTTGTAGGATATATGGGTGACGTTTGTTGCTTGAGGTACTGATGGTATTAGTGGAAGAATGCAGAATTACAAGGTGACTACTCATCACAAACTCCCTCCACCAAAGGCATTTTGTTTTTTTTTGAAATTTCTGAATGAGGTTTTTTATCTATTTGTTAGATAATCTGCCAATAGGTAATGTTAGATGATCTGCCAATCAAATTTTCATTTCTCATGTATTCTCTTTTGGGTTAGAATAAGAAGGTAACATCCTGGCTGATCCAATGATGATAAAATAGCCATCAGATTTTAATATAAGAAAATACAAAGTAGTAATCACTCTCTTCATGTCAACCTGTTCAATATAAAGAAAACAAAAATGCTCACTACTGGTCCAGTAAGTAACATCATGATAAATGGAGAAAATATGGAAGTTGTCAAAGATTTCGTTTTACTTGGATCCATAATCAGCAGTAGATGGGAGCAGCAGTAATGAAATCAAACCACGTATTGCATTGGGAAAATCTGCTGCAAAAGACCTCTTTAAAGTATTAAAAAGCAAAGATGTCACTTTGAGGACTAAGGTTTGCCTGACCCAAGCCATGGTACTTTCAGTCATCTCATATGCCTGCGAAAGCTGAACAGTGAATAAGGAAGACCAAAGAAGAATTGATGCCTTTGAATTATGGTGTTGGTGGAGAATATTGAATATACCATGGACTGCCAGAAGAACAAATAAATCTGGTCTTGAAGAAGTACAGGCAGAATGCTCCTTAGAAGCGAAGACGATGAGACTCTGTCTCATGTACTTGGAGGGACCAGTCCCTGGAGGACATCATGCTTGGTAAAGTAGAGGGTCAGTGAAAGAGAGGAAGACTCTCAATGAGATGGATTGACACAGTGGCTGCAAGAATGGGCTCAAACATAGCAACGATTATGAGGATGGCATAGGACTGGGCAGTGGTTTTCTCTGTTGTACATAGGGTTGCTGTGAGTCAGAACTGACTGGCACCTAACAACAACAACATGTATTGAGGCAGTGATACAAAACCAATTTTAAGAGTCCTCCTAGCACTCTGGCTGCCTCATGTGTGGTCAGTGTAAATTTGTGTGGTATATACATTTTTCAGATGTTTATTGGATGCCCTGAGTGACCTAGACCATTGTTTCCTAACTTAATGGAATTTACCAGAGGTCAGATTACCTGATAGGAGCCCTGGTGGTACAGTGGTTAAGCGTTCTGCTGGTAACTGAGAGGTCGGCAGTTCGAACCCACCAGCAGCTCCATGGGAGAAAGATGTGGCAGTCTGCTTCTGTAAAGATTATACAGCTTTGGAAACCCAATGGGCAGTTCTCCTCTGTCCTATAGGGTCACTATGAGTTGGAATCGACTCAGTGGCGAGGGGTTTGGTTTTTTGGTTTAAGATTACCTGCCTCAGCCAGGCCTATTGCATCAGAATCTCCAGGGTAGGAGCCTGGAAATCTGTGTGTCTGAGAAGCACCCCAGGTGATTCTTAAAAGCAGGAAAATTTGAGAAATGCTGAGTTTAGACCATGGTTGTCGGTCAGATAAGTTTTATAAACCTTCCATAATCTCCCCCATGGAGGTTCATAATGAACATTAGCTTATCAAAGGATATGTAAAAATTTCTCTAAGGAAAGTTATTTTATCTGTGTTTAACCCAGCATTTTCCAATTTATCGGAAGAACATTTCGTTGAGGCACATCATTTAACTTCTCATAAATCTGCTGCCGTCGAGTTGATTCCGACTCATAGTGACCCTATAGGACAGAATAGAACTGCCCCATAGAGTTTCCAAGGGGCAGCTGGTGGATTCAAACTCCTGACATTTTGGTTAGCAGCCAGTCTTTTAACCACTGCACCACCAGGTCTCCTAACTTTTCATACTATAGTATTATCTCAAAACTGTTTTTATAAATAAAATTTAGACAGATGTTTCCCAATTATCATTCCAGAGGAATATTTCACCTTTCTGAAAATGTTACCACTGAAAGACATAATGATTTACAGCTTGACTCAACATATTTAGGCCTTAACTGTCTATCAGTTCCCTCTGTGAAAGAGTTCTTTTGTTGTTTGTTTTCACACCACAGCTTATTATTTTTTTTTATAATCAGTTAATAGTGGGAGCTATTCATTTTTAGTGATTTCTCTAGATTATTTTAATTATTTTAGTCTTAAATTTGTAGACTTATTATAATCTTTTTATATACCAGTGAAACATAAAGATGATTTTCAAATGTGAGAGCAAAATAAAGAACATTGCTTTTTGTGGTTGAAGAAATAAGAGTGAGTCAGGGCCTTCAGAATATTCTGTGATTAATAGAAATGAAGCACAATTTGATGTCTGTGAAGCAGAAAATGCTAGGTGTTTTCTAGAGCTGTACCAAGTGGCTATTTAAATTTAAATTAATTTAAATAAAATAAAAATTGATACTTGAATCACACTAGCCACTTTTCAAGTGTCCAGTGGCCTCAGATGGTTAGGTTCCAAAGACCAGGTTGTTCTGAGAAAATCAGCAGTATAGAAAATGGAGGGTGATGACATCAGATCACAAAATGGAGGATGACTATATCATTACATAATTGCTGAATTACATCAATAAATAACTGCCAAACCACTGAGAATCATGGCCCAGCCAAGTTGACACATAACCGTAACCATCACAGCCAGTGTTAATTAATACCTGACACCTTGACGTTTGTTACTGCTGGACGTACATGGGTAATGTGCAAAATAGTTGGATAGTAGATTTCTTAATATTGTCGTAAATGTGAAATGTCAGATGACAAGATAGTCAATAAGTGAGGAGTGGGTATATTTACTAGGAAATAGAAAGAAATAAAAGGAAAGTTAGACGGAAAATATTAATCATGTAAATAATTTTAATTTCAGTAATTTATAGGTATTTCATGTAACATCTTTAGACCTTATTTCTTGCATATATATGGGCTAGTAAATATGTAAATGTTTTACCCTAGTTATTGAAGAATTTAATAAATGGATTGTTTTGTGCCTAGGTAATGTTAATGGTCTGTAGCAGAGAATTTCACTAGCTATTGTAGACTAGATTTTTTCAGATTTATTTGTAGTAGGATTCACGAAAATATATTTTACATCGTTACGTAGTACAAAAATACATATAACTGAAACCCACAACTAATACTTTACTGCATGTGGTCCAGTGTGTGTTCTATTCAATTGATTTCTAATCCCTGGTTTAGTTCGCTTAGAAAAATGCTGATAATACTCTAATAAATTGGTTCTGCAGTCCACTAATGGGTTGCAGCTGGCTATGTGAAAACTCTTTTGTAGACAAATCTCCAGGACAGAGGTCAAAGTTCAGCAGTTGCTAATGGACGGACCCTGCCTTCTTCCATCTACATGGGAGACTGATGTTCCTCCTCAAAGCCACTGTTGGCCATATAATTGCAGGTCTGCCTCTAGTAGTAAACGCATGAACTCACACCCCTTTTTTAGATCCTCTGGCCATTACTTTCTGACCCTGCTTAACTCCTGTCTGTTAAAGCCTTGACAGTTGTATAAGGGTTACCCAGTCTCCTGTGGCTGGATGTTTATTGTGATCCCAGGGAAAAGCCACACAGGGGAATTCTGCTCACAGAGAGTCCTCAGTCTGGCTACTACTGCTATTTCCTCCATCATTTTTTTTTCACGTTTTTAAAATTGAGATAAAATTCAAATAATATAAAATTCAGCATTTTAAATTGTATAATTGAGTGGTTTTTAGTATATTCACAATGTTATATGACTGTCATTCCTATCTAATTTCAGAACATTTCCATCACTCCAAAAACAACCTTATATCCCCCACTTTCCTCTTCCCCGCATCCCGTGGCAACCACTAATTTACCTTCTGTTTCTGTGGATTTGACTTTTCTGAACATTTCATATAACTGAATCATATAATATGTGGTCTTTCGTGACTGGCTTCTCTCACTTAGCATAATGTTTTGAAGGTTCAACCATGTTGTAGCATGTATCAGTACTTTATTACTTTTTATGGCTAAATATTTCATTGTATCCTTTAGTTTATTGATTGATCAGTTTATTATTAAATCCATCCTAGTGGGTATAAAGTGGTATCTCATTATGGTTTTGATTTGCGTTTTTGTAATGACTAAAGATGTTGAGCATCTTTTTCATGTGCTTATTGGCCATTTGTGTATCTTCTTTGGAGAAATGTCGATTCACATCCTTTGTCCATTTTTTAATTGGGTTATTTGTCTTTTTTTTGGTTGAGTTGTAAGAATTTTTTAATATATTCTGGATACTAGACTCATATATGAGTTGCAAGTATTTTCTCCCATTCTGTGGGATGTCCATTAACCTTCTGATAAGGTCCTTTGATGCAGAAGTTTTAAATTTTGTTGAAGTTTGATTTACATATTTTTCCTTTTGTTTGTGCTTTTGGTGTCGTATTTAAGAAACTGTTGCCTAATCCAATGTCATAAAGCATTATACCTATATTTTCCTCTAAGAGTTTTATAGTTTTAACTCTTACATGTAGGTCTTTGGTTCATTTTGAGTTAATTTTTGTATATGGTATGAGGTAGGGTTCTAAATTTATTCTTTTGTGTGTGGATATCCAGTTGTCCCAGTACCATTTGTTGAAAAGACCATTCTTTTTGCCCATTCCCTCAGTTTTGAGACCTACCTACACTTCTGTATGTAGGAAGGAAGATGAGAATTATTTGTAGATTTACCCATTGATACAGTAACATTGGGTCTGCTAATTTTTATTTTATTAACAACTTTATTGAAGTACCATTTACATAGCATAAAATTCACCTGTTTTATTCAGTGAGGAATGAGAGGGAAAAGACAGTTAAGGAAGGAGGCAGACCCCATTCTAAAATACTTTGTTGAATACCAAAGGCCGTAATTCTAGGTACACTTTTTAGCATTTGTCTGAGGAGACAAAAAGTACTTCTGTTCTAAAACAATGTGGTATATCCTTTGCCTCCTGGGAATTTCTTGATGGCTTGCAAGGTTAAGATAGAAGACAGAGCTTCTAGGCAGGTAGATAAAGGAAAGTCCAGGGAAACTCTTGAGTTGTTAGCCTATGCTAGAACAGTAATTTTTCTGGGTCTGAGTTAACTGTATTTTCCAGTGTCTTGCCCCAGCTGTCTCTCATCATTCACCCATATACACACGGTGCTTATAAAGCCCTCTTGATGGTTGAAAACCCATTTACTATGTGTGGTTTTGTAATAGAGTTTTGATCATGTGATATATTTGCAGGAAGAAAGATATAAATAAGCGACAGTATTTCACTAAGTAGATTTTATTTTCCTATTGTTGATATCATTTATATTTGGCAAATGGGAGTTGGATCTCTTATAGAAAAATTTCCTCTGAACTTTTGCCAGAGTCAGTTTACTGTCATTTCTAGTTAAAAAGCTTTTCTTTTTTCAAACTTAACATGCAATTCCTTTTTTGCATAGCAGATGGGAAAGATCAGTGAGCTGCTATAGACAATTACAGGGCTCCCCCACCCCCCTATTTGATCTTTGATCTTAAGACAGCCTTTAACCCTGTAATAATTTCCCAAGAGATTTGAGGAAATATTTTGTAAAACAAAATTATGGGGAATATGAATATGTAATTGATGTTCTCAAAGCATTCTGTCAAACATGAAGTAAATGTTTTTAAGAAATCATTATCAGCTGTTACGTGTTTTTTATTAGGCTGAATTCTCAGTGTAGTTTATGTATAAATGCATTATTGCAATCTAGTTTTGAAATTATTGTTAGGGAAATAATGAGATTTTTCTTGACGCTGTGTAGTAGTTGGAAAAAATCACATTACTGAGCAGCTCAAATCCTCTAATAGGTTTTAAAATGAAAAATTATATTAGAATACTTTAGTTTGGCATTTGTAGTGTTCCTTCTAAGCTTTCTTTTCAATAACTTTAAATTCGGTTTCACAATCTTTTAGCAGATTCAGGCATTAATAAAAAGAAGATTGGGCTGTGGAAAGAGCATTTCTTCTACCCTTAAAACAACACAAACTTGGACAGTTGTAAGTTTCTGATTTCTTTGAACCTATCAGAGAATTGAGATTACAGGGCAACCTACTAGCTGAAGTCTAAGGAGAGACAGGGGCCTTCAGGGAGAGACATGAGCACTTGCATCCCTGGGGAAGACACACCTGGACACTGGTAAGAGTTCAGCCAGAATAGTTAACCAAATTGATGGATGCTGAATATGGGATGGCAAGAGTATGTGAAGTTACTGAAGTCTGCAGATATAGGGGGAGTTCTTAGCCACTTACAGGCTTTTTCTCCATGAAATCTACCAGGTATTCACAAAAACACAGATAAGATTCCTGAGATAGTGCCTCTTGGAGGAGAATTGCAGCTGCTGTGGATGGGGCGTGAAACTCTGCCAGGACTCTTCCTCCCATCTCCCCATTAATGAAAGCATTAGTCTGCAGGGGGAAGGACAAAAAATACTGTTACCTTTATGGTGCTGGTGAAAACCTGTTACACCTGGGGAAAAGAACAGAAACAAATCCTCTACCCCTGGGGGAGCATGTTGGACTAAGAACTATAGCTTGGGAAAGAGCAGGAACACTGGAAAGATCACATCCCTGAGACTTAGGAGACAGTGCCTGCCTAAAAATGATGCTTAATCAGAAGAAGAGAAAATCCTTCTTCCTGCCTCTTACCACCAGAGAAATAAAATTGAATAATAGGTAATGATGGAATACTACTGGGAGAGTGGCAAGAATATACAGACAGACCTTCTCTGTGGCCCAGTGGAAAGGAAAGACCTAAGGCTAAGAGCACAGCAGATGCTGAGGAGAACCCTCTGGCAAACTAGCCTTCACTCAGGACACAAGTTACCACTAGAAGAATTTTAAGCCGGTGATGCACTGAGGGTAATCATATTCTTAACAAGCCTCAAACCTAGCCCAATTTCTGACTAAATTAACTACCCACCTTACCGATAGCAGAAGAAAAGGCATGCTCATTTCCAGGCATAAAAAACTATTACCTCAGTTTCTGTTCTGCTTTATAAGATGTCCAGCTTTCAACAAAAAATTAAGAGGCATACAAAAAGGCATGGAAAAAACAACTCACTGTCAAGAGAGGAAGCATTCAAGAGAATCTAATTCAGAGATGACATAGATTGGAATTATTTGAGGAAATTTGAAACAACTGATTACTGTGTTAAAAACTAGTGAAAAAAATGAAAGGCATGATGGATCAGATGGGATATATTAGCAGAAAGGTATAAACTACAAGAAAGAATTAATTAGAAATACTAGATGTTAAAAAAAAGTAAGAGAAATGAAGAATGCCTTTGATGGGCTTATCAACAGACCTGATACAGCCAAGAAAAGAATCAGTGAACTTTAGAATAGACTAATACAAATTACTAAGAAAGAAAAAAAAAATAGAAAAAACTAGAACAGAGTATTCAAGAGCTATGGGATAATATCAGTCTAACATAAGCATAATTGGAAAACTGTAAGTACTTAAAAAATGAAAACCTGGGAAGGGTAAAAGTATATAGAGAGAAAACATATCAAGGGCTGCCACGGGTTAGAGGTCAGGAAGGCTTGACCCAACGGGCAATATGAGGGTTTTCTGAGGTATGTAGTCATTCTGTATCATGACTGGTGGTGGGTAGTTGGGTACATGATTCTATGCATTTATCAAAACCTAGAGAAATGTACACCTCAAAGAGTGAATTTTACTCTGTGTAAATTAAAAAAAAAGAATATGGGAAATCAAAATGGAATACAAATTCTTACTGATATGTTACAAGTGAATAACACAGCTTCACTGAAGGGAGTGTAGAAGAAAAGAAGTAACCCAAGTAACTTTGGAAAACAGTATTTTGACTGTACTGTAAAGGCTAAAGACAAAAAGAATTTCACACAGTTCTGTACTCAAATTAGTAAATTTGTTTTTCACAGAAGTATGGATTAGCAATTCTGAAACTGTTTTATATGTTTACTGGGGTTGAAAAATAAAGAAGACAATGAGAGCCAGATTTTTCACTATCAGAGAAAGAAATTACAAATAAGGAAAGGTGACAGGTTAGGTGAACCCTATGGTGTTGGATTGCAGTTGGAAATATCAGTGTGAATTCATACTATTTTAACTATGTATGCAAATCGGTTGATACAGATATAAAAATAGATGTGTGTATATGGGTGGGTTAGTGTATATACGTGTATTTCCTATGTCTTCTGAAAGGGCCTAGAAACAGTGACTCCCCCACTCCCCCCGTGACAATGAGCATATCAGATCATGGTTTTGAAATATCATTCACCAGTAAAAGGCAACAGGCCTCCTTGGAGAAGTGGTTGATTCCAGGACTGAGACATAGAAAATGCAAGATGAGCCTGAGGCATTGTGTGGTGCCAGAAAGTAAGGAAGTGCTCAAAAAGGGATGGGGTATGTTGAAAGGGCACAGGAGCCAGCCTGAAAGAGTTTTTGATGGCCAAATCTAGAACAATTTGAGAAACCAAATAACTCAAAAAGTTTTAGATTATTTTTGTTGTTGTTCTGCATACATGTATGTCAGAGAAGAATTGTGCTCCATAGGGTCTTTAATTTTTTGAAAGTAGATTGTTAGGCTTTTCTTCTGAGGTGCCTCTGGGTGGACTCGAACCTCCACCCTTTTGGTTACCAGGTGAGCGGGTTAACCGTTTTTACCGCCCAGGGGCTCCTTTGGATTACAACTCATAGAATAAAATAAATATCCAGAGTCCATACTGTCGTAAATAAATAATTGAAAAAATAAATGAGGAGAGGGGACAGCTTTTTCCTACAGAAGAATTTGAAGTAATAAATGTAGAAGGAATGAGGGAAATAGAAAATCACCATTAGAACACTGCAGTAATCATTGTTACAGGCAAGATCCACCAATGGATGCTAAAATTAATGGATGAAAGTTATAGGAGATAAAGTTATTTGCATAGTCTCGAAGTATCTCCTGCAAAATCTTTCATAATTACAAGGGAAAAGGAGTAACTTTCCAGCAGAGAAACCTGGCAGATACCACCTTAACCAAGTGATCAAGATTAACATCACCACCAATGCTCCTGATATGATGCACTGAGAATAGCACATCACCTCTGTGGTCTTCCTGCCAAAAATGCATAACCTCAGTCTAATGTTGGGAAAACATTAGACAAACCCCAAATAACTGACGGTTATTCTTCAGAAGTGCCAAGTGATTAGAGACAAGGAAAGAGTGAGGAACTGTCACAGATTGGAGGACACTAAGAAGACAGGACACCTAAATGCTCTGTGGAATCCTGAACAGTAGTGGGAAAATTTATTTGGGTAAAATCCAAATAAAGTCTGTAGTTTAGTTGGTAGTATTGCATCAGTTTTTATTTCTTAGTTTTGGTAGTTACACTATGGCTAAGTAAGGTGCTCATATTAGGGGAGGAGTCCCTGGGTGGTACAAATGATTAACATGCTGGGCTGCTAACTTAAAAGTTGGAGGTTTGAGTCTACCCAGAGGTACCTTGGAAGAAAGGCCTGGCAATCTACTTCCCAAAAATCAGCCATTGAAAACCTGTGGAGCATAGCTGTACTGTGGTACACATTGGGTCACCATGAGTCAGAGTCTACTCAGCAGCAACTGGTTTTTAACATAAGGAAAAGCTGTTTGAAGGGTATATGGGAATTCTGCCCTGTAATTGAAACTTTTCTGTAAGTTTAAAACTATTTCCGAGTAAAAAGTTAAAGAGAAAATAATTGTAGGTCAGTTTTTTTTACTGCTACCTGAGGTAGGCTGTAAAAACAAAGTTCCTGCCCCAATCACTGGAGATTTAAATTCAAGCTGGATTCAGAAGAGGTTGTGGAACAAGGGATGTCATTGCTGATGTCAGATAAATCTTGGCTGAAAGGAGAGAATACCAGAAAGGTGTTTACCTGTGTTTTATTGACTCTGCAAAGGCATTCAACTGTGTGGATCATAACAAATCATGGATAACATTGTGAAGAATGGAAATTCCAGAACACTTAATTGTACTCTGCAAAACCTGTACTTAAACCAAGAGGCAGTCGTTCTAACAAAACAAGGGGTTCTGTGGTTTAAAGTCAGGAAAGGTGTGCGTCAGGATTGCATCCTTTCACCGTACTTACTCAGTATGTATGCTGAGCAGATAATCCAAGAAGCTGGACTATCTGAAGAACGTGGCATTAGGATTGGAGGAAAAGTCATTAACAGCCAGAGAAAAAAAGCGAAGAGGACTTGAAGCACTTACTGATGAAGATCAAAGACTATAGCCTTCAGTATGGATTACACCTCAACATAAAGAAAACAAAAATCCTCACGACTAGACCAATAAGCAACATTGTGATAAACGGAGAAGATGTTGAAGTTATCAAAGAAAGCAAAGATGTCACTTTGAGGACTAAGGTGCGCCTGACTCAAGCCATGGTATTTTCAGTCACCTCGTGTAGATGTGAAAGCTGGACAGTGAAAAAGGAAGATTGAAGAAGGGTTGATGCCTTTGAATTATGGTGTTGGTGAAGAATATTGAATATACCATGGACTGCCAGAAGAATGAATGCATATGTCTTGGAAGAAGTACAGCCAGAATTCTCCTTAGAAGCGAGGATGACAAGACTTTGTCTCACATACTTTGGACATGTTATCAGGAGGGACCAGTCCTTGGAGAAGGACATCATGCTTAGTAAAGTAGAAGGTCGGCAAAAAAGAGGAAGACCCTCAATGAGATGGATTGACACAGTGACTGCAATAATGGGCTCAAGCGTAGCAGTGAGTGTTGAGCATGGCACAGGACTGGGCGGTGTTTCATTTTGTAGTACATAGCGTCACTATCAGTTGGAACCAACTTGGACGGCACCTAACAACAACAACAAATCTTTCAATTTTAGTTCATTTTAGGAAGATTAGATTCTTTTTCATTTATTGTTATATAGTTCATTAAAACGAGGAGTAGGTCATAAATAGATTTTCTCCTGAAATATTTTAGGTCCTTTACATTTTATCTTTCAAGTGGATGTGAAGAAAATTAGAACATATAACTATTGTTCATCAACAGCTTCTTGCTTAAGAATTTTTTAAAAAACTTGTCACCTACTCCCAACCCTTGTTTTCGTTATTGATTCATGAAATGTTCAATGACAACTGTGTATCAAATGCTGTGCTGGGACCCATGGATACAAAGACTATTAAGGTAATTCTTTATTTTTGAAGAACTTGCAGTCATTTGGGGAATGTGGAGAAAACTGTAATAGAGGAATGTTCTGTGTCATGTGGGACATTCTGATTAGTGTGGTTTCATTGAGCATGTTTTCTCCAAATCCCTTGTACCTTCTGCTTGGAATTGTGTCATTTAGAATCTCAACATTATTACTCCTCTCAACATTATTACTCCTCTTTTTTTTTTTGCCCCCCCGTCCTCCATTCAACTGGTTATGAAATTATTAATAGTTGCTGATGGCTTTCCTAACTTCAAGCTAGCTCCTTGACCTGGCTGTACCTTATCTAGTATTGCAGTTTCCCAGGATACCTCTGCTTAAAACACTACTCATACCAGAGGAAATCTGGAATATAAATATAAGGCCTTTATTTAGTCTTTTGTTTTAAATTTTTTCCCTGCTTATTCTTAAAATATACATTTAAAAAATTCTGCTTTGTTTTGTTTATTCCATGATCTTTTCATGAAATAAACAATCTGCGAGATCTGTATATGTATACATAAATACATATATATGTATGTATTTTTGTTTTTGGCAGTAATTTCACACGTAATCAGGAGGTCTTACTGAAGCTTATCTATTAATCCTAGGTACAGAACCCCGTTTTTGGGCAAAAATGAAGTACACTATCTTGCTTGCTGTAGTTCTTCTCACATAAATAATTTTGGGAGGTGTTTATGATAACTCAAATAATAAAAACTTACAAAAAATACTGTGGAATGTTTTGTAATGGTGATTTTTTGGAAGAGGGTTGAGATTATGTACAGCCTGTTCTTGTAATTCATCAGTATTCACATCAGAGTTTTAAATTGATTGTTCCCTGACTGTAAAGGCATATGGCAAGATCATCGTGCAATAGAAAACTGCTTTCAGAGCAGGAATACGACTTAGAAAATAGTCTGCCATCAGTAAGGCAGCCAAGATCAAGCTAGTGAATGCCCTTCTCATTTTCCATGAGCTGAATGAGCAACGAGTAAATGGAGGATGGTAGGCCTGGGGAATCTTTTATATTACTCTGTGTCTCATCTGTAATTATACAGTGAGGTCAAATTCTTTTACTTTTTCCCACTCTCCATTGTTGATATGTTCCATTTGCCCTATGCCATTGGTATGAAGTTGGTTTAATTCTTTGTTAAATGTGAATCTTTTAGGTTTTAATGTTTTAGTGTCAGAGGGGTTACACTGAATTCGGATTCCATCAATATTTATTAAATGTCTCCTATGTGACAGATTTTGTGCAGTCCGCTTTCATACACCTTATCTCATTTTATTTAAGTGAGGTTTTGAAATATTGCTGTGATACAATACTGTTTTATTGTTTGTATTGAATTGTTTTGAGAGAAGAGGTGTTTGGGAAATCAGAGTTACTCTTTTAAGAGTTGATAATGGGATTATGGAAGGTAGTGGAAGAACAAAATAAAATGTAACATACAGACTGAGGAAGATAAGGTCATGTGTATGCTTTGAAAGTCATCTGTCCCTAACACTAAGTGACGCTTTTGCCCACACATAACCATTTGAGTTTACGTTTTCAGGTGGAATACTCATCTATAGAAATAAATTGCTTTATTATTAATGACTGTATGATGGGGAAATGGATGCTGTGTTTGCAGCACATGATTTGCTTACTGACTGGTAATACCTTGTATTTCATGAAACTTTCCTCATTTATAGTTTAATTTGTAACATGTTTGAGTGAATTTTGAGTTTTGTTAGTTATAGATTATGATTTTCTTTGCCTTCTGTCTCTCAGAAATAGCATTCTAGAGTAAGTCATTTTAGTACATAGAAGTCTCTCAGCTATTGAAAAATAAGCCTGATACAGTGAACTGAACATTTTCTTTTTGAATGAAGTAAGCTCGTTAAAAGAGAATCTCATGCTGTTCCTTGACTCAATGCAGATTACATATTTTGGGTTTTTGATAAACTTTATTTCCTGGATGATCTCTCTCACTTTTGCCCTCCAATTAACTTCTTAAAAAGCACCAAACACTACCAACTTCCCACCTCCTTTAAAATCTTCTTGTGAGAACAAGCAGAATGATTACCTTTCTAATTGATGTGTGGTGGTGTAGCTATCTAAAATACTTTCATTAAAGCAACTTAATTTTTTTAAAGATAGCCAAGTTAAATATGTAATCATTTGCTAGAGTAATTAAAATGAAAGAATGGATATAATTAGAAATCGTGTCTTCCTTTTTATAGGGCATCACATAACAGCCCTGCAATAGACATGCAGTTGAAAATAAATGGTTCTGATAGTTTCCTTGGAGAAAGTGCTAGAGGAGGTAGTATTTTCACACTTACAGTCCAATCTGAGTTTGACGTAACTTTCACATTATTCTTGTGTCTCATCTGCAATTATGCAGTGAGGTCAAAAAACATGCATTTATGATGTGCTGATTTCTTTCGAAGAAACTTAGTTTCTTCTACCCAAAATTCTGCCTGTGGTCTTTTCTCCCAGAATGTAGCCAGGGATGATGGTTTTTAGGAATTGAATGATTATCTCAATTCCAATAAGTAAAGGAAACTTTGAGTTTTTTTTTTTTTTTTTAGTGGCTCCTTCTATTATAAAATATTAAATCTTTCTTAAGAGGGGAATCCCTGAGTGATACAAATGATTAACATGCTCCGCTGCTAACTGAGAGGTTGGAGATTTGAGTCCACCCAGAGGCACCTGGAAAGAAACTCCTGGTGACCTGCTTCTGAAAAACCAGCCCATGAAAACCCTATGGGGTGCAGTTCTACCCTGACATCCCATGAGTTTATTAGGAGTCAGAATTGACTTGCTGGTAACTGTGGGTGGGAGTGGGGAGAGGAACTGAGTAAAAATGAAGATTGAAGCTGAGTTGCGTAGAGTTGGCTTGAACAGATTCTGGCAGAATAAGAGCTGTGGCCTGCAGTGGAAAGCCATAGGCATGTAAGGAGATGGTGAGTGCTGAACAGACCAACAGCTTATGCTAGCATTCCAGAGAGCCGTGCTGTTGGGCTGTGGAAGATGTTCCAGTTTCAGATCAAACTGCAGAGGTGGATTTTTTTTTTTTTTTTTTTTTGGTCTATGTTGATGTCATATCTCCAGAACCTGGAGAGCTATGGTCTTCTCTGAATGAGAGTATAAATGAGTGGTGGGAGGAGTTTTACATTTCCTTGTGTCCTAAGGAGTCAGGGACTCCTCTTCCTTTAGAGCCTGTCTGTATGTGCTTAGTACGGTCTCCCTCAGAAATGTGGACGGGCTCTTGGAGAGCTGAGCTATTCTTGCTTTGACTAGTTTTACATTGAGCCTGGGGCTTTTACTGATTAAATTTCACCAAATAGGATAAACTGAAACATTGACAAGATAATTGTTTATTTATTTAAAATAAACAATTTTTTTTTTGCTCCATTAGCCGCTGCTAATGTAATCAGTATATTAGGTAATTGATCCGTTACCACAGTATGAAATGAGGAAAACGTAATTGCATTTTTGCTAACAGATTTGTTGATGTGACAACTTTTTGAATGTTGATCAAGAAGCTATATACTGTATAATACATAATGGGTCTATGAACCAAAGATGACAAAATGATTTTACAAATAATCGTTTTAATTCAGTATTTTACTTGATTTGCTTCTTAGAAATCCTTATCTGCTATTCTTATTTGATGATGGCTAGTACAAAAAGTTTATTTGAATGAGAAGACACTATCAGTAAACTAGTTACCATCGGTGTAACTGTATACCAGGTACACCTGGTGGCACAGTGGTTAAGAGCTCGGCTACTGACCAAAAGGTCAGCAGTTCGAATCTACCACTTGCTTCTTGGAAACCCTGTGGGGCAGTTCTGCTCTGTCCTGTAAGGTTGCCATGAGTTGGAATTGGCTTCACGGCAACGGGTTTGGTTTGGTTTTTTTTTTGGGGGGGGGACCTCATATAGTAGTTGTTCTGGTTCTAATGCATTTAGCGTCAAGGTGGTAAAGCTCAGCAGACCTGAATTGGAGCCTCATTTTTGTGTAGGTTGAGCATTCTATTAGGAAACACTTCTTGGATGTGTTAGTTTTATAAACTTTTAACTTTTTTCCCTTTATTTCTGTGAGATAAGACTTGCAAGCATGATTCTGGCTTTCCTATGTGATAGTTCGGGAGCCCTGATAGGTTTGTTTTGGTTTTTCTATGTCATATTTGGAAAACCAGAGGTGTTCCCCATGTAACCTAATGGAAAGGTGTTCGCAACAAACTGTTTAGTTCTTATTGGTATATTGTCATAGCCCAGATCGGTGGCACCATAGTGCCACTTGCCTTATTGGTGTCTTGTATTACCAGATCATAGATCTCAAAATCTATAACTCATCAAAAATTCCGAATTGGTCTTTGAATCAGCATGCTATATAATTAGTGAAAATACATAGCTTCTAAAAAAATTAAAAATAAAAATTTAGTAATGAAAGGGTTAAAAATATCTCTTGATTTTGAAAACTATGCACAGGTATTTTGTGACAGATTGAAAGGGAAGCAGTGCAGAATGACCATATTACAGTAAATCATCTGTGAAACCTTCAGGCAGACATTTATATCCATTAGTAAAGATGTTGGTTTTCAGCTTCATTCCCAGCGGATGCACTGACACAAACTAGCTTAAATGTGTTGCTTCGTAGGCATTTTTCTTGCCAAGTTTTATTAAGTGTACTTATTTTCTCTGTTTTGTTGTTGTGGTTCCTGTCTTCTCTTTGTCTACCTTCTTTTGAACTGAGTATTTTTAGTATTGCACTTTATCTCATCCCTTGGTTTATTAGCTATATTTCTTTGTTTTATTTTTGGGTTGTTACAGGATTTCAAATACCTCTAACCTATCATAATCTACCATCAAATAATATTGTACTACTTAACATATAATGTAAAGACCTTACAATAGTGTGCTTCCGTTTTCCTCCTCCCGTTTTTGGTACTATCTTTGTCATATGTTTTACTTGTTAATATGTTATAAACCTCATAATACATTGTCATTATTTTTGCTTTAAACAGTAAATTATCTTTCAAGTACATTTTTTAAAATGGAAAAAAAAAACGTTTTGTATTTACCCACATAAATAACATTTCTAGTGCTCTTCATTTCTTTGTGTTTATCTGAGCTTTTATCTGGTATCCTTTTCCTTCAGCCTGAAGAACTTCTTTTAACATTTTTTTGTTTCAGGTCTGCTGGTACCAGATCTCTCTGTATTTGCCTGAAATTGTTATTTTTCCTTCATTTTAATGATATTTTTGCTGAATAAAGAATTCTGACTTGACAGCCTTTTTCCTTCCTTTCTTTCTTCCTCCCTCCTTCCCTTACTTCCTTTCAGGATATTCCATTGTCTTCTGGCTTTTGCATTGTTTCTGCGGCAATTTCAGTGGCCTATAAGATCTTACAAGATCTGAAACTTGCTATTTCTCTGGCTTAATTTCCTCCTCCTTCCTCCTCCATTCATTCAAACTGGCTAATAGCTTTCCTACTTGAGTTTTTCCATTTATTGTCCCATCTTTGGGGACTGCTCTCACTTCTGTAAGTTCAGGATGCCACTCATCTCTCACTTCCTGGAGTGTCGTGTAGATTTCACCCTTTTTTCCCTTCTCAATCAGTTTCTGGTCTTTTAAGCTAGCTTCTGTTTCTACAGTTACGTTGTTATCGCCTGTTCTCTTAGTTCTTGTCTGTTTATGCACAGTCCCATCCCCTACTTTTTTTAAGTTTTTAAGTTTTTTTGTTATTTTAGTGGGGTTTTGAGAGCTGCAATAGATGCAGGTATTCACTTGGCAATCTGTGACTGTAAACTCTTGCAAACCCTTTCACTACAGTTTCAAATGCCTCTCGGTGGCCATTTGGCTTGCTGGATACTATCTGTGCCAACCAGAAGTCTGTGCTAAACCTTTCCTTAGCACTGGGCAGTTAACCCTTAATCATTCATTTGTTGAGCTTCTTTTATGTTTCCAACTTTCAGAATGCGACTATGGATATGATCCAGTGTTTGTCTTTTAAGGGTCTAGTGGCACAGTGGTTAAGAGCTTGGCTGCTAACCAAAAGGTTGCCAGTTTGAATCTACCAGCTTCTACTTGGAAACCTATGGGGCAGTTCTACTCTGTCCTGTAGGGTTGCTATGAGTCAGAATTGACTCGACAGCAATGGGTTTTGGTTTTATATTGGGTATAGTGGAGGAAGAAGACTTACAGAGGACAAAGAAAACAATAAACAGCCATTGGTGCTTTCAGAGCACAGAAGAGGAAGCAGCCCACCTTCCCCAGGCAAACATCTCTCTCCCACTGCACATCTGGAGTTGTTTTCTTCGTGTTGCTTGTCCCATTTTCTTTTCCTTTCCTCTTCTCATTATTTTAAGCAAGTTTTTATCTCAGTCTCCTACTCTGGGTCAGCCAGCTCCTCTCCTATCCTACATCTTCTCAAAACCTGTTCATTATTGGATTCCTTTGTCCACCTGACCCTCCTCACAGGTCTCCAGCATCTCGTTTAACCCTGAGATGTGCCAGGCAGGGCTTACTCATGGGCAGAGTATGCCCTGGGCTATCAGTGTGGCCTGGTGCTCTGTGAAGTCATGTTTTCTTTTGTAATTCAGACATTGAAGAAAAAGCTTAAATTTTTATTCCAATAATTTATATAGGTTTTTGATCTTGGATAGCCATACTGATTTTTTCTCGAAACACTTGTATGGTTTTAAATGCAAAAAATGAGTTCTTTATTTTCTCGCCTTTCCTTTCATTTTATATGACCTTAGTAACAGCTTTTTTCCCAGTGGATACTGTTATAATTGTAGACTGTTGATTCATGCTGATGAATAGTAATTTCTTGCAAGTTACCATGGCATGTAAGCTTCATTTTTCATGTGATCTGCATAAAAAATAATGGTGGTGAATATTAATCAAGTAAAAATGCAGATTTGAATGCTAAGCTTCAAAAAAAACCTTAATTAGAATACACAAGTCACAGTAGCAGTCCTTCTATAGGGAAAATATGTTCTACTAGTTCTGTAACTTAAAACTTTTCTCTTGTTTCTACCTACAAATTGATTGGTGTTACTGTATTGATAAGAACTTGGGGGTGGTGTGGGGCAGAACTGCTGTGCTCATATGAAGTTCTCAAGGTTATTCATTATTATCAGTAGCATGTTTTATACCAAATTAAAATTGTTTTCTTTAGGACAAAAAAGTACATCTGTTCAACCAGTTAATTCAAGTGTATTTGTTGAAAATTTTATATGTGAAGACATGGGGCTGGGTGCCACATAGGAGATACAAAGAAATATGTTTTCCAGCAACTTCGTCCAATGTGCTTATCTGTGGGGAGTTTATATACAAATGGATGTCGTTCGAGAGGTGGACATACTTGTCGCAACATACAGAAGGTTAAACAACAACACAGAATTAAATAGTGCTTCAAGACCTAAATAGAAGTGATAACAAAGGATGAGAATAACAGCCAGATAAACTACATAGACTATGGGTGTTCAGTATTTTTATTTTAAATAGTGGAACTCGTTTGTTCTCCAAATGCAATCTTAAGCTGAACGCAAATATATGAAAGAGATAAAAGTGAGCAAAGACTTTTTTAATGCTAGAGGACAGGATTCCAGACCCAGTTCTGCCTACTAGCTGTGTGATGTGGGACTACAATAGTTACCTAAACTCTGGGTCAATTTCCGTATTAGCAGATGGGATCAACAATAGGATTGTTGTGAGGATTTAAAGTAATGGAGTGTGTAAAGCCTTTAAAACAATCTGGTACATTCTAAGTACTAAATAAATTCTATCTGGTAATATTGCCGTTATATTAGAAGGGGAGGATTGGGCTCACAACACCTTCTCTCTCCCCAACTGTGGAATCCTAAGCCTGGAGGTGATAAATGCCAGCCAAATTCAGAGAAGAAAAGAGCACTTAAGCTGACCTGGGAGTTTTTGACTAAAAATTACTGAGAGTGTATCTTTGTTAACCATTCCGAGGATTTATTAGTTTTATATAGCCCTTTGGGCATATTAGAGTAACATGATTCTGGTTCTGTCTGGATCCTCCAGTGTGTCTCTTGTTGCTGAGTTAAAATGTCTGATTCTTGCTTCAGGACTTGGTTAACTTATCAGATAATATTCTTAGTTTCTCCTTATGGATTTTCTAAGAACAGTCTTAACATACCATTTTTATTAGTTGATTTCGTTAGAATCTTTTGCTTTCCTCTAATATGTCCTTCACATTTCTCATTTCTGGCCTTGATTATTGTTACTGTAAACAGCAGTGTGTAGGCTCTGTCAAAAACTGGGTCTTCTGTTTTATATTTGGCAGATGCTTCTCTCTGCCTCTTCTTGGGGTAGGAGGAGTCTAGGGTCCAAGGAGAAAATGGATTTCCCACTGGGCACATACAGAGAGACACTTTCTGTGGCACACCATTAAATATCCCTCTTCCCACCCACAAATGACAGTTATAAGGAATTGCTCATTAATCGCTTTATGTTCAATATTTACATTAGCACATCAAAAGAGGATATTTAATTCTTAAGGTTAATGGACATGTTTTTTAAGAGTTTTAATCATTTGTAGGACTTAAAAAAAATTCATTTTGATTTGCTAATGCATCTTCATGAAGATAGTGACTGTTAAATAAATAAACCATTCTGTTGGGAATAGAGCTGTTGTAATTTCATCAGTAATCATTACTGATGAAAATCTGCCATTTACTCAGATTTGCCTACTGAATGTTAGTCCTGGCAGAGTATAGCCTAATGGTTAAGAGCATGGATTCTGGAGTTAGATTACACCAGTTGCTTTGTGACTTTGTACAACTTATTCTCTGAGACTTAGTTTTCTCATTTGTAAAATGGGGCT
The DNA here is from genome assembly GCF_000243295.1 of Trichechus manatus latirostris. Classification (NCBI taxonomy): domain Eukaryota; kingdom Metazoa; phylum Chordata; class Mammalia; order Sirenia; family Trichechidae; genus Trichechus; species Trichechus manatus. The sequence goes on along the minus strand of NW_004443975.1, from coordinate 7,924,608 downwards.
AAATTTACTACCTACCTCATAGGGTTATTATGAACATGAAATGAGATACTTAGCGCAGTTCTTGGTACATACTTAGCACTAATTATGGTCGTTATTATTGAGAGGCAGCGTGGTGTAATGGAATTGTCAAACATGAGTTGTAATTCCAGCACTGGGGTTAGGATAGGGGTGTCTCTATATACCTTGACCTTGAATCAACTATTTTACCTCTCTATGTTACTTTATTCAGTCTGTACATTGTAGGTAACAGAACATTCTTTTTTAGGTAATTGGGAAGATCTGGTACGTAGCAAAAATTATAAATCCTACAATAATCTTCTCTTTCTTCTTAGTTCTTAGTTCAGTTTAAGAATGCTGCAAATTCAGAAAACTTGTTAATGCACTGAAAAAAAAAAAACCAAGTAGTAGTGTTCTATAAGTAGCAGTCATTCAGTACATTTGTTTAGTTTTATTGGAATCTGTGTTTTCAATCTCTGCCCTAATTTTTCGCTGGATTATAGGAAACAAATAGAAGACATTGAAATGTGAGCAAATATTAAAGAGCTTAAGGTTCTATTTCTAAAGAATAATTAGGCAGTGCAGTTTCGTTTTTGTTAGAAGCTTATGAGGTAAGAAAAAAAGATATGCCACCTAGGTCAGAGAAATGAGACAGGAGTTTTATATTTTGTCTTTGATTTGCTGATAGAAACTTAAGTCAATTACAACTCATAGTGACCCTATATGACAGGGTAGAACTGCCCCGTAGGTTTTTCTAGGCTGAAATCTTTACAGGAGCAGATTGCCAGGTTTTTTGTCCCATGGAGCCCCTGGAGGGTTCAGACTGCCGACCTTTTGGTTAGTAGCTGAGCACTTAACCATTGTGCCACCGGGGCTACTTTTAGCAACATTTAGGAAACATACTCAAGCTGGGGAGGCTGTAGAAACTATCCCAGGAATTGTGAAAGTCATTCTTACTTACTGAGTGGGTAAAGATGCTGAGAGGTTTGAAATGTTCTAATGATAATCAAGCCAAGATTGTGGGCCTTTTCTGTACTGTCTTGGGAATGTGCTTACTGAGAATGGTAGTTAGCTCAACCAAATTGACTTGGGGTGGGAGAGGGGCAGTGATAATGGAAAGAGGAGGTATAGTGGCTTTATTCTTAAAAGATTTGCTTCAGGGGTCGAAACTAGGGTGGGGAGGGGCCAGGACTCTATGCAGAGCTCACAAGTTTCATTTTTCCTCCTGTTAATCAATACTTCTGGGCAGTCAGAAAGCCGGTGTTGGGGACATGGTGCTCTGATTTTCCTGTTGTTTTTATTAGGTGCCATTGGGTTGGTTCCGACTCATAGCGACCCCATGTGCAACAGAATGAAACACTGCCTAGTCCTGCACCGTCCTCAGAATCGTTGCTATGTTTGAGTGGGTCGTTGCAGTCACTATGTCAGAGCATCTCGTTGAAGGTCTTCCTCTCTTTTGCTGACCCTCTACTTTACCAATCATGATGTCCTTTTCCAAGGATTGGTTCCTCCTGATACAATAGGACATAGCGAGATGGTATAACATGAGTTTATTCTGTGGCCCACCAGTTGTTTTTCAGAAATGTGGAGCTTATAAGGCACAATGTCCGTTTTTATAAACACATATTTTGGAACACATATACAAACGCACATGTACACACATTTACTATCCTGAAAAGAAATTTTTAGATAATATAACTACTTATACACATAATTTCAAAATATCAATATGCCATAATGATAATATAAAGAAGAAATGAGTTATTTACATAAAAAATATGGTAACATATATGTAACATTGTATGGACGGTTATGCGCCATACAATGTCCATTGGGGCAATGTCCAACCACATGTATGTCTGTGTCCCCATAAGTTTGTTTTTTTTTAAAAAGGGAAAGCAGCTGTCCTTTTGTTTATTATTTCCCCCCAGTTATTTTTTAAGACTCCAAACTCCTGAAGTGAACAAGCAGCAGAGCTCCAGGGCACATCCAGTCGCTGCAGTGCTTTCTCCTCCTTCTCCTCCTCCCTCCTGTCCTCCTGGCTCCATCCACCCGCCTGGCCCACTCAGCAGCTATGCAGCCATTCACGCCTGTCCCATCCTGTCATAGTGCAGTGCCTGCCGGGGCTTCTCTGCTCCTTCTGCGGGCTCTGGCAGAGGCCTGGCCCGGCCCAGCCCAGGCCCTTGCGGACTCCTGGCTCTGGCAGCGACTGCACATGATCAGGAAGCAACCACAACAACAGGGCCGTGGGCTGCCACTGCCAGCCATGTTCCTGGCCCCCGCACACCTGCTGCCTGCCCGTTCCACTTGGCCTCCTCTCTGCACCCTCAGGGCTGCGCCCGGACATGCACAAAGTCCCAATCTGGCTGCTGGCTCAGTCCCCGCCTGGCCAGCAGCCGCACACCCGGTAAGGCCGGCCTGCTGTATCCACCGGATACAGTGCTTGGGCTGTGTCAGGGGGGCTCCCATAAGGTTTTTATGTAATAGGCTTTTCAGGGGTTGGTTTGTAACTGTGGAATGTTTGGAGACTGCCTGTATGTAATACACTGTTTGCACAACGGCCAAATCGCTTAATGTCCTATTTTACAGAACGCATTGTGGATGTTAAGCGACGCATGACCATAAATGTTTAGGGACTACTGGAAATCATGGTGAAGAATTACTGTAACTGTGCAGCTGTAATGTAGACTGATATAGGTGTGTTGTGTTGGTGATTCAGATACCATGACACGGTCATCTAAAATGATGACCAACTCTTGATAATATTTGGACAAAAAAAGTACCAGTTTCTTTCAATTTACAAGGTAGTTGCCATCCTGAAAAATTCAGTGTATATTAAATACACCAAAGCAGTACAAAGATAACTTTTGTTTATATGTAAAAATGGATTAGGTTCCAGACCTAAATGGCTTAGCTGGACATTTGAAAGTCGTGTGGGATTGTGATGTGTATTGTAGAATGTCAAATATTGTCTCCTTCAGAGTGAATACACATGGTAACCCCCACTCATTGTGAAAACCAAACCACCCTCACAGATTTCCACTACACCTCCCAGGGTCCAGTGTCCACCCTTTTGAGAAGCAGAGCTTGATTCATCTATGCCCTCTAGAGGAATTAGAAGACAGGACACAGTGATAGCTGCTCCTGTCACATCTAAATCCCAAGAAATGCCTCTTCCCTGTCTTTGTGAAACCCATTAAATCGACAGTCTGTTTCTAGTAATATTACCTAATAAATGCTTGGAGAGGCTTTTTTTTTCGGAGGGGTGACTTGATGTTGAGGCAGTATTGTACAATGGCTGTGAGCAGGGACTCTGGATACAGACTGTCTGGGTTTGAATCTAGCTCTGCCACTTACTAGCTGTATGATCTTGCACAAGTTAACCTCTCAGTGTCTCAATTTTCTCGTCTGAAAATTGATAGGTACTATAAGTACCTACCTCAATAGAATTGTTGTAAAGATTTAGTAAGCTACTGTGTGTCACATGCTTTTTAAAGGTAAGAAAGGAAATTATTATTAAATTACAAATATACCGTGCAGAAAATTTAAACAATCATGCATTTTTATCTTCTCTCATAGTGAATCTTTATCAGAGCTCTAAATACATTTTAATGGCTAGCGTTCAGCATCATGCTTTCCTTTTCCTTCCCTTTGGCAAGAATAATAAAGGTTAATAGCTAACAATTACAGAACTCTTACCATGGTACTAACAGGTTTATAAGCATTATATCATTTAATTTTCAAACAAACCTATGAGGTAGCTACTCTGTTTTTACATATAGGAAAATGAGAGTAATTGAGTAATTAACTCAGAATGTTACACTTTAAAGAGTCAAACCATCTAACTGCAGAGTCCATTCTCCTAATCACTGTGCAACAGTAACAGTGAATTGGGCAAATAAAGACAACACTAGAGAAAAGCCTCAACCATCTAAGCCTGTGAAGAGGTTAATTGGTCTAGATGACTTGTTAGGTGCCGTCAAGTCGGTTCCAACTCATAGCAACCCCATGTACAACAGAATGAAACACTGCTCGGTTCTGCACCATCCTCAAAACCGTTGCTATGTTTGAGCCCATTGTTGCAGCCACTGTGTCCATCCATTTCGTGGAGTGTCCTCCTCTTTTTCACTGACCCCTGCTTTACCTAGCTAGATACCTAATCCTTGACATTTCTGGTTGACTCGGGTTTTTATGTTCAGCCCACTGGTGGAGGTTTTGTTTTTAAGTGAATGTCTACATCAGGACTGTCCAATAGTACTTTCTGTAATGATGGAAATGTTCTTTATTTGCTCTGTCCAATATGGTAATGAGCCGCTGTGGAGCACTTGAAATGTAACTAGGAAATGGATTTTTAATTTTATTTCATTTTAATTCGTTGTTTGAATATAAATAGCCACATGTGGCTAGTGGCTATAGTATTGGACAGTACAGATGTAGATGAAGTTAAAACAAACAAACAAACAAACAAAAAAAAAGTTGCTGACTCATGGTGATCCCTTGTGTTACAGAGTAGAGCTGCTCTATAGGATTTTTAAGGCTGTGACCTTTCAGAAGCAGATTGCCAGGCCTTCCTTCCGAGGCACCTGTGGGTGGCTTCAAATCACTGACCTTTCCATTCGTAGTTGAGTACTTAACTGTTTGTGCCACCCCAGGACTTCTGAGATAAGGTAAAGAGGATGCAAAGCAGAAAGTGCTTGTGGGGCATTCTAAATGCTGCAGTTGTGTGGCCTTTTCTGTCTCCTGGACTTGAAAACTTCCATTTAAACAGGAGCCAAGACTGCAATAAGATATTGGAAGAATACATACAGGTAGTGGACTTTTTTTCTGCCTTTTTGGATGCAGCGGCCAATTGCCGTGTCTTTCGAAGCATCCTTTGTTTCACAGGTGGATGCCCCGTGTGCACTGCTCTGGTATGCTTACAGGCCATCAGCCTCATGTCTCTGGTGCTGCTGAACTGGTTCAAGGAACCTTTAATTATTGCAGCATATGCTCAAGTTTTCAGGCTGGAGGAAATTTATTCTCTTCAGTCTGAAGTCAGCACAGATGGGATCTTGAGCCGAGGCCTCAACACGCAAATAAATTGCTAACCCTTCACAGCTGCCGTGGTGCTGCTGACCTCAACAGCTGTGGTTGCCACAGTATATGTAAAGCTTTTGTTTAACAAAAAGCAAAGAATTTCCATTTATGGCCATCATGGTGATTTGAATTCAACGTAGGTAAATGAAGGCTAAGGAGCCCTGGTGGCATAGTGGTTAAAATGCCCAGCTACTAACTGAAAGGTTGGCGATTCAAACCCATCAGCCTCTTCCCTGGAGAAAGATGTGGCAGTTTGCTTCTGTAAGGATTTGCAGCCTTGGAAACCATGTGGGGGCACTTCTACCCTGTCTTACAGGGTTGCTATGAGTCAGAATTGACTCAATGACAGTGGATTAAATGAAAGGTGGCTGGCTTTTTGTTTGTTATTTTCTTTTTTTAAATCAGTAGCATTAGAACAACAGTAGGTTGTTTGTGTTTGATGTGCACATGTATAAAGTATACATTACAATCCAGGTGTATATCCAATTATAAACTTCTGTGAGAATATTGACTTTGAATCGGTATCTGAGATGTTTCTGTCACTTAGTTATATCACAAATATATGAATGCTTAAACATAGATATATATTTATTTTCACTTTTTGATCTCCATAAAATGGTGTCGTCACTGAATGTAGTCTTCTGGAATTTATTTTTATTTTACTCATCATTACCTTTTAAAGATACATCTATATTATTGCATGTACCTACGGTTGGTTCATTTTCACTGCTCTCTCATATTCCACTCTGTAGACTGTACCATACTTTGTTTATCCGTTCTCTTGTCAGTGTACTTCTGGGTTGTTTCATAATTAAATATTCTTACAGTTGATCCTACTTTCTAATGGTTTATTATTTGAAGGCAGCAAAGATACGGGACAGGTTTACTCACATCTCACAGAAGGGAGGGACCAAGAAGCAAAGGGACCAGGAATATAGAACATACTTAAAATGGGGAGAAGGGAAGGAATTGTATATTAATTTCTGCGTACTTAGAGTCATCACATATGCTACCTCATTTTCGTTCTTATAACAGTCGTGAGAGCTTTGATTATCTCCGTTTAATAAGTGAAGAAATGGACATTCAGAGAGGAAAAGTAACTTTTCCAAGATCACCCACCTAGTAAGAGGGAGAGCTAAATGTTCAACCTGAGTCTTCCTGACCCCAGAGTCTTTTATGCTCTCTCTACGTTGGCCTGATTGCCACAGTAAGGATTATATATGACCATGGGAGGAGATAACGTGTAAATGGAAAGAGATTATAGCTAGGCTTTGTCACTTAAAGCAGCCTCTGTCCATCAGCAGATGAATGGATAAACAAAACGTGGTATATACATACAATGGGATGTTACTCTGCCATAAAGAGGAATGACGTCCTGGTGCATTCCACAGCATGAATGAACCTAAGCAAGATAAATCAGTCACAAAAAGGCAAATACTGTATAATATCACTTATATGAAAGAAGAAAACGTATAGAAATCATAAATAATTAGTAGTTAGCAGAGGCAGGAGGGAGAGGGAAAGTGGGGTTTTTGCTTAGAGTGCATTGAATGTATTATGTTCACGGTGGTGGGTTAGTTTGGAAAAAGATAGCAAGAATGTTGCACAGCCTGTAGAATGTATTCAGTGTTACTGTGGTATACATTTAGAAATTGAAGACGTGTGTTTTTTTGTAAGTACATCAATATAATTAAAACTGGTTGCAACAATTGCCGCGCAGTCTTACAATGGAATTCTATCCAGTAATTAGAAAGAAAACTTAGATGTATTAAAAAACAAACATTCTGCAAGTGAAAATAGCACTAAAGAAACAAGCAAAGAAAAGGAACAAGTTAAGGCCCTTGCATATTGCTCTCCAGCACAAATGGTTCAGATTTTACTTTCTGTCTCAGGCTGTGAATTACACAACTAGGTCTGTAGTCTTTATTCTAGTAATTTTTCTTCAGTCAGAGATGAACTAAAGTCATTTGGTCCCAGGATTGCCTGTAATCAGCGACAAATAGAATAAATTGACTCTGACTTATCAGCAATCTGCTGTGTGAGTCCTTATTTTTTTAGGGTAAATCTTTACAGAGAATTAGGGTAGATTGGGATGCTGGCCTAGCAAATGCGAGGACTTCATTTTTTCAACCTATAACATTTTTGATGGCTGCTAGTGTAATCCGTAATAGAACCTAAGTATATATTCCAAATTTATTTCCATGATTTTAAGTTATTGACTGCTGTTGCAAGCCCAGGGTTTGTACAGCCCAAGTGAATGTGCAGCTGAATAGACAAAAATTTCTTGATGGTAAACGGAGGCTGGAAAGGGACCTTGCTCTTTTCAGGTCGTTACTGTGCTTGCTCATGTTTTGTTTAGGTGTCTTAGTAGTGCCGTTTGAGCTCCTATTAAAGTTGTGCCTGCTCTTTGTTTACGAAGCCTCACATAGGTTTAATCATCACACCAGCGTGATGAGAATTTGCAAAGGTAAGCTTTATTGCTCCACACAGTGGCTTCTAGCCTCTACCTTGAATGTGAAGGAAACACTGATTCGTAAGAACATTACAAATACCTCAATGATCATTGGAGTATATTGAGTGGAGAATGAAATGCAGAAGTCTGTTACAGATACTCTGTCTCTATTAACCTCTCTAACCCTTCCATTTAGTTTGATGGATAGAGGGATTTGTGCCCCGAAATCACAGAGGTATCACGTGTTCAGATGTGGGATCGTCTTTAAGATGGAGTTGTTAATCATTCTAGCACATCAGGACTCGGTTTAACTGGCCTTGAACAGTTTTGCTTCACATTTTATTATGGTATTTCATAAACTTGGAAAATAGGTAATCAGTAAATTTAATCTTGAATTTGTTCTTTAGAATGAATACAACATCTGTATTTTGATATTTACTCAAAAAATTGATACATTAAACCCATATATATGGAATTAGTGTCCTTAAGATTTCAGTAAAAAACATTATTACTCTCTTGCCACTCTGTTGGAAAGAGAGAGGATGAAGGTGTTAAGTTGTACTGTTTACAGATACATGGCTATTGTTATCCTAGGCTAGAATGCATTATAAATAATAACCATTTGACTTAGTGGGCTTTAAAAATGATATTACTGGGGTGTTTTTAAACTTTGTATGATTATTACAGACCTATTTTTATAGTTTAATATCACCAGTGTTTTCCATCTTAATGACTATCCTTGGTTACCTAAAAAACTTCTCTTAGCTTTAAACAAAGCTTTGCTTTGAAAATAATCATTGAATTAATCTAAGGATATTTAAGATACTGTGATGATATTTAGCTGCCAACACTTTTCAGGACTTAATGTTGTTTTCAGTGGTTGATGAATGATTAGTTACTTTTGATTTATAAGCTTTAGATTTTAGTTATTACTGTCTATGAATTTTAAGTGTTTCTAAAAAACAGATAGAAATAAAGTAATCTTTAGAGTAATAAGTAGAAATAAAACAATTTCTTTCAATGTGAAAGTTTTTATTTTTCATTGGTTTCCAAAGAAGCATGTCCTGAGACCATGTAGCTCATAGACTCTTTTCTTGTGATTAGGATAATTAGGTAAATAAAGTTAAAGTACATAGGATCTTTTATTATATAACTGGTATTGTTTCCCATGACTGTTTTGTGTGTTTTGTTTTAAAAAATGTCTCATCAAGTTCCTCATCTGTAATGCCTTGAAAAAATAAATGCATTTTCTTTGTCATATATATATTTATGTATTTTTTTAAACCAGTGTCTTAGTTTTATCTAGTACTGCTGTAACAGAAATACCACAAGTGGATGGCTTTAACAAACAGAAATTTATTCTCTCAGCCTAGAAGGCTAGAGGTCTGAATTCAGGGTGCCAACTCCAGGGAAAGGCTTTCTCTCTTTGTTAGCTCAGGGAGAAAGTCCTTGTCATCAGTCTTCCCTGGGTCTAGGAGTTCTCAGTGCAGGGACCCTGGGTCCAAAGCACATGCTCCACTCCTGGCTTTTCTTTCTTGGTGGTAGGAGGTCCCTTGTTTCTGCTCACTTGTTTAATCTCTTTTACATGTCAGAAGAGATTGACTCAAGATACAACCTAATCCTGTAGATTGTATCCTGCCTCATTAACATGACTGCCTCTAATCCTGCCTCAGTAACATCATAGAAGTTAGGATTTACAACACATAGGATATGATTACATCAGATCACACAGTGGAGGACATCAGATCACACAATGGAGGATAATTCCATAATACTGAGAATCATGGCCTAGCTAAATTGACATATTTTTGAGGGAGACAATTCAGTTCATAACAACCAGGGACATACTTCTTGGGGGTAGAATAAAGTTCATAGTCTGTTAATTTTATAAGCTAGGCTTGACATGATTTTCTTTTCAAAAGTAATGAAATGTTTATTAACCTTCTTTTACATATGTGAACTTTATAAGCCTTTAACTTTACTCACTTCTTAAGAGCTTATATCTAAATGCCTCTGATTCTTTTATTCATTCTTAATTATTTTCTCTGACTACTTAGAGTGATATTCCAGGATATGCTGTTTGATAATTTTTAACTACTTTGATTTAGGATACCTCCTAAAATTTCAATCATAGTCACCCAGTATTAATAAAATGAAGGGATTCAGTAACCCAAATTATCCAAAACCATTTTTAGAATCACACAGAATTCTGATCTCTTTTCTTATGATTAGTATTTTCTTTTTATTGTTTCTGTTTAACTCTTCACCTGGATTACACACCCATACATCCATAATAAAACCATCTTCCTATGGCCAGGACTACGGTGGGCAGAGGAAGACGGCTTGAGCAACACACTGGGTTGTGGAGGAGGCAGAGATGCTCTTACCTTGCTTTACTGGTATTGGAGCTTGTCTACATTTAGTTTTCCACCAGTGTTGAAAGTGACTCAGACACTACTTTTTCTTTAATGAAGTATTATGTGCAATTCAGTTCATTCTTTTGACAGTCTTAGTTCATTTTTCGGTGCCATTGAGGTGGATGGAGGGCAAGGATTATTCTTCTGGAAATGACCAGGAAACTACTGTGTATCAAAATATTGGAGCCATAAAAATAGCACAGTTAATGACTAATGCTAACCATGATATTCTTTCTTAAAGTTGTTTGAATACCTCAAGTAATTTTTAAAAATGAGATTTGAAATGAAAGTTTTCCCTACTGCTTTGAGATACATTTTAAAATTAAATGTGTCTAGTGCACATTGATGTCACTGCATTCATATTATTGGGCAGACTTCAGAGCACCCTTTGCCCTTAACAGTGTGAATCCCTTAGCTGGTTGTAGGTAGGTGGAGAGGTTGAGTGCTAGGAAAGAGGACCTGCCTACTAGTTATTGTTTCCCATTGTACATTTTTGTTGTAAGAAGCCAGCCCACCACATGGCTCCAATCATACTCCATTGATGTGGACCAGAATTGTTGAAATCCAAGTGGTTGCTGATGAGGCTGCAAAGATTAATAAGTATTTGTTAGATTAATAAATTAATGAAATAGTTCTTAAACTGATGACAGAAGCTTAAAATTAGTCTCCTAGAAATTGAGCATTTTTTAGGTTTATGTGCAGTGGTTTTGGTTTTTTTATTTTAAATATATAGCTTTTGATCTTAGAGGGGTTTCTTTTCCTTTTTTTTTTTTTTGGAAAAAGTAGTCTAAGGAAAACAAAGACAAAGATGAAAATTGTAGCATAAAAATATGAGCATAATCTTAGTGGTCTTGTTAAATGTCTTATTAATGTGAGAGTTTTGAACACTTGATTGGAATGAGAGCATTACATAAATTCATAATTACAGTTTACTGATTTGTAGATATGAATAATTAATTCCTATGCTTGAATGAAAATTACTACATCTGATTTTATGTTCATTCACATAAATAATTTTAAAGTTGCTATTAATGCATCTTGTTTATAGATATTGAAGGACTCATGTATATAGTCTCTGTAATACAGCTTACAAGACCACATCTTGCTAAAAATCCATGGAAGATAGAGCTTACTTTATAGCTTGGTAAAATATAAGGGCCTTAAAGGTTGACATGTGTCTTTCTCATCTTTGTTTCCCTTTCCCAGTAGTATTTTCAATAGTAGTTATTTAAAATATAAGAAAAATATACATACAATTGAAATGTCAAGAGAAAGTCTATGAATATCTCAAGGTTACTCCTTTATAGAATGAATTACTGAAGAACTACTCCTTTGTAGGCAGTTGGTCACCTGTGAACCAGTCTTCTTACTAATGGTAGAAGGAGAGCAGAGTATTAGATCTAGTTTGATTCAATGTATTTCACATAGCTGTGTTCAGACTTTGTGATAACTCTTGAATTGTGTGTTTCCTTGGCTCTTGTGAGTGTTCTCATTTGTTTTTCTTCTTTCCTTGTGCATATTTCCTCAGTTTTTATTTTTCTGTCCCATCTTTTTGTTCCTGCCTATCTAATTAACGTCAGCCCCACTGTTCTCCTATTCATGCTCTATTTTTCAGTAATTTTAAACCACTTACCAGTTGCCTGGATGTACTGTGTTTTTTGTATTTCTGCATCTTTGCACATGTTTTTCTGTTTATCTGGAATATCCTCCCTTTTCTTTGACAGCCTTGATGAGAGCTCTTACCTTTTAAAAACCAGCTCAGGTATTTAATTTGTCAAGCTTTTCGTAAGTAGAGTTCGTCAACACTGAATCTTGTACATATCTCTTTTACAGCTTTTTATCACCCTTATTACAGTTGGTTATAAACAGGTTTCTTTATTTCTCCTACTAGACTGTAAGCTTCTTGGGAGCCTGGTGATAATAAATATTGATTGATTGAATGGATGAATAAGTGAGGGATTTAGAGCTTATGTTAAAATTGCTCCAGCCTTCTAATACAATTTTCCAACTCAGACCATGGAAGGTACCATCTCAAGTAGTTGGGAAGACCACAGAGCTAGTATATGTTGTGGACTATGTCCTAAAAGTTCATAATCCTAAAGACAGACAGGAAACCATGCAGTTTTTCCAAGACAGTGTAAATTCTAAGGGTTGCTAATAATCTGTAGAAGACTGGCATCACAGCAACACACTCCTTACCTTATATTCAGCCATACTAGGTAAGGAAATAATGTTGCTGTCTATTCACTTGGTTAAATACAATTTTTATACTTGTTGAGTATATGAAAGCACACTTTTTCCTTTTCCCTGGTAGACTACCTCATACTTTCCACTTACCTTGTACTTTTTAAATCAAGTTTTAAAAGCCACTTCTACCTTTTATGTACCTGACATAGTTGTCTGAATATCCGTGTATCTGGACTTGTCTGTATTTATTATTTTTATGTTAATAACAGTTGTCCCTCAGTATTCATGGGGGATTCGTTCCACAACCATCCGCAGATGCGCAAGTCCCTTATATAAAATGGCATGCTATTTGCATATAACCTACGCACGTCCTCAGTATACTTTAAATCATCTCTAGATTACTTATAATACCTAATGCAATGTAAGTGCTATGTAAATAGTTGTTATACTGTATTGTTTAGGGAATAATGGCAAGACAGGAGGCGAACAATTCTCAAATAACGAGTGCCCGAGAGAGACTGAGGATCTGTGAAATTGTGGGAGGCTGCAGCAGGGGATGTCATCTTGAAGACTAAGATGCACCTGACCCAAGCCATGGTATTTTCAGTCGCATAATATGCTTGTGAAAGCTGGACAATGAATAAGGAAAACTGAAGGAGAATTGACGCCTTTGAATTGTGGTGTTGGCGAAGAATATCGAATATACCATGAACTGCTAGAAGAACAAACAAATCTGTCATGGAAGAAGTACAACCAGAATGCTCCTTAGAAGGAAGGATGGCGAGATTATGTCTTACATACTTCGGACATGTTGTCAGGAGGGATCAGTCCCTGGAGAAGGACATCATGCTTGGTAAAGTACAGGGTCAGCGAAAAAGAGGAAGACCCTCAACAAAATGGATTGACACAGTGGCTGCAACAGTGGGCTCAAACATAACAACGATTGTGTGAGCATGGCACAGGACCGGGCAGTGTTTTGTTCTCTGGAGCATAGGGTCGCTATGAGTCGGAACCGACTTGATGGCATCTAACAACAACAACAGCAGGGGATGCCTGCACATCACTTCATTAGTGTGGATTCAGCGTATTGCTTGGCACTGGGCAAATTCAACTTTTGCTTTATGCAACTTTTTTTTTTTCCTCTGGAATATTTTCCTTCTGCAGTTAGTTGAATCTGCAGATGTGGAACCCACGGAAATGGAGTGCCAACTGTATATATTAAGTGTCTGCCTATCCCAAACAATTTTAAGATCCATGCTACTTGGCTAGATTGGTTGCTTGGGATTCATGGTAGAAATGCAGTCTTCTATTTGTTTTAAAATGGAGGGAATTTGAACCCCTTTTTTGGTGACTAAACTGGTCCCACGTGATGCTACCTAAGAAGTGATTAAATTGCTGGTCTTACATAATAAAGCCTAGCTGAATTTGTGAATTGATTGCTGTTATATTTATTGTTTAGTCTCTTTACAGCAATAGGACAGGCTTGAGTATCTGATATTGGTGGTTTCTTGTTTTGCAATATTTTGATCTCTTCACTGAAAGCCTGTGATCTAGTGAAATTCAAAGCAGGATTCCAAAGGACAGTGAAAATGATTAAGGTCCTGCCTCTGCCTTGCTGTGTGTTTATATTGTAAAGCTCGTATTTTTGGTGTTCTAACATCAGGATCTTGTTTTCTTAGGCTTGTGGACAGTGGGTTGAACTTCCTTTCGTCATGGGGAGGAGGTGCATGGGAGGTCTCTCACAGGGTATGTTGGCCAGAAACAGCTGTTTGGATTCCATTCTTCAAGGAAATCAGTAGTTCCTCAGATTCAGGTGTGTTAGATACGTTAGGTTTTATCAGTCATACATGTGTTACACATGTGTTCTATGAATTACTTTATCTGATGTTTTAGAAAAATACTAGCAAGAGAGATCAGAAAACATGTATCATTTGCTTATTGGTGTAATTCCCTCTAGAATGGACAAGGATAACAATTGTTTATTTATATATTATGTGACATGGGGAGGAGTAATATAACTGACTAGATGTTCTTAGCTTTCTGTTTCTGTGAAATAAATAAAAATTAGCTAGGAGAAAGAGAATCCATATGGAAAAATCATCTGCTTTCAACAAGTAATAACAGTTTTCAATTTTTACTGTAGGAAGTCACCAAAGTACAAAAAGTAGTTCAGAAATAAAATAACTGTTTCCTTTAGAATTTTGTTTAATATATTAAATTTTGTTCTCATGCTACCTACCTATTTTAAAATACGTCAACAGCAAAAATGCTTATAGTAAAAATTACCAGCTTTGGTTAATATATTTAGAAGAAGTCCTTTTTGAAGATGAGCAAATTTTGTGCAATACTCATGAATCTGCAGCTTATAATCAGGCTACCAGGTTTCTGCCATTGCAATAACATATTTAATTTTATTTGAACTATTGTATTTTAACTATTTAAGTTAGTGTTTTAAATAGCTTTATTGAGATATAATTTACAGCTCATACAATTGACATATTTGAAGTATACAATTTAGTGTATTCATAGGATGTGTAACTATCACCATAATCTAATTTTAGAACATTTTTGTCACCTCAAAAAGAAACCCAGCACCCATTAGCAGTCACTTTCCATCACCCCGACCCCAGCCCCTGGCAACCACTAATCTACTTTGCCCCTGTGTTGTTGTCAGTTGCTGTGGAGTCGACTCTAGCTCATAGTGACCTCATGAATTACAGAGTAGAACTGTTCTATAGAGTTTTCTTGGCTGTAATCTTAACGGAAGCAGATTGCCAGGCTTTTTCTTCCACAGTACCATTGGGTGGGTTTGAACCACCAACTTTTAGGTTAGCAGTCAAACACAAACTGTCTGGATCACCTGGGACCTTTCTGTCTCTATAGATCTGCCTGTTCTGTACAAAACAAAAACAGAACAAAACCCACACAAACCTGTTGCCATCGAGTAGATTTCAACTCATGGTGACCCTATAGGACAGAGTAGAGCTTCCCCATAGGGTTTCTAAGGCTGAAATCTTCATGGAACCAGACTGCCACATCTTTCTCCCACAGAGTGGCTGGTTTATTCAAACTGCTGACCTTTTGGTTTGCAGCCGAATGCTTTAACCACTGTGCCACTAGGGCTCCTACTATTCTGTACATTTCATACAAATGGAATCATACAATAAGTGATCTTTTGTGACTTCTTTTACTTAGTATGTTTTCAAGGTTCATTCATCTTATAGCATGTATCAGTACACATTTTTATTACTGAATAATATCTGTTATATGGCTATACTACATTTTGTTTTCCACCACGTGTCTGTCAGTTTGTTGTACTGTGGTGGCTTCTGTGTTGCTATGATACTGGAAACTTTGCCACTGGTATTTCAAATACCAGCAGGGTCACACTTGATGGAAAGGTTTCAGTAAAGCTTCTAGACTAAGACAAACTAAGAAGAAAGACCTGGCAGTCTACTTCGGAAAAAATTGGCCAGTGAAAACCTTCTAAATAGCTTCAGAACATTGTCTGATTTAGTGCTGGAAGATGAGCCCCGCAGTTGGGAAGAAACTCAAAATACAACTAGGGTAGAGCTACCTCCTCAAAGTAGAGTCGACCTTAATGCATGGATGGAGTCAAGCTTTCAGGACCTTCATTTGCTGGTGTGGCACCACTCAAAGTGAGAAGAAACAGTTGCGAGCATGCATTAATAATTGGAAGGTGGAATGTACGAAGGATGAATCTATGAAAACTAGAAATCGTCAAAAATGAAATGGATCACATAAATATCAAAATCCTAGGGATTAGTGAGCTGAAATGGACTGGTATTGGCCATTTTGAATCAGACAATCATATGGTCTACTATGCTGGGAATGACAGCTTAAAGAGGAACGGCATCGTGTTCATCATCAAAAAGAATATTTCAGGATCTATCCTGAAGTACTACGCTGTCAGTGATAGGATAATATCCATACACCTACAAGGAAGAGTAGTTAATACGACTATTATTCAAATTTATACACCTACCACTAAGGCCAAAGATGAAGAAATTGAAGATTTTTACCAACTTTTGCAGTCTGAAATTGATGAAACATGCAATCAAGATGCATTGATAATTACTGGTGATTGGAATGTGAAAGTTGGAAACAAAGAAGAAGGATTGGTAATTGGAAAATAAGGCCTTGGTGATAGAAATGACACTGGAGATCGCATGATAGAAGTTTGCAAGACCAGCAACTTCTTCATTGCAAGTACCTTTTTTCAGCAACATAAACAGCGACTACACACGTGAACCTTCCAGATGGAATAAAGAGGTATCAAATCGACTACATATGGGAAAAAGACGATGGAAAAGCTAAATATCATCAGTCAGCACAAGGCCAGGGACCGTCGATGGTGGAACAGACCGTCAATTGCTCATAAACAAGTTGAAGTTGAAGAAAATTAGAACTAGTCCATGAGAGCCAAAGTACGACCTTGAGTATATCATACCTGAGTTAGAAACCATCTCAAGAATAGATTTGATGCATTGAACACTGATGACTGAAGAGCAGAGGAGTTGTGGAATGACATCAAAGACATCATACATGAAGAAAACAGTAGGTCATTAAAAAGACAGGAAAAAAAGAAAAGACCAAAATGGATGTCAGAAAAAATCTCTGAAGGTTGCTCTGGAACATAAAGTAGCTAAAGAGAAAGGAAGAAATGATGAAGTAAAACAGCTGAACAGTAGATTTCAAAGGTCGGCTTGAGAGAACAAAGTAAAGTATTATGATGAAATGTTCAAAGACCTGGAGATAGAAAACCAAAAGGGAAGAAGATACTCAATATTTCTCAAGCTGAGAGAACTGAAGAAAAACTTCAAGCTTAGAGTTGCAACACTGAAGAAGTCTCCGTGGAAAATATTAAATTATGCAGAAAGCATCAAAAACAGATGGAAGGAATACACAGAGTCACTGTACCAAAAAGAATTGGTTGACATTCAGCCACTTCAGGAGGTAGCATATGATCAAGAACCTATGGTACTGAAGGAAGAAGTGTAAGCTGCACTGAAGGCAGTGGTGAAAAACAAGGCTCCAGGAATTGATGCAATACCAATTGAGATGTTTCAACAAACAGATATAGTGCTGGAGGTGCTCACTGATCTATATCAAGAAATTTAGAAGACAGCTACCTGGCCAACCAACTGGAAGAGACCCATATTTGTACCCATTCCAAAGAAAATGATCCAGCCAAATGTGGGAATTATTGAACAATATCATTAATATCACACGCAAGTAAAATTTTGTTGAAGATCATTCAAAAGTGATTGCAGGAATGCATTGACAGGGAACTGCCAGAAATTCAAGCTGGATTCAGAAGAGGATGTGGAACAAAGGATATCATTGCTGATGTCAGATGGTTCCTACCAGAAATATATTTACCTGTGTTTTTTTTGACTATGCAGAGGCATTCGACTGTGTGGATCATAAAAAATGATGGGCAACATTGCGAAGAATGACAATTCCAGAACACTTAATTGTACTCACGAGGAACCTGTATATAGACCAAGAGGCAGTCATTCGAACAGAAGAAGGGGAGACTGAGTGGTTTAAAGTCAAGGAAGGTGTGTGTCAGGTTGTTTCACCATACTCATTCAGTCTGTATGCTGAGCAAATAATCTGAGAAGCAGGACTATATGAAGAAGAATTGGAGGATTGGAGGAAAACCCGTTAACAATCTGTGTTACGCAGATGACACCACCTTGCTTGCTGAAAGTAAAGAGGACTTGAAGCCCTTACTGATGAAGATCAAAGACTACAGCTTTCAGTATGGATTACATCTCAAAATAAAGAAAACAAAAATCCTCACAACTGGACCAGTAAGTAACTTCATGATAAACGGAGAAAATATTGAAGTTGTCAAGGATTTCATTTCACTTGAATCCACAATCAACACTCATGGAAGCAGCAGTCAAGAAATCATACAACATATTGCATTGGGCAAATCTGCTGCAAAAGACCTCTTCAAAGTGTTAAAAAGCAGAGATGTCACTTTAAGGACTAAAGTGCGCCTGACCCAAGTCATGGTGTTTTCCATCGCCTCAAATGCATGTGGAAGCTGGACAAGGAATAAGGAAGACCGAAGAATTATTGATGCCTTTGAATTATGGTCTTAGCAAAGAATTTTGAATATGCCATCAACTGCCAGAAGAACGAACAGATCTCTCTTGGAAGAAGTACAGCCAAAATGCTCCTTAGAAGCAAGGGTGGCGAGATTCCGACTCACATGCTTTGGACATGTTATCAGGACGTACCAGTCCCTGGAGAAGGATATCATACTTGGTAAAGTAAGGGTCAGCTAAAAAGAGGAACACCTTCAATGAGATGGATTGACACAGTGACTGCAATAATCAGCTCAGCAATAACGATTATGAGGATGGCACAGGGCTGGGCAGTGTTTCATTCTATTGTACATAGGGTCACTGTGAGTTGAAACCGACTTGACAGTACCTAACAACAACATTACTTTGTTTATCTGCTCGTCAGTTGATGGAAATTTGGACTGTTTCCACTTTTGAATTATTATGAATACTGGTATGAACATTCATTTACAAGTGTTTGTGTGGATGTATATTTTCCTTTCTCTTGGGCATATACCAAGGAGTCGATATACCAAGGGCGTATCTAAGGAGGAGCGTGTTTAAATGCTGGGTCATATAGTAACTCTACCTTTAACTTTTTGAGTAACTGCCGAACTGTTTTCCAAAGCATACACCATTTTACTTCCTGCCAGCAATGTATGAAGATTTTAATTTCTTCACGTGCTCACCAACACTCGTTATTTTTGGCATTTTTAATTATATCCGTCATAGTGCATATATCATTGTGTTTTTTCTGCATTCATGTGCTTATTGGCCATTTGCGTATCTTTTTTGGAGAAATATGTATTCCAATCTTTGCCCACAGTGGGACAAATTTTTTGTTTCTGTTGACATATATCTAAAATGGCAGTAAATCTAGTACCTTCCTAATGAAGTCATTGTGATGATTAAGAATTGATATATGTAATATACTTAGAACAGTGACACATAGTAAATTCTTCATTAACGTTGGTTATCATCATTATTTGCTTATAGCAATTGCTTAAAAATTTCTTTATGTACTAAGAGTCTATTTTAATTTCTCTGCTTAATAAACCTAATCTTCCCAATTATACCATCCCTGTTCTTTTTTTTACATATTTTCATTTGTTCACTTGTTCATTTCTTCATCTAGCACCTATCATATGCCATATACTGTGTTATAAATTAAGAATGCAAAATTTAAAAAGTCATGGTTGCTCTTCCAGGATGTTTGGAGATATAGACACGAAAATTATAATTTCAGAGCAATGAGTGCTTTAAATATAGGTGCAAAGACAGAGGGAATAGTACCTATATGACTTACTTCAGACACCAAGTGCAAGTTCAGGGGTTTCCCAAAACCACCTTCAGATTTGATAATTCACTAGAATGACCCACAGAACTTAGGAAAGTGTTATACTTATTACTACAGTTTTAGTATAGTTGTAGTTGTTGTTAAATGCAGTTGACTTGGCTCTGACTCATAGCAACCTTATGTATAACAGAATGAAATGTTGCCCAGTCCTGTGCCATTCTCACAATTGTTGCTTTGTTTGAGCCCATTATTGCAGCCACTGTATTAGTCTGTTTCATTGAATGCCTCTCTTTCACTGATTGTCTATTTTACCAAACGATTTCAGATACGGTATGAAGATGGCACGGGACCAGGTAGTGTCTTGTTCTGTTATACATAAAGTACCGTGAGTCAGAGCTGACTCAACAGCAGCTAACAACAATAATAAATGAATGTTAAATATGTCATTAATACTTTATGCTGATTATATTTTGAAATAATATTTTGTGTATATTGGGTTAGATAAAATAAATTATTAAAATTAATTTCACATTTGAAAAATCTTTAAAAAAATGTGGCTACTAGAAAATTTTAAATTACATATGTGAGTTACATATCTGTTGGATGGCACTGCTTTAAGGAATACAACATGCATCTTTAACATATCACAATCTACTTCACTTTAATTCTGATTTTATTCTAGAAAAATACAGAAATTTTGTTGCACTATAGGTCTGTTCTTCCTCCTTTGTACTATTTCTTTTTTTCTTTAATTGTACTTTAGGTGAAGGATTACAGAAAAAATAGTTTCTCATGAAACAGTAGTACATATACGGTTTTATGACATTGGTTAACAACCCCACAACATGTCAACCCTCTCCCTTCTCGACATATTTTTTTGGTGAAAATATACATAGCCAAAGATACACCATTTCAAAAATTTCTACATGCACAGTTCAGTAACATCGACTACGTTCTTCCAGTTGTGCTGCTATTCTCACTTAAGGTGAAGGCTTACAGAACAAAATAGTTTGTCATTTAACAGTTAGTACACATGTTGCCCTATGACAATGGTTAACAACGTCACAACACATCAACACTATCCTTACTCAACCTTGGGTTCCCTATCACCAGCTTTCCTGTCCCCTTCTGCCTTCTGGCCCTCGTCCCTGGACTGCTGT
>NW_004443975.1:7872941-7899819 GCF_000243295.1 Trichechus manatus latirostris | reverse complement strand
AAAAAAAAAAAAAAAAAGAACGACAAAAAAAATGCCCTCAGGGATCCGTCTACACGTTTGTGGAATCTGAAGGGGAGTTCCTTGCCACGCAGCTCCGCCTGGCCAGAAACGGCTCCCAACTCAAGAAAACTAAAAGAAAAGAAACAAACAATTCGAAACAAACAAACGAAGAAAAGCCCCGGGATCCCAGCAGCACGGTAACCCAGACCAGGAAGCAGCTCCACACTCAATTGGAGCTCCGCAACCCCTGAGGAAGAAGCAAAGATGGCGCACGGAGCCAGGCACTTGAGAAAAATGAGGGGGAGGTGGCGAGAGGCAAGCAAGAAATCAAAAGAATCAGGAAAAAGAAAAAAAAAAGCAACACCAGCAGCCCACAAATGGCACTTAGAGAGCCAGCTAGTGCGGGCTTGTGTTTCTGGACAAAAGACTGTGTCCACGGGAAGCAGAGGAGGCCAAGTGTGGGTGAAGAAGGGTAGAGAGTGGGAAATTGTATATCAGAAATTACCGGAGCTCTGCAGCCCCTCAGGAAGAAGCAAAGATGGCACATGGAGCCAGGCACTCGAGGGGGAGGTGGCGAGAGGCAAGCGAGAAATCAAAAGAAGCAGAAAAAAAAAAAGCAACACTAGCAGCCAACAAATGGCATCCAGAGAACCGCCCGCTTGGGTGTGTGGAATCCAAGCAGCCGGCACTTCCTGGTTAAGAGACCGTGGCCGTGGGAAGCAGAGGAGGCCAGCCGGGGCAAAGGGGGTGGGGGGTGAGAGAGTGCACACCGCAAATTACTGATTGTTTTGTCTCCCGCTGGGTGCTCCGTGTGGCTGCTTTCTCGTACCCCCGTTTGCTGGTCTCCGATAGGAGTCGAAGATGGTGGATCCGCGCTGTGTTAGCTGGTAGGGGACCTCTGCATGAATCTCTCCTCGCTGTCTGTTCTCTGTCAGTTTTCTCACTCCATTGGTGCTTGGCTGAGTTCTTTATTTCTTCATTTGATGTTTTAGGGTTTCAGAATTGTTGTATTCTCTGTTCGGCTTAGTTTTTCAGATCTTTGCTGTGGAGGGACGGCGTGGTGCTTCTGCCTAGAGCGCCATTTTTTCCAGACCGTAGTACATAATTTTTAAAAAACCATTTGAGTAATGACATTTCAAAAATTGTTTTCTTGCTCGTTTTCTCTAGGGGAAAATAGATGTTATAATTCATTGTGATTGGGAGTCTTTAGTCAGGGTTGATCAATTATGAATTTCCATCTTCTGAGAATTACTGTAAATGAGATATAAACTGAGAGATTACTTTTTAGTGAAATGGGTTACTTTACCTGAAAAGAGTTAATTATCTTTTCTCTCCTGTGTTGAAAGACTTCATTAGCAGCCCAATGTCGGGGTGGGTGGGGGGAGGAGAGTTTGCTACATTAAGATTTTTTCAGCCTTTCCTATCATCTAAGTAGAAAAATACAAGTATTTACTGCCACTGTATTAGATCTGATTTTTTTTTTTTCCTTGTGAGATAAGAAAAAAATCTATAAAATTTTTCCGTTTATGTGGGTAGGAGTGTTGACTTTCTAGAACTTTTAAAACTCATGTTGGCTAACTGTTTTTCCAGTAACACTGGTTTCATTGTTGATGTGTTCATATTTGGTTGCTTTCAGGCTAAGAAATAATTATCATTTGATTATACCCATGAATATTTATTTCAGTAAATAACTGCTTCCTGTATTGTTACCGTACTTTAGGTCCAGTTATTTTTTCAGAGACAAATGTATGAAGGATCCGAAAATAACTGGGAGGAATATTCCAAAGTTTTATGAACATTCAAGGGTTTATAATATTTGGAATTACTAAAATGTCTAATATTTAATAATGTATTTTTACCCAGCACTGATATATTTCAAATAATATCTGAAAACTTCTTTTGAGAGTTTACCATTAAAAAAAATCTCTTAAAGGAAGTATTTAAAGAAGATAATAAAGTGATTATAATTCAGTATGAATTGCGCCTCAACATAAAACAGAAATCCTTATAAGTGGATTAGTAAGCAACATAATGATAAACAGAGAAAATATTGAAGTTGTCAAGGATTTCATTTTGCTTGGATCCACAGTCAACACTCATGGAAGTAGCAGTCAAGAAATATACGATGTATTGCATTGGGGAAATCTGCTGCAAAAGACTGCTTTAAAGTGTTAAAAAGAAAAGATGTAACTTTGAGGACTAAGGTTCTCCTGACCCAAGGCATGGTATTTTCAGTTGCCTAATATGCATGCAAAAGCTGGACAATGAATAAGGAAGACCAGAGAAGAATTGACACCTTTGAATTATGGTATTGGCGAAGAATATTGAATATACCATGGACTGCCAGAAGAACAAACAGATCTGTCTTGGAACTACAGCCAGAATGCGCTTTTGAAACAGGGATGGCAGGACTTTGTATCACATACTTGAACATGTTATCAGGAGGGATCAATCCCTGAAGAAAGGCATCATGCTTGGTAAAGTAGAGGGTCAGCGAAAAAGAGGAAGACCCTCAATGAGATGGACTGACACAGTGACTGCAACAGTGGTCTCAGCATAGCAACGATTGTGAGAATGGCACACGACCAGGCAGTGTTTCATTCTGTTGTACATGGGGTCGCTATGAGTTGGAACTGACTTGATGGCACTTAACAACAACAAAGGTGTCCCTGGGTGGTGCACAGGGTTAATGCACTTGGCTGTTAACCGAAAGATCTAACATTTAATTCCATGTCTCCTAAATCCTATTAGTTTAAGGTTTCTTTACTTTGGTATTCAGTTGTTAGAGTCATCTTTCTTTGTAAGCTTAAAAGCATCATTTTGTTCTCCAGAAAGGAGGATCAATTATTTGAGATTTCATTGTTGCTTACTCCAAGAGGACTTGGGACAGTTAATAATTAAAAATGAAATAATACTTATAAAATGGAAGTAAAATAATTATAAAATAAAAGAACAAATATTTAAAGGAAGCAGAAGGAGTAGATGTTTCCAGGTCTCTGAAATGAGCAGATGACTACAGTTGAATAGTGAACTTCACTCTTGGTTCTAGCAGCTAAAGCTAAAATAGAAGCAAGATGTTGATAAATTTTTGTTTTCTAACTAGAGGAAGCATGACAGATAATATTTCCTGGAACTGAACTCAAGGAGAACATCTTCTTGCCATTTTTAAGGCTTAGACCATAGTATATTGATGAGAATATTGGTAAAATACTCTTATACCCTGTTTGAAATTTTGCCAGGGACACTTTTATTTTAATGTATATGCTGTGTGATATTTGTACTAGCAGTGCTTAACGTACTTAAAGGATATCTGATTTCAATCTTTGAACAAAATCAGGTTTTTTTGTCTTTCTCATTTTTAATTATTTTTTATTTCAAGAAGATGACTCAGGGAAAATGAATACATCTCTTAGAGTTATATAGAGTTGTGTGACTAGACTAGGCTGAAGCGATTTCCTAGTTAGAAACTAAGATGTCGGTAGAACAAATTCCTCTGCACCTATTCATTTTGGTCACAGCTTTCTTCATTCTCGTTGTGTGTGCTCTGCCTGAAAAACAAGCCAAGTGTACTTTAGTATTTAGTACTAACTCTAGTTACCAATTTTCAGTTATTAGCTGTTAGAATAACCTGTAGCACACAGTGTACAATTTCATAGAGAAATGTGTTGTTAATATAATGGAGGAAGTTTAAGTCTGTTATGTTGTAAAATGTTAATTTTCCCTTTGCCTTGAATAGACATTCCTTGCATAAAGCAAACAGAATGTTAGGAGTTGTAATTGCCTTTTAATATTACGGGAGATGTAACAGTCTGCTCTAATTCTAATTTCCACAGATGAAACCTTCAAAAAAGATTTTTTTTTTTTACTACTTCAAAGGTAGAGATTCTTGAATCACACAACTTTGAAGTTAATCATCTGATCAAATTAAAAATATTAATACAAACTTCAGTGAATACAGACTGAACAGTGAAACACCCATGACGCTAGTCAAAATTTCAAATTAGAGCCAAGTATTATGGGTACATGGGGTTTCAGAAAGTGGCACCAGTACATAGGCTGTGTGCCTGCGTTGAAATGGCCAGATTTGTGGGGGATATGGATTTTGCTTCTTTTAGAGGTACACAAAACACTTTTCAAATATGGCATAAAAGTAGAGCACTTTGGAAGTATACTCAGTAGCCTCATTTTCAGCTCTGTGCTAGATGCTTTGCTTGGCATTGTGTTAGCAGACACTTTATATAGATATCTCATATAGTCCACACAACAATTTTATGAGTACCGTATTTTTCACAAATAACATGCCCACATAAATAATGCACCCACACATGTAACACACATAGCACGCCTAAGAAGATAACCTGTAAAGGGATTATGCGGTTGGGAAAAACATATAACGTGCATTATTTGCATAAGATATGGTAGCCACTTATTCCCATTTTACAGTTGAGAGGAAATTGATGCCAAGAGAGTTTACAAGGTTACACTGCTAGTAAGGAGTGGGGCTTAGACTGTGGATTTTGAACTCTAAAATGCTAAAAAATTTTCCCTTCTAAGTATGGGGACTTAGTCTGTGCCACTTCTTAAAACATGCTCTTGTACTGTAACTAGTTCTGCAGTGGAAAGTACTGATCTGTCCTCCTTGATTGTTAGTTCCTAGGAGTAGTGGCTGTATTACCCTTTCCTAAGTAATTCACCTGGTTGTTACACAGTCATGTCAACATGGGGGCCAATCACGGAACGCTTATTGAATTATCAAATGGAGTTTGTGTTCATCAAGTAGCACAGTCTTCACAGGGGCTATAGCTTTAATGTAGGAGACTGAGGACAATCAAAAGGGAAATACCCAACTAGGTGGTCTTCTTTCCTGACTGTAACTGTTGCTGTGCTTTCCCCTAGGTGGTAAACTTGATTTGCATTGCTTGTGTTTCTCCCAGGGAAGTTATGGTGCCAGTGAATTATAAGTTCATTCCCTGGAATACTAACTGTGAAAAGTTTTTGTTTTGTACTTGAATTGTTAGAAACGTGAAATAAAAAATGATAGGGAATATGGAAAAATGAAACCAATTCTGTTTTCCTAGGTTATGAACCTCAATTATTTTGACCACATCTACTGCTTTGTATTAAAAACCATTTGATAGTTAGGTAAATAGTAGGTGTGAATTTCTTTTAATTTAAAAAAAGGGCTCAAACCAACATAATTACCATCGCCAAACAAAAATGGAAGATCCCTTTTCTGTATTATGGATATTTATGCCAAAGGGAGATCTCTGTTTTGGCGTTTCTCATGTATTTTATTTGGTTAGAATAAAAGTAATTGCTATGCATGCTTTTATTTGGGATAATCCCTTTTCATAGGTAGAATTTCATTTGCTTCAGAAAATTCCATGGGGAAACAGGCAAGTACTTGGTTACATGGCATTAACATTTCTAATGAGTCAGGATTCTTCTATTTCAAAGATATTTACAAACTTAAAACACACGTAAGGAAAGATTATTTCTGTGGTCCCTTTGTTTTAAAAATCATGTTTAGACTTCAGTCACTTAGTTATTTTGAATTTATCTATTTAAAAAGATTCATTCATCTCCATGGGATTTATGTTTAAGAACTTGCCTGTCATGGCATTCAGTATTCCTCATGAGCATTTTTTCCTACAGAGCACCTTAGTCTCAGTTGTGTGAAAACATTCTCATGAGTTTTCTACTCAGAGAATATTCCTTAAAACTTGTGTTAAGGCTTAGAGTACTAGATCAGACATCCCATCAGCCATGACTCTATCTTTAGCATCTCTAGGTGGTGCAGACTTTTCCTAATGTACTCGGGTCTGTTTCTCCGCTTAGATTTCTTCCTGAAGGTCACAGAGATCAGCCACAAACTAAATTTCTGTCCTCAAAATATTTGCTGTGTGAAAGACCGCTGTGCAGGGATCTTGAGCTTCAAATGGAGGGTTGCAAAGATACACACTGAGCTCTAGGGTTACTTCTGATGGCACGAGGCCATGCTCCGCCTGTATGAATGTAAATCAGAGGGCTGGAGGGCCAGCAGGGCTGCCCTGTGCTGTTGGAGCCTTTGCCTGGGCCCAGATCCTCAACAGTGAGCCAGTTACTTTCCATTGTGAAGGTGGCTGCTGAAGGAGACATTCACCTGCTTAAGTACACTGAGAGACTTCTAGGGGAGCAAGACACATTACTGGGAAAGCGCCCTGGATAATAAGTATATTATCTATGCATGTGCTGTAGATGCCTTTTTTTTTCCCCTCCATAAAAATAATAGAATGTATTCTGCAAGTGCCAAGGCTAGGGAAAATTGGGAATCACTAGGATTTCTTCATCTTCTATATTTATTCCAGGAAACTTCTTTCCTTCTGCCTGACAACTATCCCTATTGTTTTAGGGCACGCTTTTCTAAGCTGTAGCATATTTTTTGCTCTGACACCCAAGAAGAACAGAGAGATGGTCCTTTAAATAGCACTCCATAGTTGGGATTTGAGGGACCTGATTAATCCCCTTTGCTTTTTGTTTTCTTAGAATGACTCCCCCCAAAGCTCATATCTGATTTTTTAATTTGTATACTGGAAGGACAATTAATTTTGCTCAGTTTTTTGTATCCTTTCCACATTTTACTTGCTTAGACTGTTGGAGAAACTAATTATGGCCCAGTGTTTATTTGGAAGAGAGGACTTGTTATGCCTTATGAAGCACTGTATCTGGGACACTGAGCACCTAAGATTTTTCTGTATTTGACACACTGTTCTGTAGCATATCAGAGTTTGTATGAACAAGTAATAGGGAATTCCTTTTGCTTTTTTTTTCTTTTTGGGCGTGAGCTCAAGAATTCTATTTATTTTGGTATAAAATAATTACAGTATCTTCTCTTATTTGGAGAGAAAATATTTACTTCTATGTGGAGGAAAAAAAGGTAAGAGTTTACTCAATTTTCTGCTACTTATATATTTCTAACTTATTACTTTAGATTGCTTTTCATTCAGAAGCCCCAGTTCTGAATGGACTTTTGAGGTAATTATTTTGGCAGCAGGATATTTCGGCGATAGGTGAAAATTGTATATTCAGCACTTCTCTACTGCTGTGAGAGTACCATGCTTATACCTTTATGTATAACTTCTATCATCTTTTCAAACTTAGCTTATATTTGTTGGTTGCACAGGAGAAACAGAACCAAATAATTTTGGAAATGCAAGGAAACTTATCATATTCATTCTCCTTTGCAGTGCTGGAATTTCCTTTACAACGGTCTAGCAAATGTTCCTACCAGCTCTGCTTGAACACTTCCTATGACTGGGAACTCCATGGTCCTCAAGGCACTTCATTTGATTTTGACCAGTTGCTGTTACCAGAAAAATCCTGATGCTTAGACACAGTTTACCCCTCTCTAACTTCCATTCAGTATTTCTTGTTTCAATCTCTGCTTCTTATTGGTTACTGTTGAGTCAGTTCTTACTCATGGTGACCTCGGGTGTTACAGAGTGGAACTGCTCCATAGGATTTTCTTGGCTATAATCTTAACAGTAGCACATGGCTAGGCTTTTTCTTCCGCAGTACCACTGGGTGGATTTGAACCGCCCACCTTTAGGTTAGTAGTTGAGTATAAACTGTTAAAAACAGAGTTAATCAGCAGTAAAAAATTGAAAAAAGCACATCTTAATCTCTGGAGCTACCCCACCCCCCAGCAAGTGGTGCTTTTTTTCGATAGAACTGCTAATTAATTCTGTTTTTAATTTGTCATGAACATTTCTCATTGCTTTTTTGTCTTTGAATGTTGGCTGCTTCTTTCAATTTGAAACCATGTGCTCCTTTTTTTAAGAGAAAAGGGAATGTTTTCATGAACTCCCTGGTGGCTATGTTTCTCCCACTTCCTGTCCTCTCTCACTGTTGCCCAAGGATTTCTTTACAAGGGAACCTTACCCAAAAAAGAAAAGCAGCAACTCTTCAAATCTCAGTGGTGGGTCTACTCGAGTACACACAGCTTCTCTTTTGGATTCAATTGTGACCTTATTTGTGAAAGTTGAGAACTTAATTTGTTAAGTTGTTTGGTATATAAAAATAACCCAAATGTTTACATAACTTACATTAAGGAATTTGTATCATACATCAAGTGACAAGTAAATTATTCAGGTACTTTGAGTCATCTTGCTTTTTACTTTGCTGAAATTCTATGTTAAAACTCATTAAAGCTGCTGGTTGGTAGCTATGGAATGGAGATGGAGAACCAAGTGCTGATAATTGCTAGCGTGTTCATCACTGGTCTTATACATCTTGATTCTGCTCCTATTTTTTTTTTAGTTGAGAACACTTTGTATTGTTGGAGATCTTTAGTCGCAAGCAACAGAAACAGCCTCTGGATAATTTACAAAAGAAAAAGGGAGATGAAGGACAATCTGAGCAGCTGGGCTTGAGGAAGGCAGGATTCAGGGAAGCCCCAGTAATCTCATTTGTCCAAGGGCTGCCACATGAAGAACCCTCTCCCAGTTTTAGCTGCAGTTCTTAGATTGGCTTGGCACACTTTCCACTGTGTATCTTTTGGCAGTTTGAGGCTCTTTTGTTCCCAGGTACACTGGAAGCCTAGTTGCCTTCTTTGTTTCTTCCCACAAAAATACTGATTTCATATACGTCTTTAAAATAACCCAGAACCAAACCTATTGCCATTGAGTTGATTCCGACTCATAGCGACACTATAGGACAGAGTAGAATTACCCCATAGCGGTTCCAAGACTGTAATCTTTACGGAAGCAGACTGCCACATCAGCTGGTGGGTTCAAACTGCTAACCTTTTGGTTAGTAGCCGAGCGCTTAACCGCTGTGCCATGAGATCCCTATACAGGTCTTAGTGCTATTAATGTTTTTCTGCCTATTCATAGTTTGGGGTTGTTGTATATGTGTTCCAAGGATGGGGAGTGGTAGTTAGGTTTTGCTGTTCTACTTGCTCTGTCTTTTTATGGGGAGAGTCACCAAGATTAAAAAGAACTATATCCTTGCTATCATTTTCCCAGAATTCTCTCTTGTTTTTTTAAAATCACTGCTGAACCTCGAGTTAAAAAAAAAACAACACAAAAAAAAGCAAACCTGTTGTTGACTTACAGCGATCCTATAGGACAGAGTAGAACTGCCCCATAGAGTTTCTAAGGAGCACCTGGTGGATTAGACCTGCCGACCTTTAGGTTAGCAGCCATAGTTCTTAACCACTATGCCACTAGGGTTTGTGTTCCCTGTTATTCCTAATATTATTTACATGTGTACTGTTTCTCTTTTTTTTTAAAATCTTGTAAGAAGTTTGTTGAATTTTTTTTAACCTTTTGACTTTGTTTATCCTCTTGTATCTTTGTTCTCTATTTCATTAGTTTTGCCTTATTGTCGTAAATTCCTACCTTATGCTTTCTTTGTTTTTTTTTAAATTATTTTTAAATTTAAATTCTTGATTTGCATGCTTAGCTCATTTATAGCCAGTCTTCTTTTAACATAAACATTTAGCTTTATCTCATAAGTTTTGATACATTTTTTCATTATTCAGCCTTAATGTATTTTCTAATTTCCATTATAGTTCTTTCTTGATCCTTGAATTGCATAGAAGTATTGATGTTTTTAAATTCCCATAATATGAGATTTACTTGGTTTGTTTTTGTTATTGATTTCTAATTTAATTCCTTTCTGATTGAAGAAAATAATCTTGATTCTTACAGGATTTTTGAGATTTGCTTTGTGGCCTAGTATGTGGACATGTTTTGCAAATGCCCACTTGGTACTTGAAGAGAATGTGAGGTTACACATTTACATAACAGGTGCAGGGTCTATGTATTGCATGAGATCAAGCACATTATAACACTATTTAATCCTTGTCTATTTGATCTATCAACTCCTGAGAGGGAGTTTATAATATCTTTTCATACTGATAGCTAACATTTATATGGTAATTATATTGCAGGCATTTTTTGAGGGCTTACATGTATTAACTTACTGTGTATTTGTCATTTTTCCTTATAGATCTGTTACTTATGCTTTATATATTTTGAGGCTATGTTACTAGGTGTATAACACCTGGTCATTAGAGTCTTTTATCATTATATGTTAACCTTCTTTATCTCTAATAACTATTTTTAACCCTAAAGTTCCTTTGGAGCCCTGGTGGTGTAGTGGTTTAGAGCTCGGCTGCTAACCAAAAGGTCAGCAGTTCCTTGGAAACCCTATGGATCAGTTCTCAGTCCTATAGGGCTGCTATGAGTTGGAAGTGACTGGATGGCACCTAACAACAACAACAACAACAGAAGTTTCTTTTTTTTCTGATATTGGTATAGTTACACAGGTGTTTTGTTTTTTTGCTTGTTAATATTTGCCTAGAATATCTTTTTCATACCACCTTTATATGTCCTTTTGTTTGAATTGTGTCTTATAAATAGCCTGTGGGTACATTTTATTTTATCCAAGAGTGGTACTATAGTAGTATTTTAAGAGCAAGAATTTTAGGGCCAAATTGCTTAGGTTTGGTTTGTTGCCTGGGGTTTTGCTATCTGGCCGCTAGAGTTCTGTACTTGAGGGTGGGAGGTGATTTGACTTTGCTTTATTTAGACTTTTTAACCCGTGCCTATGTTTTATGCTCCATATAACACACCAGCTCTCCCAGGTACGTGGTGTATTCAAGTTCTGATAGTCTGTGGGATTCCATTCATATCCTTTCACTATCACCTGCCACCTGAACTATATGGTATGCTTCCTTAGTTAGTGCTATTCCATCTACTTTTTATCTCCTAAAAATATATTTAAGTATCTCTGAAGTGGACATAATAAGACTGCTTAGTTTATAGGACTATTTGAGGTTTGCTGTGAGTTATTAGATGTAAAGAACTTTGAACAGTGCCTGGCACATCAGAAATGCTTAGGCTTGTTTTGCCTTTAATGTTAAATTGACTTTGAGTGCTCTTAGTCCCCTTGAAAGTGTCCACATTCCTATATGATGTTTGTCACTGTTAGTTTCACCATTACATTTATAGTTCATGTTTTTCTTTCTGTTGTTGTTGTTACTCAGGTGATATGGAGTAAAAACTTCTGAACGTCTTAATTCACCATGTCTAAAATAATAATAGAATTTAGTAGAATTTAGAAGTTATTTCCCAGAAGGAGTATTTTTTTAATAATTAAACTATATGATAATTTAAAACATAAAATTTTTATATTTGAAGAGTGTAGAATTCTTTCAACTAGTTGATGGGCTGGATTCTGAATTACATATGGAGAAATTAACATTTCTGTGGAATGAAATTTTTTTGTCTAAATGGGAATCTCTATTTTAATTAGGTTTATGTTAGAACATTAGCTATTATGTAAATGTCTCACGTGATGGTGAAAGGATATTCATCAATGTGAAACTCTGAATTTTAGAGGACTGTACATACGGAGTAAGCAGAGCATATTGGCATCCAAATGTTGATTTATGCTTTTTCTCTTCCATTATATATGATTCTCACTCATTTCCTAAGGTGGAATTTATTTTTTTATCAGGAAGGAAAAGCTGCTACGATGTTCTCAATGCCGAGTTGCCAAATACTGTGGTGCCAAGTGTCAGGTAAGACTGTTCAGCTATATAGAGATGAAACCTTCAAATTCTCTAGTCTTAAATTTGTCCTACATTATTCCTGTTAGCCTCTTTCTATTTCTTTAAAATCTTTGATTTATTTTCACTTGTTATTTTCCCTTTAGTTAAAAAATGAACATATTGAGCTATCAGGACCACTCAAGCGAATCCCACTTTTTCGTCACCAGTTGTATTGTACTCGTCCAAAGAGGCTGAGATCATCCACCTCTGATGCCAGATGTGTGGTGGATAATAAATTCCACTCCACGTGCCAAGTGTGTCCTATGGAAACCTCTGCTTCCTTTCCCTGGGCAGTTCAGACCCCAGCTGCTCTACGTAGCGCTTCTGTCTCTCATCGTCTTCCACCAGGGGCTAGGTCAGTGGGTACTGTCCCTTTCTCTGTTTTTTAGGTCTGGTAATCCCTTGGAAATACTCACAAGCTCCAAGGAAAGACCTATCTTTAATCTAGTCGAAAAAAGGATACAAACAACATAGGGGGAGGTCTGGGAGAGATCTGGGTACAAAGCTTCCATGTTCCCAGGGGACTTGCTTACTCTCCTGAGAGCAGATGTTCACTCTGTCCACCCAGAAAGCTCCACTGAGCCTCTGTCTTCCAAGGCCTTTATCGGCCTCACCATGTGGCCATGATATATTACATTATGCCTCCTGAGGCTTAGTCAGTGAGGGCCCCCAGGTGGTCCCTCTTGGTCTAGTCATCCCCCACTCTTTGGCCTCAGGTGTGATCTAGCTCTCGGGAACCAGGATCAAAGGCCAAATTGTGTACTTCAGGGGCTTCCATACCTTGCATAAATGTACATACTAAAATAATAATAATCATTTTAAATATATATATATGTACACACACACAAAATCTGGAATAAGTAAATGTCTCCTCTCTGTCTTCTAGTCCCCTGACCTAAATTCCATTTTTCAGAGAGAATCACTGTTAAGCTTCTTGAGTGACTTTGCAGCATTTTCTTGTGCAAATACATACATGTAGCTATATCCTTTATTTATAAAACAGATGTAGGTTATTCTGGCACAAAGTCTTGTATACTTTGATTTTTCTTTAATAATATCTAGAGAAACTTTCTGTATTTTCCCATATATTTCCATATATCACATAATTCCTTCATAATTGTAATTTCTCCATTTGTAAATGCTTAAATTGTTTCCAAGTTTTGATACTGCCAACAATGAACCAAGCATCCTTTTGTGCACATTTTTGCACACTCCTTCAAATTAATTGTAGGGTAAATTCTCCCTACTGGTACGAATTAGTGAAAGGATATCTACATTTTTATTTTTAAAGACAATGCCAGATTACCTTCCAAGAGTTTGAGTTAGTTTATACCTAACAACACTCTGTGAGAGTAACTTCTTTAACATCTTTGAAATTCCTTAAAGGAGGTATAATTAACATTAACATGACCTTTTCTTCTAACCTTATGATTAATCATTTAATAAGAAATGTAATTATGTTCTAATGAATTGCCTCATATTAAAAAATCTAGTTGGAGGTTTCGTGTCTCTGCCATTTTTCCTCTCCCCCTTCCCCCGCATCCTTTTTGTTTCTTATTTTGGTGTGTGTGTGTATGTGTGTGCACATGCTCGGATATGTGCATGCAAAGTTCCTCTTTCTTTTAAATCTAGACCAGGCTTATCTGAGGGATTTTCTGCCATCCGACTTTGTCCTTTGAAAGTAATCTCCAGACTACAAATAGAGGGATCTTAAAGGAGAAGAAACCAAAGTCAGGAGCCCCAGATCCTAGTGCTAATTCTACCATTAGGTAGTTAAATCATCCTGCGAAAAGCACTTAAACTCTCTAGGACTCAATTTCCTAATCTGTGCTAATAATAATAACTAATATTTATTAGGCATCTACTAAGCACTGCTTTATTCCATTTAATCTTTAAAAGAATCCTGTGAAGATTAGGTACCATTATTATACTCATTTTACTAATAAGGAAACTGAGCTACAGAGAGGAACCTGCTGAAGTTCCTATTAGCTAATAAGCACTGGAGTTTGGGAAATGAACGCAGGTAGTCGGACTCTAAGGAGCCTGGGTGGCACTAACCTCTAAAGGTTGGTGGTTCGAACCCACCCAGTGGCTCCACGGAAGAAAAGTCCGGCAAACTGCTTCTGTAAAGATTACAGCAAAAAAAACCCTGTGGAGCAGTTCTACTCTGGGGCCGGCTCAGCAGCAGCTAACAACAACAAGAAGTCAGACTCCAAACTTCTAACTTCTCTTCTAACCCTAAACTGTACTCTTGCTCGGACATTCTGATTAGGTCTCTTTTCTAATTATTTATTGTTGTCTTCTTTTTCATTTTTTTAAAATAAGGATGGACTCTGTCCTCAAGGAACAAACAACAAAAAATTAAAAGATAGAAAGTTACTAATAACACTTCCCTAAGAAAAATAGAGAATGTTAAAAATAATTATTTTGACCTCATTTTATAAACTAAAAATTCTGTCAAAGTTAGAAGGATTCCAGATTTATGTAGGATCATTAATAACAACAATAACAAAAAGCAAAAACAAAACAAACCCGTACTTTTCCTACAGGATGGATTCCAGAAAGTTTGTGGTGATGTTTTAGCTATTCTTGTGAAACTGAGCTACGTGACTCAAAAGACTTGAAATTAAGAAGACTACATGTGGAACTGTATTAGAATTACATGCCTTGTGACACAATCTTTTAGATGAACTTCCTTTCTAGTCTGAATGACCTAAACATTTACTTTTGTTTGTAAAAAGTAAATAAAAACTTTTAATTTTTTTTTTTTTAATATTTTATTGTACTTCAGGTGAAGGCTTACAGAACAGATAGTTTCTCATGTAACAGTAGCACACATACTGTTTTATGACATTGGTTAACAACCCCACAACATTTTAACCCTCTAAATTCTCAACTTTTTTTTTTTTTTTGGTGAAAATACACATAGCCAAAGATATGCCATTTCAAAAATTTTTTTACATACACATTTAAGTGACATTGACTACGCTCTTCTAATTGTGCTGTCATTCTCACTTAAGATGAAGGCTTACCAGACAAAATAGTCTCCCATTTAACAGTTACTACAAATGTTGCCCTGTGACAATGGTTAACAATCTCACAACACATCAACAATATCCTTACTCTACTTTGTGTTCCCTATCATCGGCTTCCTACTCGCCTTCTGCCTTCTGGGCCTTGTCACTAGACTCCTGTACCTCGTTACTCTCATGGTTTTACTGGGCTGTCCACTCCCAGGCTGAACAGTGAACCTCGAAGGTAACAAAACTTTTAATTTTTACGAATTATCTTTTTCCTCCCAATGCTGCTGCTTCCTTTTGTATACACTGAAAGGAAAAAAACAAAACAAAACATTATCTCATTAGAATGAGTAGAGGAGTTTGGCGGATGAGTACGTCATTTTAATTCATTATAGTGTGTGTACATTTACTACATATATTAGCTATTTACTGCAGCATCAATAACAATGTCATCTTCAAATATACTCTGGAAGGTAATAGGAGAATAGCTAGTAAGATTAAAGATATACTATATAACACCAACTAGTGCGTGTGTGTGAGTGTGTGTATGGTGTGTGTAGAGGTGGGCTGGGAGTCAAAGACCGCCCAGAATGTATGCATTTAAACCACTCTGTTTAGCTCAACCTTAAGGTATAGCGTTAAACATTGTAATTATTGTGGATTCTTACAAAGCAGCACCAAATTAAACTGACAAACTGAACTATGAACAGGAGGCAGAAGTACTCGGAATGAAATTGATATAAGATATGAATTTGTAGCATAAAATTTATAACGTGTAGCCCGGGGGATATAATTTTGATTCACTAGCTTAGCATTTGATGTGAGGGGCTATCACATCAACTGAGTTGTCTGAGAAAGGCTACAGGGGTTTTACAGAGTGTAGTGTCCCATGTGCCCATAAGGACTGTATCAGTGCCATCGGTTTTCACGGTTCGTTTTTAAACATAAGCAATAGAAGAATTCATTTTCATTATAAAAATTAACACAGTATAGAATCATGTGGAGTAAAAAGTGAAATTCTTTCTCCAGCTTCTTTGTACACCTACTTCCATTTTCCTGAAATAATCCCGGATGTCCATTTGTTAGTGAAGGATACATACCATCTTACTCTGTGATTTATATATAGTATACACATATGCGTATATATTTACTGCTGTGTACAGTACGGGTTCTGATACTCACTGAAATGTTTCAGCCATCAGTGGCTTTTTATTTCTCTGTCTGTACCTTCTTATGAAGTGTCATATAGTGTAATAGAGGGGTTATGTATGAAAGCTACTTGCATTTCTTTATTGGCACAATCAGAGCATAACAGTTGATGCTAAGATCAAAGAGAAGAAGCTGAGTTTTCTCATGAAAAACATCCTCAAAATAATAATTTAAAAAAAGGTTGCAGTATCAATAGCAAGTAAATCAATTTGAATCAAATTCACCAAGTAAAATTTTACTTCTGCTGGATTTAATTTAATTCATAATATGTGCATTTCTGATTGAACTAATTGCTGAGCAAAATAAGCAGCTGGGCACTGCATCAAATTGCAGTTTATATACTTTACGGATTAGCAGAAAGAGGCTCTATTTTATTTTGATAATTATAGATCTTTTAAAAATGTAGATCATATTTTTGTGTTTACATTTTATACTTAAGTTGTAGAATAATTTGATTCATTTTTGATGGGTAGAAAATTAATCCCACATTAGTAAGCCCTTAACAGGGTGATTTAATAAGTTAATTTCTGGAATATTGTACCCAAAGTAGTGATAAGGAAGGAAGCCAAGCACTTTTTTTATTTCATAAAAAGCTCTGTGCCAGGCTTCAGACATACCAAATAGGGCATGTGCCAAATGTTCTGCAGAGAAGTCTGCTTTGTGTCCAACTGTGAACATAAAAGGGAATACTGTATAAAGGTAAACATTATTTGATCACATTTAAGTTTTTGATACTAACAAAGGTCTGGGGCCCTGACATTTCTCACTTTACATTGGCCTGGTGAATCATCTCATCCACTCCCATGACTTCAAGCAGCATCTTACACATGAATGATTCTCCAGACTTTGTTTCCAGCTTCCTACTTTCTCATCAGCACCAGACCCATAGGTACAGCCACTTACTGGGCACCTTCACTTGGCTGTTGCACAGGTGTCTCAAATGCCGCATGTCTAAACCTCACCACATTATCTTCCTCCAGACCTGCTTCTCATGTTTCAAGTGTAGTGAATAACTTCAGCAACCACCCAGCTGCCCAAGTCACTGGGGTATCATCTGTGATTCCTGTTCTCTCTTGGCCTACATCAGTTAATCATCATGTCCTGCTGATTTTACCACTTGAATATCTTGGTTCGCTTCTCTCTAGCTTCTGAACCATGATGATATTTGTTACCATGATGACTTTATTAGATTATTAATTTGCACTCTTTGCTATCACTCTTGCCAGCTTCTGGATCATTCTAGAATGCAAGCATGATCTGTCACTATTATGGGTTGAATTCCCTACCCCCACCCCACCCCAGAATATGTGTTGTAAATCCTAACCCCTATACCTGTGGTTATAATCCCATTTGGGAATGGGTTTTCTTTGTTATGTTAGTGAGGCAGGATTAGTGTAGGGTGTGTCTTAAATTGATTTCTTGAGATATGAAAAGAACAGATTAAGCAAGCAAGCAAGCAAGCAAGTGGAGATGGGGGAACACAGATGCCATGCTACATGAGATCTCCAAGGAACCAAGAAGCAGAAGCTGAAAACAGACAAGGACCTTCCTTCCTCCAGAGCCAACAGAGAGAGAAAGCCTTCCCCTAAAGCCAGCACCCTGAATTTGGACTTCTAGCCTCCTAAACAGTCAGAAAATAAATTTCTGCCTGTTAAAGCCACTCATTTGTGATATTTCTGTTATAGCAGCACTAGGTAATTTAGACAGTCAGTCACTTTCTTAAAATCCTTTCTTGGCCCTCTTTGTCCTCAGGATGAAATTCAAACTCTCTGACTTTGCCGTATTTTCACTTCTGGGCCTTTGGCTGATTAGTCCTTGGGTTGGCCCCCTTTAACTACTGAACTCCTGTTTACTCTTTAGGATTCAGATTCAGTGTTACTTCCTCTGTCCCTAAACTTCTAAGACTAGTTGTGTCCCTTCCTTTATCGTACAGAAATTTAATTATTTTAATTATAGGTTTACTTGTTTGTTTCTGCAGTTAGAGGGTCACTGTGCAGTGTTCACTGCTGAATTGCAAGATGTAGCATAATCTGTTGAGTGAATGAATGAGTGAATTCGTTAGTGATACCTGTTGGCTTGACTTGTAAATTACTAAAAAAAAATGACAGTTATTAGTAAATAATATGCCTATAGTAATATTTCTTGACTCATCAGTGCAGGGATTATCTATTGACTTCCTATTCTGATGGATAAGAGAATTTAACTCACCTTCACCAACATCCCTCCCTCCCCCTCTCCCTCTTCTTGTGTATTTATATCAGAATCCTCCATTCGTTCACAGCTCATTAAACAGATATTTATTGAACACCTACTAGCCAGGCTCTTTTCTAAGTTTTGGGGGTTGAGGTGGTGGGTGGTTAGCAGTGAACAAGCAAACAAAAAGTCCTGGCTTTCATAAAGTTTATATCATGGAGTGGGAAGACAGATAATAATTAATGCTTTTGATTATAGGATTGAAAGTGATTGGGGTGAACATGGGCTTACCCTTGAATGGGTGATTAGAAAAGGGCTTCCTGTGAAGATCTAAGTGACCAAATAAAATAAAATAAAATAAAAGCAAGAATGATATGGTGTATTTAAAGGGGGACAAAAAGGCCAGTATGGTATAGTAGACTAGAGTGAGTAACAAGGAGAATTGTAGGATACAAGGTTAAAGAGATAGGAGGGACCTGGTTATGAGGCTCTTATATGCTATGGTTAAAAATTTACATTTTGTTCTGTGTGTGATGGGTTCTTACTGTATGTGGTTCTAAGCATGATCTGACTTAGGTTTTAGAAGGATCTACCTGTCTGCTGGGGAATTGGGTTACAGGTGAGCAAGAATAGAGGCTGAGAAGCCAGTTACGAGGTTATTACACTAGTCTGGTTGAGCTGTAATGGTGGCTAGGACTAGGGTAGTTGCAGTAAAGATAGGGTTGGTCAGAATTGGGGTATCTTTTGAAGGAAGAACTGGCTATACTTGCCCATTGATTAATTATTTCAAGATTTTGTTGAGTACCCAGTATGTGCTAGGCACTGATATAGTCAGGAACTCTGGATGGCTTAGATTAGACTGGTAGCAGTAGAGGTGGTGAGAAATGATTGCATTTGAGATACTTTGAAGATGTATCTGAAAGAATTACCAATAGATTAGATGTAAGAGGTGATGCAAAAAGAATAAAGATGACTTTTAAGTTTGTGGCCTGAACAACTTTGGATGATTGGTGGTGCCATTTAGTGAGTTAAACAAATCTGGGGGAAGAGCAGATTCAAAGAGAAGAATTCTAATTTACAAATTTTGAGTTTGTTCCTATTAAACATACACATGATGATGTTGAATAAACAACTGGATGTACTTGTGTAGAGTTTAGGAGAGGCTGGAACTGGAGATATAAACGTAAGTGGATTGAATGTGGGGTGGGGAGAAAAAGAAGAATCAAGAGTGACTGGTTTTGGGTTTTAGGACTTACTGACATGGGAAACTGACATAAGAGACCCAGTTTTAGGTGTGAAAAACTTTGGCCATGTTAGATTTGACATGACTATTATACATCCATCAGACTCAATTCCTCTTCAAGTGTCTATAAGTTTAAACAGTATGTAAGCCTCCATCTTTGTTTTATCAGTTATAGAGATTATCTCTTGATTCCCTACTTTGTAGGGTGAAGATATTACTATTTTCACTCATTCCATCTCTTATCACTCTATTTCCCATAATGTGTTAGCTGTACTTTTATATTGTCAGGGTTGATGCCACTTACATTCTGTTCTGTAACACAAAATTAAGTCCTGTTTATTAGAAAAGAAGTTCATAATCAGTAAACAGCCATAATAAGTGATTTTTTAAATATTGAACTATAAATGTGTAGAGTAAGATTCAGTAGTCCCATTCAAAAGTCCTAAAAATTGATAAGTTGATTGAAATTTTTATTTATGTCAAAATGTGCAATTAAAATACATTGGAAGTCCATAAAGGTGAATGATTCGTTTTGCCCTGCCAGCTAAAATATATCACTTAAGCCATTCCATTTTGATATGGTAGCTTAGTAGATCAGGGATTGGCAAACTTTTTCTGTAAAGGTCCAAATAAATATTTTAGGTTTTGTGGACCATAAGGTTTCTGTCAAAACTACTCAACTCTGTCATCATAGCATGAAACAAATGAGTATAAATGAATAAGCATGGCTTTGTACCAATAAATGTTTACAAAAATAGGTGGCAGGTTGGATTTGACCCGTGGGCCATAGTTTGCCAAACCCTGCTCTAGATAATGATTGACTTACTTTGGGGGACTAATGCTGTTGTCTCATATTATATGGTTCCTCAGTTAACCAGGAGGCTGTTACCGCATTTTCCTAAGAAGTAATAGTTTATTCTTGTTTGTTTTTTTCTGTCAACTTCATGCCCTATGACCATTATCCTCCATCACTTTTTTTTTTTTTTTTAATTTGGCCTTATCTGTCTGATTTGATTAAGGCTAGTGGGAAGGTGCTCTTGTTCTACATTTGATACAGCATTCAGTAAGCTTT
Source organism: Trichechus manatus latirostris (assembly GCF_000243295.1). Lineage (NCBI taxonomy): Eukaryota > Metazoa > Chordata > Mammalia > Sirenia > Trichechidae > Trichechus > Trichechus manatus. Next base: position 7,879,483 of record NW_004443975.1, on the reverse strand, counting down.
TTTTTTTTTTTTATTTTAATATTTTATTGTACTTCAGGTTCAGTAAGCTTTCTAAGTGATAAGTCTTATGTATATCACTGAACCTCTAGCGTGCTCTAAGGAGATTTTATGCAAAATTTTAATCAATACCTGTCAGTCAGCTGTAGCTGTTAGACAACCTACTTAGTTTTCTAGTTTTCTTTTCCCAGATTCCAGCTTTTCAGATCTGCATATATCTGAAAACTTGTAATTTAATATTGGGCTACATTTGGGTCATACAGAAGATGTAGTATTCACTTGCTATCAAGCAGTTTGGAAGTGAATGGAAAACTGCCGGATCTCTTTTCTTTTCTGCAAATTGTTTAGCAACTCAACTATCCTAAGTTTTGCCCATAGGAAGCCTCTCTAGATGATTGTTTGTGAGTACAGTAAGTCATGAACATGTAGGAAAAAATTATTTTGACAATATTTCACATAGAAGATGTTCAATTAATGATGGTTATTAGGCACACATGAAATTGTTGAATAAGCTGGCTTAAAATAATTCATTTTCTTTTCTACATATTGTAACCCAGGTTCTTCATCCAAATGACTACAAATCTGAGGAAAATACTGTTCTAAGTTTTCAGTGCTATGTAGACTTTACTTGGGTAGGTTTCAAGCCTATTTTGACGTAATATATTTGTTAAGAGTGGATATCTCAGACCTATATAATTTTATCATTGAAAGGCTGCCTTAGAGAGCCTTGAATCCAGTCTTCTTGCAGAATAAATGTCTGGCGAACCCAGGCAATGAATTAGACGTGTTTCACCCAAACCGGGCTCAGTATACTGTGACCCTTACCATGCTCCAATCTAAAATAATAATTAGCTTCCATAAAATGAATATCTATCCCAACCCAAATGCAATGTTTAAATCCAATGTTTAATAGTATTTAAATAGATTATTGAACTATAGTGACTTTATGTTCAAGGAGGAGAGACAAATATTGCAATAATAGTGTTAATAGTACAAAAGCTATTTAAGAAAGAGGAAAAAAATTGAATTTCTCTTTTCTGTTGAAATACCTCGTAGTGTGCTTCTTTTATAATCAGCAATCAAGACCTCTTAGACTGGTCAAAGAAGAAATTCTTAGGGAGTTTGCTGTCCTTAATTTCAAATCTTCAGTGATGAAGACATAGTAAATTATATCTCCTAAATGGTACTGGTTTTAGAATAAATCATCAGATATATATTGAACACCTGTGACATGCAAGGTGCACCTAACTGGTAGTACATTCATTTAAGAAAACCAGACATAAAAAGCTAAATTGATAAATTACTGAATGAGCCTTTGAATTACAAAAGATTTCATCATTATTGCAAAAGGATTCATTGAAGTGTTTTTTAACATTTAAAAATGCATTTACACTGTTTTGAGTTCAACCAGATTTTCAAAAATAAAAATATTAAAAATCATACATGCCTATTAGTAATTTTTTGCTTCTTCTTTCTTACAAAAATGCTTCTCCCAGAATCAGTTACTAGAGATAAGATAATTGTTTGTTTTTATTTATAAATATAATAACTTGCTCTGTGTAGAAAATTCAAACAGTAATGAAAAGCGTAAGAAAGAAGACAAAAAATAGCATTTTCTCTGGAAAAGCTGGAAAAAATTACCAATTTTTTAGTATTTAAAACAAATGTATGCACGTATGTAATTCAAGTTTTTTAGGCTGAATTATAAACATTATTTCTGTGCCAACAATATGTACATTAAAATTTTAATGTTTATTACCAATCTGACATGGAGAGAGATAGGAGCAACTTACAGTTTTACCAAGAAGGCTAGAGAGTGCCTGTTTCCCTCAATCAGTTGCCATGGTGTCAACTCTATTTTGACACAGTTGGGGTTGTGATTATACCAGTAGATACCTCTAAATATTGTTGCTAAGCTAATGGGATACCTGTGTTATCTTGTTTCTGTTAACATTTCTTTAAGCACTGGTGTGGTTTACACTTTTTGTTTATTCGTTTTTTTCTTTCTTTTTTTTAATTTTCATATAGATAACCAATTGTCTCAGTATAATTTATTTTCAACTTTTTGAAAATTGATAGGTTTTACTATTAAACAAAAAAATACAATTTTGATATTATTATTGTAAATGAGAAAAAAAACCTATAGCCTTTTTTATTAACAGTGGGAAAACTACAATTAATAGACAGGCACCATGCCTTTAAAAATAGGGATTCATTAGGAAAAGATTATGACATATATATTGTATGTCTCCTAAATTTTTTATTATTTTTTTTTTTTAGGCATGAATTTCTATTCTTATCCTTCATGTTTCTCATTTTGTTTTTGTATTGGAATAGTCATCCTTTTCCATTATTTGTAGGACTTCTTTGTAAATTGGAGACATTTAACACTGTGTAAATACATGTTTTAGATTTTTTTTTTTTAATCTAAAACATGTATTTATCTTTCAACCTTGTTTATGGTGTTGTTTCCTTCCCCCTCATATACAAAAGTTACTTATTTTTTAATGTAATTTATTATATACATCTTTTTCTATATGGTTTCTGGGCTTTATGTCCTGCTTAGAAACATTTCTCCAGCTTCAACATTATAAAATGTCCCTTTGTATAGGGTGATAGTTCAATGATAATTACGGAGTAATATTTTGTTGTTTTATCTATCTAATATATATAATGACCTTCTTTGTAATTTAGTCTAGCCCAGTGATTTTTCAGCCTTAGCTACATATGGACTCCCCTGCAGTGATTAAAAAACAATTCATCTGATCCTAGCTTATAGGCACTGTCAGAATGTCAGGAGTGAGGCCCAGGCTATATATTTAAAAATATGTATTTATGTATGTGTGTGGTATGTGTAGCTATTTTGGATGGTTCTGTTGTTGTTAGTTCCTGTTGAGTCAGCTCTGACTCATAGCAACCCCATGTTTAATAGAACGAAACATTGCCCAGTTCTGTGCCATCTTTATGATTGTTGGTAAGTTTAGTCCGTTGTTGTGGCCGTTCTGTCAGTCCATCTCACTGAGGGTTTCCCTTGCCTCTGCTGGCCCTCCGCTTTATCAAACATGATGTCCTTCTCTAGTGATCAGTTCCCCATGATGATAGCTTCAAAGTAAGCAAGTTGAAGTCTCAGACAATATTCTGTGATCCATAGGGTTTGCATTGGCTAATTTTTGGAAGTAGATCACAAGGCTTTTCTTCTTAAGTCTGTCTTAATGTGGAAGCTCTGCTGTAACCTGTCCACCATGGGTGACCCTGCTAGTATTTGAAATATTGGTGGCATAGCTTCAAGCATCATAGCAACATGCAAGCAACCACAGTATAAGAAACTGGCGAACAGGTGGTAGAGGAGTGTTCTAGATCCGGGGTTTTCAGCATTCTCAGACCCAGCTCCACCTTTTTGCAAAAGATATTTCCGTTGCTCTCTCTCCTAGTAGTCTTGAAATGAAATTCATAGGTAATAACAATCTACATATTTTCAAAATATCAATATAATATCCTAACTAGAATATAAAGGAGAGAAAATTAAATTAATTTACAGTCATAAACATGTATTTTAGTATGCAAATACTTAGGCATGACTAGGCTAAAGGACATAAGTAATTATATAAGTGCACCTGTGCATAGAGTCACTGTAAGAAGGAAAGCTACAAATGCAGATCAGAAGATGTGTTGTATTGGTAACTGGAATACCGTAAGTGGTGTAGCTTTCAGTGATATGATTTTATGAACATTGAATGACTTTAGGTAAAGTTCTTAAAATACACTCTTCACTTGATTGACTTAGAAAATTTAGTACTATTAATACTGTGCAAAACAAAAACATATAAAACACAAGACTTTGTTTTAATATGTAAAAAGTTTAATTCTAGACTTAGATAATTATAACCACCTTCATGGAATGTTCGATAGGACAAGTCAAGTGGAGCGTGGAACAGTTCTTCATTGTATGGAACTGCCCTAAAACAGGATATCGGGTGTCCCTGCCCACTAAATGCCAATGGTATCCCCAAGGATTGTGACAAAAACAGCTCACAAATTTCCCAGACAATCCACAAGATTGGTATTACCCCTATTGAGAATCACTGGTTTAGTTAGTGTGTGTTCTGAATCATTATCCATACTGTAAAACATACACAAACTTACAGATTCTGAAGATGTTTTTTCAGTAATGCAGGTACTGACTCATGTAATTGTGTCATAGACGATTTCATTTCCCTCTTACTCCAGTCTAAAACTCTTGTCTCTCTTGGCCTTTCTTTTTTAACATAATATTTTAATTTCCTATTAAAATAATTTTTTATTGTTTAAAAAAAATTTCCTATTAAAAATAATTTCATATGGCCTATTGGTATAATTTCCCATGCCAATTTACTCTTTTTTTTTTTTAAAAAAAAATTTGTTGTTGTTCCTGAGAATATACATAGCAAAACATAACACCGATTCAATCTTTTCTACATGTACAATTCAGTGACATTGATTACATTCTTCAAGTTGTACAACCATTTGCACCCTCCCTTTCTGAGTTGTTCCTCCTCCGTTAACAAAAACTCACTGCCCCCTAAGTTTCCTATCTTTTGAATTGCTCTTGTCACTTTGATTCCATATACTGTCTTTTTACGCAGATAATGCACATCTTCTACGGGTTTGCCAACCACGCTCTCCCTGCCCCTGTGAGATATGTTCATAAGCGCTGCTGTGCCAGCTTTTTTTACGTGTTACTGTAAAAAAAATTAGCATAGCATGCTTACAAAAATACCTTGTGGAGGATGGGTGTGTTTGGCAAACAAATGTAGAAAGTGCTTGTTATTTGCACTTGTTATAAAAATACGGAAGATCTTAAACGAGCATAATGCTCAAGACACATTTTTTATTAGTTAAGTTAGGCTATTGTTTGGTTTTAAAAAGACTTCAGGAAATACTTTTGGTTTAAAATTTAAAGATTATCTCAGGGCAATAGTTCAGGGATCATCCAGCTTCCATGGCTCCAGAAAGTCTGGAGTCCAAAATTCTGTTCTACATTTTCCCCCTTTTGATCAGGATTCAGCTATAGAGTCTTGATCAAAATGTTCATTAGGGGTAACTGGGCACTATCCGGTTCTTCTGGTCTCATGGCCAAGGAGGTAGTTGTTCATGGAGGCAGTTAGTCACACATTCCATTAGCCTCCTCCTGTTCCTAACTCTCCTTCCTCTGTTGCTCCAGGTAAATAGAGACAAATTGTTGTGCCTTGGATGACTGCTTGCAAGCTTTTAAGACCCCAGGCATTATGCAGTGACCTGGGAAGTAGAACAGAAGCCCGAAACACGTTATCAGGCCTGATTAATTAGGATGTCTCATGAACCCATGACCCTAAACTTCAAACCATGGAACCAATTCCCATAAGGATTTGGTTGTGCTTAAGCAGCCTTAGCAACTGCTCTGTTTTTTTTTTTTTTTGGTCATTGTTGTAAATGTATCTATCATACAGCTTTTGCCAGTTCAGCCTTTTACAGGTACACAGTTTATTGACAGCAATTACAATAATTGGCTGTGCAACCCTACCCTTAATCAATGTGATTTTTTCATCACTGTTAACCCCCCTTTTCCCCTCCTTCCTGCCCTTGTTCAGTTTACTTTTATTGTACATCATTGAGAGGAGTCTTGGTGGCACAGTGGTTAAAGCACTCAGCCGCTAACTAAAAGGTCAGCAGTTTGAACCCACCAACCACTCTGCAGGGGAAAGATGTGGCAGTTTGCTCTTGTAAAGATTTACAGCCTTGGAAGCCTTACGGGGCAGTTCTGTACTGCCTTATGGGGCACTATGAGTCAGAATCGACTCAACAGCAATAGGTGGGTACATCATTGTTAATTTTCAGCTGTGAGAGCAGAAAACATTGCAAGCAAAATCTTAAGTACATCCTGTATTTGCAGTAATGGAAAAAAGAGGTAAGAGTAAATCAAGGAGGTTGTATTTTAAAACTGGTAGATAACATAAGACTAATGTGCCATCAAGGTCTAGACCAAGTTTAAAGTTTGTTGAGCGAAGATAATGTCTGATATTTTTGTACGATTGAGAGATTTTATTTGGTAGTGAATTTGTTTGCTTAACTCACTTTCATTCAAAGTAATGAGATGAAACATAAAATAAATTATATAGGTGTATCTGAGTCAATGTCGGCCAGTGTTTATCAACCTATACTTCCCAAATGATAGCACTGACAGTCACGGAAAACTCTGGGTTAAATAATTTATGAAAGTTTCTTTATTGCAACGCTTTTTAGAACTTTTAGTAAGCTAAAAATATTTTGAATCTCTAAGAAGGGTCTACGTGACATACTATGGAACCTTATTTTTTTTAGGAATTTTATACCATGTTGGTAATTGCTAGTATAAGACTAACCCCCTGAACAATAGAAATACTTTCTGAGTTCCATTTTAATATTACGCCTTTCAGTGAGTACTGACGTTATAAGTAGCCACTCATATGCATTTGTTGTAAATTATTGTCGAAGACATTGTCCGGTATGTTTATTAGCATTCCCAGAATAAATTTCTTCCATATTTTAAT